>NW_015150567.1:585487-589717 GCF_000732505.1 Cyprinodon variegatus
AGAGTCTGATAGAGAAAAGGAGAGAGATGGGCAGGAGGAAAGGAGTTGTGAAGAATAACAGAAAGGAAGGACAAGGAAAACGGGAACAAGAGAGAAACGAAAAGGCCGTGAACCTAACAACACTTTGCTGCCAGGAACAAACTATCACTCTGTCTCAATCTCGCGTTCATCCCACCCTTGATCTATTCTTACTCTAGAGCTTCTGGAGTGCCCAGTGGAATAGTCTGCCATACTACCCACATCACACGTCGTTTGTTAACAGGCAACCCAGAGTTCTTGTGGATCTGGAGCAGAGCTGCATAGCAACCCCACAGCACTTCCTGCTGGACCAGGGGTTGAACGTCAGGGGCCGTTGTTCGTGGCTGTGCCCCCTCTGCCTTTACATAAACAGACGGGAAGCAGTTCACTTACAATCAGCTTTGTGCTCCTTTGTGAGGAGAAAGGAAACGAGTGTGAACGCCAAGCCACTCCAGTTCACTGCACCTCCACATGGGGGTAACAAATGTGTGTTTTAAACAGACGTTTTTCAAATTAAGGTACTGAGAGTCAAGGAGTTTGGGGGTTCTTTTGTTTCATTTTGGCTTTGGTTGGACAATTTACCGTGCAACAAATATGGCTGCATTGCTTTAGCAACTAAGATGCAAGGTGCACTCCCAATTCATACAGCATTTCTGCTTGGAGAAATGTCAGGTTAAAAACAACTGGAAAATATTTCACATATGTGCAAAAACATTCATCATACAAATTTGACATTTCATGTAAGAACTTCAGCTATTTAATTATTTGTTATTTTTTAAGTTCCCCAATTAAGTTGTGAACATTTTTAATTTCCGAAAGTCTATTTATCTCCAGTAGAACTTTTGGAAATTAAAGCTTTTTGCCTCTTATGGTTCTTAAATGTGAAAAAAAAACACATCTGAAGTTTCAACGTTTTTGCTTCTTGGTTATTCATTGAAAAAAGAAATATATAAACTTCTAGTCACATTTTAAAAAACACCACGCCTTCTGGATCATGGAGCATTATAAAACTGGGTCAGTTTATTTAGAGATAGTGAGATTAATTAGCTTAAAAGATATTTTAAGAAAGTATGCTGATCAAATCAGTGTAACATTTAGTGACAACGGGTCAGTGAAATAATATAAACAGGTTGAGAAACCTAGAGATCTACCGCCATCTAGAGGCTAAACCTGAGCGGTACAAAAGAAAAAAACCCAAAGCTATTTCAAAATGACAGATCTAGATGAAATAGATATGTTGCACAAATATAATTCGTTTCCTCTTTGATTGTTTTTTTAATATAAAGATGAAATAAATCTCTTATTATTACTTTTGAAGTCATCAAGTGGCCACATCTTCACCTCTACACTGGAAAAATTATCTACAAATAAGTAAAAATGTCTTAAATTTAGCGTATTTACCCTTTGTTTGAGTTGGTAAATGAGATAGTTTGCCAATGGAATGAGTATTTTTACTCTTAGAATAAGATAATTAGACAATATGCACTTGAAATAAGACAATGGAATTGTTTTTTCTTATTTTAAATGTAAATTGTCTCGCTCCATTGGCAAAATGCATCACTTACCTCCTCAATTCAAGAAAAAATGCTCTTATTTTAAGAAAAAATTACTTATGCAGATTAAAATTTTTTGCAGTGTAACATCAAAACTACAAATAGGAAAAGAAAATCTGAAGTACCATCCTTCAGGTTCATTAATGATTAAAAAAATGTCCTGCTCAGGGACTAACATGTTTTATTTTAACACATTTTTTCACTTCGTATGTTATAAGTATTCAATTCAAAACATTAAAGCCCTCAAAAGGAGCACACATGGCAAACTACTTAAACAGAGGCCTTTGTTGCCCTACTTTACAGCCCCGGCAACACCCTGTTGCCCTAACTTCAACTCTGTTGTTGACAATAATCCTCCCGTGACATAAATAGCTACCTCCCAAACAAGCAGAACAGCAGCATGCCTTTAACCTGATAAAACCAGAAAAACAAAAGACACAAGGCTATTTTGGTTTCTGCCACCTCATCAGAACTGAGACGTCTTTAAACTGGGACAGTCATGGTTAGATCATGGTTACAGGTTTCCACTTCCAGATCAAATTAATTGTTTAAAAAAAACCGGACGTACAGGCAAAGCATTGCAGTTGACGTTGGGATCTAATGAGGCACTTTAAAAGCATTCTGGAAGGCCATTAATCCGCTTTTAATCATCTAAAATGACTGACTAATGGTTAAACATACATGTTTTTCTGCACTGAACAGAAATTCTTATGAAAACTGTAGAAGATTTTGTAAAATCCTGTTGTGAAAAACACCCAAACAGTCATCTTTAAACGTCATCTTTAGATCAGAACAAATTAAAGCCCTTAAAGAATGGTCAAACCTGGACAGATTTATCTATTTTTTCATTTTCCATAAGGATGCACCAAATATCAGCATTCAAATCTACCAATGTTGGTCATTATAAGCATCTCTGTATCAGTGTGATAAGTAAAAGTGGGATAGTTTATTAAAAACCGATATTTATTTCCATGTAGTCGCTTATTTATCTTAAGAATGGGGAGGAGAGGAGATTGGTCACGTGGTATTTGTTGAGTAATGTGTCCCTGATGAAAATGCAGCTCAGGATTGTCCCTGTTCAACTGTAGTAAGAAACAATTTCAGCTGTTTTTAGTCTTTCATGGTGTCATAAGGGTCAAGAAATACATGAAATAGGATAGCGGTAAATATCAGTTATCGGCCACAAATGCAATAATAATATTTGCTCATATTTTCATATAGGTGCATCTCAAATTGTCCATACACTTATCCTTACAAGGTCGCTAGTTCCTGTCTGATTATTACTCCCTGGACAGCTCTTCAATCAATCATTAGGCCACGCTGAGTTATTTTTCATTGGCTGTCCCTTAAAAAAGGAAAAAATTGCATGTCTAATTTTATTACAATACAGTTTAAATGTTTAAAAATCTATTTAAACAAGAAAATGCAAAAAGAATTTCATAAAGTAGGGTAAAAGATAATGCTTGGGCAAGAAGTATCCCTTAAATCATTTTCACAGAGTTGGAAAGTCTAAGAAATTCTACATAAAACCAGTAATTCTTTCAAAAACAGCTTCTGTTTTTTTTAAAGTTTTTTAATAATAATAATAATAAAAAAAACATTAATAGACATTAATAGACTTCTGGGACTTCGATTAGGTTTAGCATAGAGACAGATAATAGTAGACAATACAATGTCTAAAAACATATCAATCTACACTGCAACTGACATTTGTGTTTCCACACAGATTAATGTTTCAAACTGTAAACAAAGTGCTTTAAGCCTGGTTTATGCTTGACGCGTCCATGTGGCCGGCGTGGTGAAATTTCATAATTTTGGGATGCCACTCTGCGTGGCATCTGTTTGGCCAGACTTTCCGAACCACACACCTATGAAAATTAGTAACAACGTGGACAGAAAACATGGCAAGCGAGCAGCAGCTCCCACTAATAATTGTTCACAAATGTAAACATGTAGAGATCCAGTGATTTAGCCCATAGATTTTGGACAAACTGCTGTTTTCTACTTCCTCGTGTAGCTTGTCAGATTGCTGTTTTTGCTGAAAACGGCGGCTAGAATGGTGGAAAAGCTGCACAGAATATAAATCCTGCAGACGTGACCAGTGGCTCAGTTTCCTCATGGATTGTGCATCCATATAGCATAATGAACCCTTTACTCATCACAGCATCAGTTGCATGCAGGGGTGGGGGTCGCATGCTAAAGTGCTTTCTTGGAAGAAAAAGCATGATCTAAAATACCATCTCGGGAGCAAAGAAAGCATGCTAAAGTTTCTCCTTGGAGGCAAAAATGTGTGTTAAAGTGCCTGGTGGGAAGCTAAAACATCTGCTAAAGTTCCCTCCACAGCAGCGAGGATGCACTAAGTCTGCTCTTTTACTTCTTTGTGTCCCTGGCCTTCAAAAAGTCTGTGCATGCCTATGCTCTGACAATTCTTAATTTTCTAAAGTTTGTATACTGAAACCGTCACATTTACATTTGAGGCAGAGGAAAAACTGCAAAAAACAAAACAAAAAAAATGTCTTGGGGAAAAAATGAAATTAGCGTTACCTCAGAGAAGGGGACGTTTTTGATTGACTGATTAATTGATTGATTGGCTTTTATTGATCTCACACTGGATAAATGTACTCATTTCCATCAGTTAGCCATCAGCTCAAATAGACAA
>NW_015150567.1:590834-593559 GCF_000732505.1 Cyprinodon variegatus
ATATATATATATATATATATATATATATATATATATATATATATATACAGCTATTGCTATTATTAGCTATTATTTTGGTGTAATTGAGGTTTGATAAATTAATCTATACCATTATTTTATTTACTTATTTTATTATAATTTGTGTACTGTAGCGAAAAATCATCTAAATGTTTCACAAACCGGGTGTAAAGTCAACCTGAAGGGTTCACCGTCATGTCGCGTGCGATCCTCACCTGAGGGGAGCAGGTAACTTCCGGTGACTGTCCTACACTGTGCGGCTGTGGGCGGAGCTTGCTGCTCCTTCTGGAAAACTGCGCTGCTGGGAGGAGAGGAGGACAGAGCAACAGGAGCACCGCAGGAGCAGCTAGGAGATCACCTGTTCTACAGCTTTCCTCTTCACCTCACCTTTATTCCCAGTTTATTTGAGCTTCTTCCTTTTTTAGTGGTTTAATTTTTACACTTCGCCTTTAGAATGACGGACACACTTTTACCGAACGGCATTGAAGACAGCGGAGGAGATGCGAAATATTTCAAAAGGGTGAGTTTAGTTTCTCCTCTTTCTTTCTTTATTAGTGGATTTACGGTAGCTGGAGTTTAACCTCATTAACGCATCTATACAGGTTGCTAAATTAGGTGTTTTCCAGTATATTAAGAATATTAGGCTTCAAAATTAAACTGTCTTTATAGGATTTAAAGCTACAATCTAGCCCAAACTGTGAATCGCACCTTAATCATTTTTATTTATTTTTATTTCAAGTTAGATAGCTGTTAATTCAATAAAGAAAAAAAGAAAAAAATCCATGACTTAAAATAAGAGTCTGCTGACGTCACATTAGACATTTAACCCAATGATTCTCCTGGTTTTTTATCATTTCCCCCCCAGTTTTTGTATTTATTTATTTAATCTCCTATTTAAATCATATTTCTTTATATTTTGTAAACTTTCCCTCAGAGAGCTCTAACTTTGAGGAGGTAAAACACGTGGAAGAGGTTTGTGAAGATGATCGGGACAGATGTCAGTTTCTAAAGTGTCTTTAGAAAAGGAGAAAATGCGAACAGTAATCATTAAATAGAAACATTTCTAAAGAAGGACATAAAACAGATGTTTTTCCTGTGAAATGTCCTAAACAGGGCGTTGTTATTGTTGCCCTGCTGCTTTGTTTTCCATAGCAGAGCCTCACTTGTTGGGAGTCGCACTTCAACTCAAACTGGTCAAACGTGAACCTGATATAAATCACAAGCATTTATATGAAAATATGTTTCAACTCGAACCTTTACTTGTTTAACCAGCTGGTTATCTATTAGTATATATTGATATATCCCACTGGATGTGGTATTTAGATACCCCAGCAGTGTGAACTGTGTTTGGGCTGAGATAATGATAATGAAAGAGGGGAATGTGAACTGGGAACTACTGGTTCTAGTCTTTTCAGCTGCTGAGACGTCACTAACAGAAAGCAGAGAGCTGTCAGCTTCAGGTGGGTGGGTGCTTTTCTAGGAAAAGCTTTATCTAGGGGAACTGGATGGCCAGTCATTATCAGCTGCCTGTTTTCTGTCCAGTGGGACTTTTTCCAGCATCCCTTTTAAACACCTTTCCACATCATTACAGTATAATCAATTCCTTTTCTTTCATTTTACCACAATTTCTGTTTCGGATTGAAGGATTTACCTTCTGTTACGTTTGACTGAAGATGCTCTGCTTAATGGCATTATTTACCAGGTTTCCTGGAGCTATAACAGAAGATGACAGTTTGATCCTCCGGCGCCTGAAGGTGATGCTGTTAAATGGTCCAGCTGTAGTAGCGGCTACAGTAGCGTTCTGGCTTTGTGTGTAGTCTGTGGTTACAGGAGAGACAGTTTGACAGGCTGAGTTATTACAGAGTTTAGCCAGCTCCATTGCTCTGCACGTTTTGGAGTGTTTTTATAGGGCAAGCGTGTTTAGATGAGCATCTGAACCCAGCTTTTGTGTGTTAAATCCCCCTCTGAACGCTGTCTGGTTTGAGACTTCCTGTGTCTATTAAAAGGTCAGTGGGAGTCGGGGGCTGGTACAGCCACAGGACATGACTGAACATTAGAAATGTGGAGCTTAAACCCTGCTGCCATCATGATTCTCACTTAACTTCACTTTTCCTTCCTCCTTCTGGGCTTCAAATGTTACTTTTTATGGCCCTTCTGAGCAGTAAGGAGCGGGTACTTCCATGTAAACCGCAACTACATTTACATATTTTCCTAGTTAGAGAGATTTGCTGTTAAGAAATCTCTCTCAAGTTTTTCTTCTCTTGTCCTTTTTCCACACGATGTTAATAAGATGAATGATTAACAAGACTTCCTCAGGTCTGACAGACGCTCCAGGGAACTGTGGTGGTTTGGTGGGGGTGTCCTCCTTAGCTGGGTTTCCAGCTGGATGTGTGCAGGATGGAAAGATGGCAGCACCAAACCCCTGAGTCGGCATGTTTCTGCTCCTCATCTCGTCCTCCTTGGCCAGGGAGAGCGTTGACGTAGCATCTGGCCGGGGGCTTTCCTACAGCCAGACCACAGACATAAATTGACAACATGTGCAACGCTTCTCCAACTTAGAAAACTCCCCTTTGAGGAACAAACATCGACTCCCTCCAAGTCTAATTAAATATAAACTTGTTAAAGGAATAGTACACCCAAAACATGATTAGCCTTCATTTTCTACTCACCCCCATGCTGAACAACACTCTGGAGTACTTTTTTGATA
>NW_015150567.1:594531-596533 GCF_000732505.1 Cyprinodon variegatus
AGAAATACTGAGCACACTTAATCAGTAAGGCAGAAAACACAGATTGGCTCCAGACTGGGTCATACCCCAAGCCCCCTCCTGCTGGATTGCATCTGTTAATCACTCCTGGTGCAAACCAGCCATCTCTCCCTACATCGCTTCATGTACTCTTTATGAGCAGCAAGTGAATTTTCTGCTATGAAAGTGATGCTGGACCGGACGGCCTTTGTGTTCTCGCTCTAATTAAGCATTTAACACAGAGGTAGAGGGGCTGCACCGGTCAAATGCGAAGAGTCATGGTGTTTAAGCAAAAGACGTACCATTCCTCGCGCTTAAATAAATGTTGTTACCTTGTCTGTTAGGAGCAGAGATTTTTCTTTATTTTGACTGAAAAGGTCAAAAAAAAAAAAAATCAGCCATAAGCTATTTTTATTAATTTTGATAAGTAAGTCTGAACAAGCGGAAGAGAAAACCCACATCGACCAGATGAATATGGATATCTGTCAGAGTCAGAAAACTCTCATCCACAAAAAAACCCATCTGATTCCCTGCTGTAGCTTCCTCACACATTTTCTTCCTCCTGCTCTGCAAAGATCTAGATTTTTCACCTGCTTGTTTATAATTAAACGTTTGGTGATGGATTCCTGCAGAGGCTATCATCACAAGGTTTCTACCTTTTTACCTCAGACAGGCAACTTCTCATGGCTGTTGCTCTGAAAGGCTGAATCTACACTTTTTGGCCAAACTACAGGCTGGAATTACAAGCGTCACAAGAGCTAGAGTTTTAAAATCCTGTTAACTTTCACCAAATGAGGTGATGACATGAAACATGGCGCTATAGCCAAGAGAGCAGGATGAGTATTTATATCTGAAAAACTGCAAATACTGAAAACAACCCTTAAAACTCTAGCTGTATGCAGGCTAGCTGTACAGATACCCAAACAACTGACCAGCTAAGATCAGTAACCTATAAAAATTAAGAAACAAGCAATAGAAACTAAAGCGTTTTATTTTCCAGTTAATATTTAATGCAACAGAATCAAACAATGTTATAAAACTGAACGTTTTTACAGCGCTTGCACTTTATTGCTGCTTTCAATCAAGGTTATCGAACTCTGAGACTCTAATGTCTAATGGTCTGGTTATCATGCAGCTTGAGATCGGACAAATATTTAGTTTAATGTATAAAAGATAGAAACTGTCATGCAACCACCCGCCCAGTCCCCACTCCCCGTTCTATGACGCGTCCCGCCTAAATTACAGCGACTGAAGGACAATATGTGACGAACAGACCACACCCCGGCAAGTCGTCTTCATCCTGTTGTTCCCAGAATAGCTCGGCACCTGACATCCTCGGTACGCCTCTGTTGTGTGATAAACAGGCTGCATATTTGCCTGATGGTTACTCATTAAACCTTCAGGTCACTGCAGTGTTTACTCAGGCCCAATCCACTGACCTCAATAGCCACAGTACGCTCCAGCTGTAGTGTTTGGTTAAACATGACTTTGGGAGGAAGCGTTCAAACGTTCATCGTCCTCCGCGCTTTTCTGCTCAGTCACTCTATAGGAAACCCTCAAACCGGCCCTGTCAGTGTAACATGACTCAGATGTGAATGTAAAAGTTTTGACAGGAAAGCCAGAAGCAAAACTGTCATCCAGAAATACACGAGCAATGAAAGGAGTATCGTTGGCAGCAGGGTGACATCATATCCTGCTGTTAGTCAAACATGGCAGCTGATTGTTCAAAACGAAACTGTACCTATCGGTATGATGGGATGTTTTTTGGGGGCTGTCAGAAAACCTGTATCTGCTGTAGAGGTTGACTGAAAACCAATAAACAAACCTTTAAAATCAGAAATGGGGGATTTATCTGGTTTTGGCTTCCTTACGTGTTATTTTTTATTTTATTTGAACCCTGATCTACTTCATGAATGAACCAATTTACAATCTTAAAGGCTGCTCTTATAACTGGTTTGACTGGTTTCTCTCCAAGGCCTTTTTCTTTTTAATCATGCAAATCATA
>NW_015150567.1:600127-600699 GCF_000732505.1 Cyprinodon variegatus
AATCACTGTTTCCCAATATTTATGATCTTCATAAAAAAGATTATTAATAGAAATGTTAATGATCTAATTGTTTACTTCAAATAAAAAAGCAACCGTCAGTCCTAATGCTCATCAATATATCGTTAACATTTATTAACATTTATTATACGCTGACTTAGGCCAAAAATCTTACATGCAGAACTAATAACTAGGGCTTAAGAAATAAAATTATTATTGAAATAATCGTCAGCTAATTTAGTAATGCAGCATAGAGACACTATAACATACAGAGCAACCCACTTAAAGGAACAATATATCAAAATTGTAAAAAAAAAATAAACATTTTGCATTTAAGATACAAAAAACACGTTTTCGTCCGTCAATATTCGCTAATCAGAACTTCTCAGTTGGAAACGGTTTAGTTTAACCTGGTTACATTTCATGAAAATTCTTCTTTAAGGAGCCTTATTATTAGCCTCGTGAGACCATCCTGATCTCGCGAGCTTTCAAGGTTTCACTCGCTAATCAGTCTGGAGACTCTCCGTTAAAGAAAATTTGGAGCCGTTCACCAAACCAACGTCCAATCAGCGTTG
>NW_015150567.1:601291-603578 GCF_000732505.1 Cyprinodon variegatus
GATGTTTTTGTTCTTCTCCTGACTGGTTTTGACAAGAGGAGCCTGGCTGTTAGTACGTCATATGCTTCGTTGATCTGATTGGTTTATTTGGCCCGTCTATCACCAACATAGGCCAATCAGCTAACCAGTATTTTTGCCCCTTCCCAAAATTACTTCAACGGAAGGTTTCCAGATGGATATGCGGAACAAATCCATCTAACGGAGTCAGGTTACCTTATTATCAGATTATATGTCTATCAGGTTATTAATCGAAAAATAATTCTACTGTTTGCAAAATAATCGTTAGTTGTAGCCCTAGTGATAAATCATGTAATAATTCCATCACTGTTCTGAGTAGCAGTGAGGGAACTATCCTTTTCCTTCATTTCATCTTTGTGGACTTTTAATCCCCCTGAATTAGTGTCGTTTGTCAATCAGCTGATTTTTGTATTTTCTGCAAATAGAGGGAAAAAAATCACAGCTTTCAGCCAACTGATCAACACTGCAGAGAAAGGGGCAGGAATTTATTACCATCAGCCCCATAAAGCCTGAGAAGTCTCTCATTGAAAGGGCTTTAAACCAATAGAAAATGTCATGGTTTTAAACCAGTAACCTTCTAAGACTGAACGTAATTTCCTACTGGTAACGAGCCCATGTCTTATGCAGAACTAAAACAGCCCCTTTCCATTTGTTCTGATTGTCTAAATCATCAGTGTGAGTTTGGAAAATTGAAAACGTGTGTTTTAGTGGAATACAGGGAGATGCTACTAAAAACGTCCATTTATTTTTCCCATCTTAGCTGTTAATAAAGAGAAAGTCTTATTTAAATAGAAGCAAACCATGTCGTTCATTTTTTCTGCCTGTATTTTAGTCCACCGACCAAATAGGAAAATAGTCACATTTCTGCAAATCCTGTTGAAGAAATGAAATCATAAAACTTTAAATACAGAAAAGCACTGATGCACTACAGAGAACCTGCACACTGATGCACAACTAAGCTGCAAATATCGCAATTCAGGAATTTAAGAACTTTTTGCATGCAGTATTTGATTTGGCTGTAATCTGAGGTGTTATGAAATATGTTTTCGGCTCATTAGATCAACTGGTTTGTCACCATGTTCCCCCTAAATGACACATAATGTTACAAGGAAACAGATGCTTTAAGCTGATATTGCCAAGAAGATAAGAACAATTATAGGGAAGTAAATTGTGATCGTTTCTTGGCCTCTTTACAGACTTTCCACTTGCCAATATTCTGCTGACATCCTTTTTTTTCTTTGATCTTTTTCTGCAGGGCTGCAACCCCCTTGCACAGACCGGACGCAGCAAACTGCAGAACACGCGAGCCGGTCTGAACCAGCAGATCATCAAACAGATGAGGATGAGGGCCGGAGCTGAGAATCTGCTGAAGTACGTCCAACTCAGACTCGCACAATAGCTTCATGAAAAAGATTTATGACCTTATTTGATTTATTGGTTCCTCCTACAGCGAGGATCACGCTATAATGCTTTTAATTTGGGACAAAAATAGTCCAATATCATGAGGTTAGCACATGCAAAACATTTGTTTGCATGTGTTGCACAACGAAAAATTGAAAATGATTATATCACTTTGGCATAAGTGAACTGAAGTAAACTCTAACTAGTTTTCCGTTTGACCGGCCAGGCTGCACCTCTTCCACTCTGTGGTCGCAGGGATTTGATGATAAAGCTCTCTAACAGGAGCATTCCAGTTAGCCTGGAAACAAAGACGCACTGTGACGAGAAAAAAAAGAACATTTTTGCTCCAGAACCTGTCCCTCTGATCACAATCCTTCACACATCAGCTCCGGTTTAGTTTGCTCTCTTTAAATTTCACCTGCGTTGTCCTTTATCTGCCCGACCTGCTGCTGAGACCTGCATAGATTTAGATTGGAGGGTCTCTTTATTTAAATTTAGCATTACTGAAGTTTTCCTTTATTATAGATGCAGATTTCCTTTGCTAAAACTAAGGGAAGATCTAATAATTCCAGTTACTTTAATTAAATAGTGATCTTAAAGACACTGTTTAATTTTAAACATGAGATTTATTATGTCTTGATTAGAAGGTTAAACTTTTCTTTTATTTAACATTTAATTTTTTTGTTTAACCTTCATTTGATAATCTTTTTAACACTATCCTCAAACAATACAAACATATGAGCTATCTTTTTTGGAGATTTATCATCTAAAACTCACGGAAGAGGATTAGGGCCAGCGGGAAAAAAAAAAAAAAAGTTAACTTTAATCTCAGAATTCTGACTTTTTTCTCAGAATTCTGACTTTTTTC
>NW_015150567.1:603875-605885 GCF_000732505.1 Cyprinodon variegatus
AGGGCTGCAACTAACGATTATTTTGCAAATTGTTTGATGAATCGATTAATAATTGGAAAATCAAAGAAGACTTTTCATTAAAAAGATGATTTTTTTTTATATTAAATGCAAAATGTTTGCATATTGTTTTTTTTTTTTTTACAATTTTGTTATAATTACTGCTCTAAGTAGTTCGTGCTGTCAGCTAAAATAATGTTTTAGAGTCTCTAGAGTGCAGTTAACGATTAATCAATTACTAAATTAGCTGACAATTATTTCAGTAATGGATAAATCCGATTAATTGTTTCAGCCCTAGATATATTTTCCATGATATGATGATATAAATAATAAAAGGCTCTTTGCAAGTGATTCATTCTCATCTCATCTTCCAAGTTAAGATGAAAAACCCCTGCACAAACATTTTTAAATGAGCCAATCAGAACCAAGCATCTTTAAATGTAAAACCCTGCTCTAAAGTAACGTTTTATTTCTTTTTTTCCATAATTATTTTTCAAAAGATATATACAAATAAACTAGAGACTGACACGGGAGTGGATTTTCACTCCTGTCCCAGGAGTGAAAAACTCAGAGCGGAAGCACTGTTGGTTTTTGGGTCGTGTAGTTTTTTTTGACTCGCATTGTAGTGGAAAAAAACTACAAAATTGCGTCGCCAGTACTGGATTTTTTTTCTTTTCTTTTATTTTTTGGCGTCGATCCTAGTTTTTTTTAGTTACTATTGGTTTGCTCCCGCTCCCGTCTGCTCCCGTTAGTGTTTAATCCTGTACCGTCCCAATCACCTGATCGTTACTAATACTGACTCCCGTCCCACGGGAATCCCACAGGAATCCCGTAACCCGTGGGATTCCCGAAAAAATGTCAGTCTCTAAAATAAACAATGAAAATAAGGTATAAAAATCTGCCTGGCTAATTTGATTGTAAAGCTTTCTACAGCTCTTAGTCTGTGGTGTTTGTGGCGGCTTCTCTGTTGGTTTTTCTCAGCTGGTTTTTGCAGACATAGCTGCTGTTATAACCACGATGTCAAGTGTAGCAATTCTGCAACATTCAGCTGTTGGTCAAGCATGTTTGGTGCATCTCTTGCCTTGCTGGGTGCAATAGTGCGTTCACACCGAAGTGAATTCTCTGCCTCAGAGACAAGAAATAGACGAATACTAACCTCTCTGTAAGAACTATGATTGAAAGCATTTAAAAGGCTTCTTTTGAACCTTTCTGTCCTGAGCTGTTACTAATGGTTGGTATATATAAGGACCTCTTTCACTATAAAACGGTTTTAAAGGTTTGCAAAAAGATGCAATTATAGGAAACGTTTTGCATCTTCTGTTGCATAAGCAGTGCAGTTAGCAATGGACTAACATTGCAAAACTATGAAATCTGGAAGGTAAGGCAAGCCAGATTTAAGCTCCGTTAAAACAGCCTGAACAAACGGCTTATGTTCCTTTGTTAAAAGTAGTTTCCTTTAAAAGTGCTTTTAATTTTTTGAGCTTCTCTGACTTTGCTGCTAAACATCACATCGATTCTGGTTTAATCGTATCTGGTTAAAGTTAAGAAACCAAAATGGTTATTTTCTCTTTAGCAGCTGGAATCTCATTGCATCTCTTACTCAGATCTTAACAAGGTAAATAAAAATGGACCTAATTCAGTCGGAGGCGGGGCTGATGTAGAACCAGATGTTAGTGTCGCTATAAGGTGCAATACTCAGTGTTTCTAAGGTCTGTCTCTACCTGTGTGGGCCCTGCACACGGGCCTCTGCATTCCTCTGGTACTTCACATAACTTCTAAAGTCCGGAGGCACATGGCCGGAGTGCCTGTCCATCTGCAAACACACCTGAACCCAATAGCAGGGTTCCTGTGGCTTTAAATGATATATTTTGATTGCAGTGTGACCTCTTCTGTATGAAGGACTCTTAGCTTCGAATTGTTTACTCTAATGTTTTTATTTTTTTATGAAAGCAGTGATATAAACACTAGAAAAATCGAAATCTAGATTAGTAAATTTTTCTTAAAATAAGTGCA
>NW_015150567.1:606694-607841 GCF_000732505.1 Cyprinodon variegatus
CATGAGTTTTAAAATATCGGCATATCGGATATCGGCCAAAATCCCAATATCGTGCATCCCCAGTAAATAGACTAGATTTAAGAAATTTCTACTTATTTCTAGATTGTTTTTCCAGTGAATCTAGCTTGTCATTTTCTCTTTAGTAACCATAGCAAGATACTTTAAATGCCTGAACAGGTGACTGTGTCTTTAAGTTTGCCATTGGCTTATATCAAGCCTTACACCTTCTTCTTTTTTCCATTCTCTATTGTTCTGCATTCCTCTCGCTATCAGCAACAGGTGAAGTCTGTCTGGTCAGACCAGTTTCTCTTCTCTTCTCTTCTCTTCTCGTATAAACAACAGCTCCACCTTTTAAAGATGCCATACAGGAAAAGAGTAAAGGGGTTTTCTCCTGTGTTGCTACTTGGCATCTTTCTCCAGCAACAATAATGTCAAGGTGCCAAAAGCATGAAACAGCTTTTCCACAGAGGAGGATGGGAAAATCTTCTGCAAAGCCACACTAGCTGGCTTCCTGTCTGGTTCCCATGTATTACAGTCTGATACTGGATATTGAAACTGGATTTATTAACAGCTTATGGTGGAGTTTGCGTCACATGTTTCCAGACCACAGCATATCCTATCCAGCTCAGATCCAGATACCAAGACCTTTTAAAAAAAGCTGAAATGAAGAGCATTGCTGTAAAGGTTTTGCTTTGTCTAAAAATATATTAAAGTTAAAGTATGACCCTCTTTCAATAGAGGGAGTAAACTAATCATTAATTAGATTGTTAGGATCAGTTTCCAGCCTCCTTTTTTTTTTTTTTTTTAAAGCTTTTGCCTTCTTTAAACCTTATTTAAAAGAGTCTTCCTACTTGTCCTGCTGGTAAAATGATTTTAACAGCAGAAGGGAATGAATTGTCATAAAAAAAGCTTCAATTATATTTTAAAAAGGCCAAACTATAGTATAGCTGATATTCACTTGTCTAAATGAGCCACAGACTTTAGTCTCTGTTCTTCCTCTGCCTTCACTTTTAACCCTGTAATGCCAAATGTATCATATTTACGGAAGAGGATTAGGGCCACTGAGAAAAAAAAAAGTTTTTCATTTTATTTCAGTATAGCATGGGAAAAAAGTCAGAATTCTGACTTTAATCTCAGAATTCTGACT
>NW_015150567.1:609042-612929 GCF_000732505.1 Cyprinodon variegatus
ATCGGGCTTTAAAGGGTTAAATCTCTCATTATTTTTAATAATAATTCTGTCTTTTTCTCTCATTAACAGAATCCACTCTGAAGGCTTAGTAGCTCATTATAGTTCAGCATCTGTTGTATTTTTTCAGGTGTTAGAGCAAAAGTTGATGGGTTTTAATTTCCGTTAAAGTTCTCCATTACCACGTAATCACTCGTCACCTTTTGTGCTGAAAAGAACGCGCTGTGATTACAGATCAGGCGGCTGGCTGCGGACGGGTGTGTTAAGGCGTGTTCTTAGGTGTGATCTTAAACAGGCTCTTTGTTGCGGTCATAGATACGATAGGGATGGATGGGATGTTTCTGTTATCGTGTTTGCCACAGACACTGGTTTTGTTTGTACAGACTGTCAGTGTAACACACATTCTTTATGACCGAGGATAGAGACGCATGCTGGTTGAGTGTGGAGAATAAAAAGACAGCAGTAAGCAGTTAGGTTGACCTTATCTCTGCCATGCAGGGACCCTCTGCACGTTCACAAAGACGCACAACTTAACACGAGCACTAAATTTGAGACTTTGATTAATTTTCCGTCCCTGATCCTTTGGGAGGTTGTAGGGAAGCTTGTCCTTTTCTCCTGTGGTCAATGGGTGAGAGGCACCTGCTTCATCACGAGGAAACGGAGACAAACGGCGTGCAGACGCTCTGACCCAACGGCAACATGAACGGGCCAGCTGACCTTACAAAGGCAGCGGTGCTAATACCCGGGTCACCATAAGAATATTAGAAAGTGCAAATTAAACATCGGTTAATAGTTTTAGTAACTTTAGCCATAAAGCTCTGCAGCAGTGTTGGGTCAAGTTCTAATGTTCTGGTATCGTTTCAGGCAGAGGGTCCTGAGAGTCCTCATTGGTGTTAACCAATCACTGTAAGAAATGAATGAGTTTTAAGCAGCCCTTCCTCTTTTCCCAAAATAAAATCATGGATTCTTTATTTTTTTTTTTTTTTCTTTTTAAAATTAATTTAAAAAAAAATAAAATCATGGATTCTTTTTTTATTTTTTTATTTACTTTTTAAAAATAATAATAAAAAAAATAAAATCATGGATTCTTTTTTTTTTTTTACTTTTTAAAAATAATTAAATAAAAAACCTTGGATGCTTTCTTTTTTGTTTTTATTTACCTTTTAAAAATAATAATAAAAAATAAAATCATGGATTCTTTTTTTGTTTTTATTTACTTTTTAAAAATAATAAAGAAAAATAAAATCATGGATTCTTTTTTTGTTTTTATTTACTTTTTTAAAAATAAAGAAAAATAAAATCATGGATTCTTTTTTTTATTTACTTTTTAAAAATAATAAAAAAAAATAAAATCATGGATTCTTTTTTTTTTTACTTTTTAAAAATAATAATAAAAAATCATGGATTCTTTTCTTTTTTTTTTTAATAATAAAAAAAATAAAATCATGGATTCTTTTTTTTTTTTACTTTTTAAAAATAATAAAAAAAAATCATGGATCCCTTTTTTTGTTTTTATTTACCTTTTAAAAATAATAATAATAAAATAAAATCATGGATTCTTATGTTTTTGATTTTTTTTACTTTTTAAAAATGATTAAAAAAAATAAAATCATGGATTCTTTTTTTAAATTAACTTTTTAAAAATAATAAAAAAAAAATAAAATCATGGATTCTTTTTTTTATGTACTTTTTAAAAATAATTAAAAAAAATAAAATCATGAATTCTGACAAACAGATCCGACCTCAGCAGCTGTGCGTACGTAGCTGACTGCTTCGTCTCACCTTTATGTCCCGCCTTAAACCATAACGCTGCAGCTTGATTGGGCAACCTGTTTTAGTAAAAAATTGAAGCCGTATCAGATGGATTTGTGTGTGATTTTTTTACTCGATCTCCAGGTAATGTTAGATTCTGGAGAAAGCGTTTTGGCTCCAGAGAGTTTCTCAGGTCCCCCTCCGCAGGGCCGTCCTGCCCGGGCCTGTTTTATGATCTGATCCCAGCCTGTTCTCAGGTCAGGTCAGAGGTCACCTCTTAAACTTGGTTAGGATGGAAAATATACCAACCATTGAATCCTGGATTTAACAGCAGAGTCTGATCTGTGTTATTACTCACCTTTCTACTTTATTTAACCTTCGTAGATTGAGGGAAACCTGTATTTTTACTGCTGCGGTTGATGAATAGTTTAATCCTCCATCTTCATTCAAAAGTGTGTGGGTTGGTGGAGCGCAGCAGAACCACAGTGACTCCGGTCTGTGGTCCAGATTACTGGAAGAGAGACATTTGATTCAACATTCAGCTGCAGAAACATTCTGCCCCACTAAGTGGATAGTAGAGGGAGACAAAGACAAATTTCCTTTTTACACCAAACCTATTTTAAAGAGATTTTTTTCTGCCTGCATTAAATCCTTTTGTCCGTTTCTACCTTTATTTCTCTCTGCAGGGCTACAAACAACAACAAGGTTAAGGAGATGGTTCTTCTGGAGCTGAGCTACGTTAACTCCAACCTGCAGCTACTGATGGGCCAACTGGAAGGACTCAACAGCTCAGTGGATGTCTACCAGAGCTCCCAGTAAGCGGTTTATTTTATTTTACAGCTGAACCCAGATCTGGAATTTATCACAATTAAAGAAATAGGAAGCATTCGCTGCAGCAGGGTTTGCACGCCTGTTGTACCAGCAGCGACGGCATCACAGCCTATTTATTGGTGCTTATATGAAGACCACACTACATCTTTTACATGTTTTTTTATCTTCTTAGTGGATTTCTTTTGTTTAAATTAACTGCAAAGCAGAGGTTGAAGGAAGGAAACGTTTTATTTGGATGCGTCGTGTTTAATTATGTAGATGTCTTAAAAAAAAAGTGTCCTGATGACTGAGGAGCTGAAATAAGGCCGTCCAACAGACAGGAGAAGCCCTGAAGACAGGCGGATCATTTGAATGTCAAACTACACCAACCGGTTTCTGTTTCATGGTATAAAAAGCAACAAGGAAGCTGTGAGCCTGAACCTTTATGCAAAGCAAATGGAAGCTTCAGGTATTCTCTGCAAGTTGCCCTGTTGGGTGTGTTCTGTCTGGGTGTGGGTGTTAGTGAGATGTTGTGGTTCATTTACAACTTTCTGTGGTGTGGAAGAAAACAAAGCCGGAACGTCCGGAGGATCCTTCATCACCTCGAGCTTTTTAGAGCTGCAGAGACGAGGAAATGAAAAGACTGTAAAAATTGCTTAAAGGTGTTTTTAGAGAAGTAAGGAGATTTAAATTATTTCCTCGTTGTATGAAAATCCCCCGATCAAGGTTACCAAAACGGACACGTTTGACAGGTTGCCACATTTCTACCAACATGTCGACCCGCTTGGTCACCTGGAAGGTTCTCACCTCCCGTTTAGCAAACAATGGAGAACAATTTGGCGATAGCTGGGATGTAATTATGGACTCCAGAGGGAGAGGCTAATTTCCATCCTGTGCCCTTTACTCTCAGAGACTGACTTATATTGGTCTGTTATGATCCTTCTGGTGTGTAAATTGTCTAAAAATGTCCTCCTAGCTCTAATGTTGCTTCCCTGCTTATTTGTTTGTACTTTAATGTTCATAAGCAGCTAAAATGCTTCTGATCTGCAGCTTTTTGAATCCTGTCATTGCTTTAGATGGTTATCATTAAACATTAAGCTTGATTTTTAGGGTTTCATACGGTGGCCCTGAAGTGCAAACTGCAACTAGAAATCTAAAATCGCAACTACATTAAGAAAAACAAAACTACATAAAGCAAAGCGCAACTACATTAAGGAAAACACAATTACATTAATCTACCGGAAAAGGTACCAGTGGGAAACATGAGACATCACTGATTGGACGACGGCGCCGTTTGACAGACATGTTCACAAGTCATTTTTTGCAAA
>NW_015150567.1:615383-635295 GCF_000732505.1 Cyprinodon variegatus
CTAAGCTCAAAACAACCGCTGAGCATATTTACGACAGTGCACTTTTACTTTCACCCTCTGGGGGGAGCCTCGCTGGAAAATCCACACCGGATGCATAGTTTACCTTTAAAATAGATGAATTTTGGCTCTTTTATAGTTTTTTTTTCTTGGAATGTCTGGATCTTATATTGATCTTGGAAATCGCCAGAAAACTAATTGGTTTGCATCTAAAATCTCGTATTAATAAGCTAAAATAAACATTCTGGTTCTGCTTAACATTGATTTAACTTATTGGTTAATAACAGATCGGTCTGTTGTTGTTGTTTGTTGTTCTTTTTACTAATGTCACTTGATCAAGATATTTTTCAACATCATACTCTACATAATAATTCATTAAAGTATTTATAATTTGTGCTGATATCCTATTGGTTCATGTGTATCAGTCGATGGTGTAATATCGGTGTCGAATTAGAAATGAAGCGACTGTCGAGGGACGCAATGATCTATATGTTGATCTGAAATCATCTTTGCAGGATCAGTTTTGTCTAAAACCAGATTAGAAAGGACTGATTTAAGTACATTGGATCAAATCTCTGCTTTCCATGATCTTTTATGCCCAAACCTCAGGTAAATAGATTTTAGTGAACAAAATTAGAACGCTGATGAGGTTTTAAGTTGTATGATCATGGAAGGCGACGGAGTCTGAAAGGCTTCCTGGAAACTGCTGGTTGCTTAAGAAAAGGCCCAGTTTGCTTCCTTAGTCCAAGTTTTTCTTCTTTGTTGATAAATAATCAGTTTTTTTGAATTCATGAAGTAAACCTGCAGCTTTACACTGCAAAAAATCTAAATCTAGATAAGTCAATTTTTTCTTAAAATAAGTGCATTTGTTCTTCAATTAAGGAGGTGAAAGAGACATTTTGCCAATGGAACGAGACAATTTACACTTAAAATAAGAAAACACAATTACATTGTCTTATTTCAAGTGCATATTATCTTTTTATCTTATTGTAAGACTAAAACTACTCATTCCATTGGCAAACTATCTCATTTACTTACTCAAATTAAGGGTAAATACACTTAATTTAAGAAATTTTTACTTATTTCTAGATCATTTTTGCAGTGTAAATGTTAGATTCTTCAGAACGTTTGTGCTGCTCATAATCTGGCTCATGTTGAATGTTGGTGTAAAACGCTACAGAGCTCATATGCAGTCAGGCTTATATGATCAGACCATATTTTCCTTCTTTCAATTAGTTGTAGAGCTAGACAGGTCTTCTTGTAAATGACCTCACAAAGCCAAAATGCACACTAATGTTGGCTCTACAATAATCCCAGATTATTGTGTTTGTCTCGCAACACTCAGGAGGTTTTAACCTAGATTGATGGAGTCAGTCTGCACAGATACTCAGGACTCTGTGGAAGATTAGCGACTTTCCTTATTGGCATCTGATGTTGAGCTCCAGTAGTTTCATCAAAACCAGAGTTAATGGTAACATAGTTTTCCATTGGGTTTCAGGATTAGCGATACTAATAGGTTTCAGCTGCAGCTTCTGCATAAAACTGTTATTCCCCAGTGTCTTCTGTCAATGCCCTCAGTGTTAGGATTAGGGAGGGAGAGCAGGGTCAGGACAAACAGTCTGTTGTCAGTCTCTGCCAGGTTCTTAAAGAAGCAGCAGCTCCCAGCTCTGCCTGACAATACCGTGACTCTAAACCCAGCATTATCTGTCCACCTGTGTTTCCCACCGCCTGAAACACAAAACAAGCCTTGCAGAAAAACTCCATGTACTTATTATCCCAACACAAAGCTCGTGGATATGTTCTATTCATTATTTCTGAGCAGCTTTGGATGCATTTGGGTGATCCTGCAAATCGCCTCAATGAAGATGTTGGTGGCTTATTTAAGCCTGAAACGTTACCTCAGTGGTAAAAACACAAACAAACGACTCCCGTAACCTTTCTCTGCTTTTCCCATGAGCTCCCCGGGTTCCGCTCCCATTTCCTCTCTAACCAGGTTCAGCTGCTTTTTCCAACACAATTTGTTGCATAACAGAAGGATTTGCTTTAACGTGGTTTCTTTTAAAATATATTTTATTAGGATAGATTAATTAACAGTTAATATAAAAAACAACAATCTGTTTTAACTTTTATAAAAATCAGATGAGAAAAGAAAACTATATTAAGCCTCCATTTATAAGCTGTAATTCTGGGTTGTTTTTTTTTTCATGCTAAGTTAGACAGATTAACCCAGAAATAAATATTGGGGGCAGCAAACCTTAATCTGTTGATCTCTGATGAGGACCTATAGCCTATATCTAGTGTAACATTGTTCTGCTGTTATCTGCAGAAACAGTCTGTTTACTTCCATGTAATCTTGGCCCATATTTTATACGTCTGTAGAGAGAAAACCCCTCCTAAAGGTTTCCAGAACTCACCAGCGTGGCTAAAATCATAGCAACAGAAAGATAATGACACCATATCTGCAGGCTGCTTCCTCAACCTTGTTGCATATGAGAGAGAGAGTGAAAAAAATAATTTTATTGCCGTGATAAAGGCCTCAGAGGCAGTGAAATGTAATGCAAATCTCATGTGTTAGCTGGAATATGCTAATCTGTTCCCTGTAATATGAAACGTCTAAAGAAAATCCTCTTTAAATCACGTCAAGTGGTTGATTTTTGCTTTTCCCGGAGTGATATCTGATGGGAGATCAGGTCTTTGTGCTTCAACCTGTTGCAAAATCCAGATTTCTAGATTTCCAGAGCCTCAAAGCGCGGTTTTTATTGCATTTAAATTTCAAAGATTGAGAGTTTAAACAGGCTTTAAAGGAATAGTACACCCAAAACATGATTAGCCTTCATTTTCTACTCACCCCCATGCTGAACAACACTCTGGAGTACTTTTTTGATATCTCAAATGCATCTGGAGATCTGGGAGGCTTCTTGCTGTCTGCTGACATTCAAATAATGGAGGTCTATGGCGCCCGAGGCAGAAAGGTCCATAAAAGTCCACAAAAAACGTGTCAATATTCCTCCATACTGCTCGTCCAATGTATTCCAAGTGTCCTGAGTGGGTAGCGTCCAGAATTTACTCAAAACGAAGTCATTTAGAATGTTTTTAGAGCATAAACAGTAGTGTATAGGATTTCCTAAAAGCGCGTTCACGACTCTACGGAAACCGCGGCAGACCAAACCAGATAAAAGTGCGCATTCAGCGTCTGCTCTGCCGATAATGCAAGCGTAGAAGAAGAAATGTGCTGTTTACCTGTGCAAAGAAAGAAACAACGAAAGAAAAATGTCTGAGGACTTCAGTGTTGAGGAAGAGCATGAGTTCTTTGCCGAGCTGAATGCGCACTTTCATCTGGTTTGGTCTGCCATGGTTTCCGTAGACTCGTGAACACGCTTTTAGGAAATCCTATACACTACTGTTTATGCTCTAAAAACATTCTAAATGACTTCGTTTCGAGTAAATTCTGGATGCTACCCACTCAGGACACTTGGAATACATTGGACGAGCAGTATGGAGGAATATTGACACGTTTTTTGTGGACTTTGTGTACTATTCCTTTAACCCCAAAGTTTTTTCCATCTCCCTTTAAATGATCAGTGGTTGGGAATGCAGGGATGGGGAGTGAATTTTCTCAGAGGCTTTTACCCTCTTACGTAGGATCCTAGCATTACAGATGAACCCCCCCCCCCCCCGTTTAGGCTGGCTCCTGCCAACACCAGAATGATCTCATCTACAAGTGCTGATGCATCACAGTGCTCTGCAGCCCCTATCTCTGCTGCAGTGATTCACCAAGCCAGCATGGCAGAGGAATGCAGGCTTATCTTAAAGCGATGAATGAGAACGGGGTGTTTTTGTGCTGGATTCTGTAGTCTGTACACCTTGTGCTTGTTCATGTAGTCTTTCTGCCCTATTCTACTGGATATTCAGGATGGTTTCACATTTTTTTCATAAATAAAAAACCTAAAAATTGTGGCTTGCATTATAATTAGCCCCTTTCACCCAAACACCCTTAAATTAAACCTTGTGAAACATGGAATCCAATGCATTTGTTTGTTCCTGGAACATGGGGAAAATATTAACTACAAAAACGACATAGCGTCCTCATTAGTGAAGCGTTTCCCAGGCTGCTTTGAAGGGTTTCAGCTTATTGCAGCGTCTCTAAACAGCAACAGGTACTTGTCACAGTCTGTTTCTCCAGTCCTGATAACAAGCTGAACCTGCTCTCCATCTGTCCCTCCTGCCCGGCATTCCTAAACAATCCGGCGCCGACTGACATGGAGCATAAAGTTTAGGTCCTGGTAGTTTCCCTCCTGTAGAAGCTGGTTTTAATAACCACAGGAAATTTCAAAGGCAGCGCAATTAAAGGAGTTTGGGCTGCAGCAAAGCAGCAGCTTGGGAATGATTAATTGATGGAGAGTGGGTGCAGCGTGAGGCCCTCGTTCACCTTTAAATCCTGACTCCTGCAGTGTGTTCCCTGCACCATCTGCCAAATCCTGACTCCCTTAAAATGATTCTTTTCTCTTTCTGTAAAGATTTCACAAAACATGAACTTTCTCAGTGCAGTTTGAGCTGGTTGGATCAGCTGGTGCCGTGCATTCAGGACATAATTAAGTAATTGTTCAGCGTTGACTTTTTAACCTGAAGGCAGGATTGGTTTGTGTTTCTTTGATCCCTCACGCTGCTGCCAACACATCGGTTTCTTTTATCGTTTTGCTGCGATCTCTTTACGCACGTGTTTATCAGACGCATTCACATGATGTCTAAGCTGTATATCGTTGATGGTAAAGAAGCTTCTTTCTGTTTTGCTTTACAGAGAAACTGCTCACATTCCCCTCATCGCTTTGGGTCTGAAGGAGACTAAAGAAGTCGACTTCTCTGCTCCATTCAAGGTAAAAAAAAAACACGACTTTAGTCTTAAACACTCAAATATTTGTCTTTACTTTTGTAATGGTGCATTACATTGCAAAAATGATGAAGAAATAAGTAAAAATTTCTTAAATTAAGTGTATTTATTCTTATTTTAAGTAGGTAAATGAGACAGTTTGCCAATGGAATGAGTATTTTTACTCTTAAAATAAGATATTTACATAATATGCACTTGAAATAAGACAATGCAATTATGTTTTTCTTATTTTAAATGTAAATTGTCCTGTTCCATTGGCAAAATGTCTCTTTTACCTCCTCAATTCAAGAACAAATGCACTTATTTTAAGAAAAAAATTACTTATCCAGATTTCGATTTTTTTCCATGTAAATGAATTAGAAACCGATAAGGTTTCCCTGGGTGTTAAAGCTACTACGGAAGCTGCAGAGTGTCATAAAAGTGTCAACATCCTGGTCTACTTTTCATCACTACTGTTTCTCGTAACAAATCAGCTAAAAAAAGGAGGAAACTTGTTGAACATCTGTTGGAAAATGCAGCTAAAAGAAGCGTACCTTCGCCTGCTGGGATGTCATCTGTTAAGATTAACTGTTGTAACCAAGCTTCTCCAGTTTAAAGAACTAAGTAGGCAAAGTATCTCTGCCTGTTTCTAACGTAACACCAAAATAAACTTCACTGTTTTATTAAATTAACTCGCCAGTCCAGCAGAAGGCCTGGAACTGGTAAAAGCTCAGTCACATAGCCTCATTTGCTCCTGGTTTTTACTTCTTTTTCCTTTCTGTTACTTAGACTTAGACCACTTTATTAAACCACTTACAGAAGACAAACAAAAAATACATAAATAAATAAAATTAACATATAATAACATAAAAAATAAGATGATTAAAAGGAAAAATGTGACAGGAAGCTCGAAGACCAAAATCAATAATAATAAAAACACAGAAGGATGGTAAAACGATAACGGTTATCTTTCTTTTTTAAAAACACACCAGCCACCCTACATAGAATTTAAAAGTAGAATGGCTGTTGGTATAAAAGAATTTGCATAGCGGTTTGTTTTAAAGTTAGGAATTACAAAGCGGCGCCCTGAAGGCAAAAAGGAGAATACATTTTGGAGAACATGTTCTTTTTTTCCTCCAGCGTTTTACTGTCATTAACTGCCACTAGTACAGTAACCTGACTCCGCCAGATGGATTTGCTCCGCATATCCATCTGGAAACCTTCCGTTGAAGTAATTTTGGGAAGGGGCGAAAATACTGGTTAGCTGATTGGCCTATGTTGGTGATAGACGGGCCAAATAAACCAATCAGATCAACGAAGCATATGACGTACTAACAGAGCGACGACGAAGAGGAGCCAATTGATAGATCAAACTCTTGCCGAAACCAGTCGGGAGAAGAGCAAAAACATCTTTTCCTCTGAGAAAAGCCTCCAGAGCAGTGTTTTGCTCTTCTTTCAGTGAAGAAATACTCTGTAATTCCGATAAAACTTGCTCGATAGCCACGCTAACGCTAGTTTCATCGTCTGAAGCTGCCATGTTCTTTAGACTGAACTGTCGCGCTTCTCGTTGCGTCACACCTCAACCCGCCTCAAAGCCAACGCTGATTGGACGTTCGTTTGGTGAACGGCTCCAAATTTTCTTCAACGGAGAGTCTCCAGACTGATCTGCGAGTGAAACCTTGAAAGCTCACGAGATCAGCATGGTCTCACGAGGCTACGAGTACAGCGCAAAAAAAATCCACTTTCTGCCACTGTGTGGCGCCTGGGGAGCAGTTTGGGGTTAAGGATCTTGCTCAGGGACCCAGCGTGGGTAGGGCTGTCTGTGGGAGTGGGTTTCGAACTCACAACCTCAGGATTCCAAGTTCTTTGCTCCAATCACGACGCCATCAGTCCCCCTTTTCTGATGAACGGTCTCTTCCCTTCCGCTGTATAGAAGACGGATGTTTCTGCATTTCAGCAGAAGGCACCAAGTAGAACTGCGATCTGCGGTCAATTCGAGGTGTTTCGAGCGCCTTCATGCAAAATGGCGTCTTTCATTACAGCCATACATGGAAGTAGCTTTAAATAACACATTCTAAGCAGAAAGAAGCAGATAGAAAAGGGGTGTTGAATAAACAAAATCAAAATAAATTCAACTCAACTCAACTTTATTGTCAAATGTGCTACATGGTAAACATACAACACAGATGAAATGTCAGTCCTCTCAACCCCACGGTGCATAATAAAATATAAAATATAATGAACCATAGCATAAAATAAAAATAGAAATGAAAACCTAAGATATAAAAATAAATATTAAAATATTTAAATATGCAAACAGTGCGAATGGTGCATAGAGTAGCAGTCCTGACGTGGGGGAAGTAGTGAGGGAATGTAGTAGTAGTAGGGAGGGAATTGAGCATCCTCACTGCCTATAAAGTCCCTTTTAAGAACTTCTGGATAAATTTAAAGGTAAATGTAAAAAAAAAAAGAAAAGAAAAAGCGCCACCCCATCCTAAAAGGATCAGGATGAAAGTGGATTTCCATTCTCTAAACGTGACCCACATCGCTGTTTACAGTTTGGATTTAAAAGGAGACTCCTTTCATTGGGGATTTGGGTCATTTGTCTGCGCCGCGTTATTAGCAGTAGCAGTCACCGAGCCGGCATTGTTTTCACCCTGACAACAAGCGTGTGCGTAAGCTTTCCAAAGCACGTTCCTGTCGTCGCTTATCGTCGCCCCACCTGCCAAAAACTTTAATGCTCGGCACGTTTTCCAGGGCTGTCTGTCAGCACAGTCAATCCAAATGAGGTCAGTAGTTGTAACGGCTGCTCTAGATGCACCGAGCTGAGAGGAAACCGTCTCGTAAATGTCGTGATGGCACGTTTATTGTGCGTCTCTTCGTGTCAGTAACTGATCGCTGTCTTAATGAGCTGCTTTCGCAGCCTCTTTCTAGAAGAATGAGGCGTTTGAAAAGCATTCTCTCCATTTTTAGATTCAGGTCATTTGTGCGACAGAACAGAAAAGCCCCAAAGCTGTCTGCACTGTATGCAAACATCATCTGAACTCCACATGTGTTTGACAGGACTACATCCTGGAGCACTACAATGAAGACGGGCGAAGTTTCGAGGAGGAGATTGCAGATCTGATGGACCTGCGGCAGGTGAGGTGTTTAAATGCTTTAACAGCAGCTTCCCAGCCTGTTATTCTCTGCCTTAAAAACCCATCATCAGTTCCACGCCCCTGGGTTTGGAAATGACTGGTTGTGCTGCTGTAGTTTCAAACACTAGGCTCCTAATGCCTGAAAGGAGTTTGAGTGAGAACACTGCGTCATCACAGCTAGTGTGTTAGAACTGCATGTTACCAAACGTCGTTTCTGTCGTTTTTTTTTCAGGCCTGCAGAACGCCAAGCAGGAATGACGCTGGGGTGGAGCTGCTCGCAAAATACTACGGTCATCTTCCCCTAATAGAGAACAGATTCTTCTCCCCGACCCGCCAGACCGGCATCTTCTTCACCTGGTAGGATCTGATTTACGCAAGTTTGCACTTCCTTTCAGCCATTTCATGTTGGCTTGCATTTTTTCTGATAAAAAGAACTTCATGAAGTCTATAAATTTGACATGTTTTCCAAATTTCCTTCTTTCTTTTAGCTAATAAATATTTGATCTTTTGAGCTGTTACATTTAGCACCTCTAAATAAAAGTCGGTGCAACCAATTCTATTCAGAATTTCCTACTTAACCCTTTATAGGGCAAGTTAGTGTTTTTGATCACTTGCATATCCCTTACAAATGGAGTCCCCTCCGTCCCTCAGTGAGTTCTAGAAGCACAAGATCTATATCCAGCCATTCAGCAAAGATGCTGCTACATGGCTGTACTTCTTAATTTGGGATTTGGCCAATTAGATGAGCCCTTGAATGATATATTACCTACCTGGAAATTAAGTTGGAAAAAAAAGTTAAAAAGTCAAGAAAAATGGTAAAAAGGTGATTTAAAAGTAAAAAAAAAAAAAAAAGTTAATAAGCCTAGTTAACAATTAGATTTAGGTTTAAAAAAGAAAAAAATGTAAGTACCAGTTTTAGCATTAATGCCGCTAAGGTTATGTTTTACCAAAAAAAATAAATAAAAAGTGTTTCTTTCACTTTGTGGAGTGTTTTACATGGATTTCTTCTCCAAGCGCTTTTGTTATTTTTATGTTTTTTTTTTTCATTTTGGGCAAGTTGGTGTTTCTTTTTATTACATTGACATTCATTTTTGCCATCCATATTTTTTGAATGTTACAAAGGTAATAAGGTCTTTTCCTGGATTCCAATGACACCACACTAGAAAAATGATCTAGAAATAAGTAAAAATTTCTCAAATTAAATGTATTTACCCTTAATTTGAGTAGGTAAATGAGATGGCTTCCCAATGGAATGAGTATTTTTACTCTTAAAATAAGATATTTAGATAAAATTCACTTGAAATAAGATGTTGCAATTGCGTTTTCTTATTTTAAATGTAAACTGGATTGTCCCATTGGCAAAATGTCTCTTTTACCTCCTCAATTCAAGAACAAATGCACTTATTTTAAGAAAAAATGACTCATCTAGGTTTTGATTTTTTCCAGTGCATTGACTTCACTGCAAAAACTACCTGGAAATAAGTAGAAAAATTCTTAAATTAAGTGTATTTACCCTTAATTTGAGCAGATAAATAAGATGATCTGCCATTGGAATGGGTATTTTTACTCTTAAAATAAGATATTTAGATAATATGAACTGAAATAAGACAATAACATTGTTTTTTTCTTATTTTAAAAGTAAATGATCTTGTTCCATTGGCAAAGTGTCTCACTTACCTCCTCAATTGAAGAAAAAATGCACTTATTTTAAGAGAAAATGACTTATTGAGATTTGTGTTTTTTGCAATGTTGAAATTTTAATTTCACCGAGTGCCCTATAAAGGGTTAACAGCAACAGCTTCATAAAATGTCATTTCCTTATTTAAAAAAATGAGAAATTTTAAGATATTCTTCTATAGAAGAATACAAGGAAGTAATTACTGTAACTGTTAAAAGAGGTCATAAAACGTCCCGTTTGATGTTTTTATTTCCGGCGAATTTGGAGGATGGTGCAGCTTTTTTTTTTTTTTTTTTATCCAAGTGGGAAATATGTAGTACCCTTCAACTCAAAGTGAATCATGGCGGTGGGAATATCAGGCTTTAGGGAGGCTTTTCTGCAGATAGAAGGGAGGGTGTTGAATAAACATGACACCAGAAAGGTATCCATTAAATTTTACTTCCTAAAAGATTAAATGTCTTAGAGGAACTATATTTTTGGAAAAACTATTGCACTTCATGTGATTTTCTATTCCAAAAACCAAACAATTATGTTTTTTTTGTAATATATAAAAGCAATGTGCAAAGAAAATGAAGGCCAAGAGACATCGTGCAATCCTCTCTTAAATCGGCTGCTTTGAGCTCCTTTGTTGGGGGGTTTTCAGTCTTCAAGTATTCTGACACCTCCTTAAGTCTGTGGATCAGGAAGTATATCCCTACATAATGCCTCGCTACTCATTGGAGAATTAGAGGAGAAAGATTTAGGCTGGTGCCAGCTGTTTGTCTCCCTACAGCTTCTTTTTCCCCCCTGCAATAAGACGTTCTAGTTCAGGGAGTTGAAACAAAAGAAACAAACTGCATAAAAGATCTACTGTAGGGAAAAAAATAGCCAATATGAAATATTTCACATTACACTGGAAAAAATAGTAATTTTTTTCTTAAAATAAGTGCATTTGTTCTTGGATTGAGGAGGTAAAAGAGACATTTGCCAATTGAACAAGATAATTTACACTTAATAAGAAAACACAATTGCATTGTCTTATTTCAAGTGCACATTATCTAATTATCTTATTTTAAGAGTAAAAATACTCATTCCATTGGCAAACTATCTGATTTACCTACTTAAATTAAGGGTAAATACACTTAATTTAGGAAATGTTTACATATTTCTAGATGTTTTTTCCAGTGTATACTGGTTTGGATTTGAACACTGCAAAAAAAATCTAGAAATAAGTAAAAGTGTCTTAAATTAAGTGTATTTACCCTTAATTTGAGTAGGTAAATAAGATGATCTGACAATGGAATTAGCATTTTTACTCTTAAAACAAGATAATTAGATAATATGCACTTAAAATAAAACAATGCAATAGTTCTTTCTTATTTTAAATGGAAATTGTCTTGTTCCATTGGCAAAGAGCCTCACTTACCTCCTAAATTCAAGAACAAATGCACTTAATTTAAGAAAAATTGACTTATCTAGATTTCAATTTTTCTAGTGAACCACTATGAGGGTTGAATTGAACCGTAAACGGTAACGTGCTCTGGCTTCTTTCCTGCAGGTACGACTCCTTCACAGGCGTTCCCGTATGCCAACAGAACCTGTCTTTAGAGAAAGCCAGCGTGGTCTTCAACATTGCAGCGCTGTACTCCCAGATCGGGACGCGCAGTAACCGGCAGAAAGCAGCGGGCTTGGAGGAGGCCATCTCCGCTTTCCAAAAAGCTGCAGGTACGTCAAAGTTAACCTGAGAAGATGGAGAGTTTTAATTGGTTCACTTTAACCTGCAGTGACGGTGAAACGTGTAGATATAGTGAGATGATAGAAGAAAGATTTTCCCGTGGTTGTTTTACTCTGCAGAAATAATGGTCATGTCAAACGCTTCTTTAACTTGCAGGAAAGTTTGTTTGTTTTTCTTTGTGCTGCAAATAATCCCACTAAGGACACAATAACGTATTGTTCAGATGGATAGCCAGCGCTTTATGTCTGGCTATCAGTCGGCCTCCACCCTCTGGTTTCTGTTTCACATGTTTCTCTGGCTTCTTCTCATGTGGCTGAAGTCCAAAAAAGCATCAGCAAACATGAAGGAGCGCTCCACCTCTTAAAGGTCTGTCAACAAGTACAGTAAGACGGTGATCGATGCACGGCTCTGCAGTGACGGGAGCGCTGCTCTTTAATTATAGCGCTCATCTTCAGTTAGGCTTGTAAAAATAAAGCAATTATACTGTCAGAGGAAACATTGTTTGAGCAACAAACTGAGCTCAGGGCTGATTAATGTTAAGGATTTACATGCAGTGGATTTGGCTCAGCACTCTGGCTGGAAGCGTAGTTCTCTGTTACTAAGCTCAGCTCCTGCTGCGAATTTAGATTTTATGACTCGTTCCTTTAAAAAAAGCTTTTATTCATCCATTGATGTGCAGATTGATAACAATAAAGTGGTGCAACTTTATTTAAAGTCGTAGGGAAGTCATACTTAAATGTTAAATCATTCTCGCTTAAACATGTATATAAATGTACTCTTTATCAGATGATATTGTGCCAAAATTTAGAAAAGTTCTATTTAAAAAACATCCTGTCGTAAAATCTGTGTTTTTTTCCCATTATCTTCTGCAGGCCAATTAGTTATACGTCAGCCGGCCCATCATATATCAACGGTCATCTGTCAATCAAATTTTTTTGGTCATAGCATCTTGATTCATATGTCGCAGCTAATATACGCAGCGGTTGAAATAAGAATAATTTCCTTTCCTATTGAGTTCCGTCCCAGTGTTCACGGCTAGAGCTAACAGAACTGGCGGCGTTGCGAGGCAAGGGCTCAAACATGTACGGCTGGAAGCCTTCTACACCAAACCAAGCTTCTGCCGCCCTGGCGTCCTCTTCCACAACATCTTCATCCCCGCTTTCCTCCTCTAAATAAAAAACGGATGACTGAGGAGACTCATCCACGACCTCCGACACTAAACTCTCCTCCTCTTGCATGTTTCCGCTGTCCATAGCGTTCCTTGACAGCGTCGTTTCTAAGTCACCAATTTAGTGCTACTTGTCCCAATGGAATTTCCCATTGGGAACCTGCTAGCACTAAGTTGCTAAATGGTTAGCAAGATGCTTCTGACAAACCGGACCAAACTTGCTTGTGAACCTTCCGCCACAACAATCCCGCCCCCTTGATAATCGACCAATCACATTCCCTTTATTCACTCGTGTAAAGTTGGCATCACTCGGGAGAATTCGGAAATGCAACGGTTGGAACGGCCGCTTCCCTACGACTTTAAATAAAAGAAAATACAAGCATTTTATGTCAAATTGCTCTTGGTGTTTTTAACTATAGACGTATTAGTTATGATAAACTGATGAATTATGTTTTAGGATCGTTTGTATGCAGAGCTGCCATCGATCAAATGTTGCAGGTTACTAATAATAATAATTGAACTTTATTGATCTCACATTGGACAAATGAACTCTCTGCTTTTAACCCATCGCCTTGGGGAGCAGTGGGCAGCCATTGTGCGGCGCCCAGGGAGCAGTGTGGGGTTAAAGGTCTTGCTCAGGGACCCAGAGTGGCAGTCTGTGAGATTCGATCAGGGTTCTTGCAACCTTCTCAGAACACAAGCGCTACGCTGTAACCCACTAGGCCAACACATGAGGAGTACTTTAAAAGATTTAATAAGACAAAGATTAAATTTTTAACTATTCTTGAAGATGTTTAATAAAGGAAAATAAGAGCATAATCCAAAATAAATAATCATAAATTGTTAATATTTCTAACAGAAGTGACGCCAAGGCACGTGTTTGTTTGTTTGTTTGTGTGCAAGAGAGAGTAAAGAAAATCAATCTTTTTTCATTTTGATTTTTTCTAAGAGATCAACTTTTAAAGTGTTTTTAGCTTATTAGCAGTTAGCACAGTTGGAGCCACTGACATCACAGAAAAAACTGTCAAACCAAGTTTTTTTTCCCAGAGAATCTGGATCCTTAAACTGAGGTTCTCCTAAAACCTGCTATAACCCTGAGTTTAAAGCTCAAAACAGAGAATCTTTGATGCACCAACACCAACCCCCCCCTCCTGAACATGTCTCAACCTGTGAGGGAAATATTCAGTATGTTCTTTCATCTTTTTTAATTGGAAGCATCTGTTTCACACTAAACATAGCTGATCTTTAATCTGCAGGTTTCTTGACGCATCTCTTAAGATTATTATTATTATTATTATTACCAGAATAAATTGAAATGAGGTTTCAGGAGACAGAAATAAAAAAATCTTCCTTTTGGCTTCAAAGATAAACCACTGAGTTTATTTAGGTTCTTTTTAATTTTGCGATGAGATGAAAACACTTAAAGGAAACTGTTTTGGGAGCATAAATGATTTAAAGCCTTTTGAGTTTTGCTTGGATTTCTGTTAACTCAAATCCCTCCTCCAGGCATGCTGAACCACCTTAAGGAAACCTTCACCCACACGCCCAGCTACGACATGAGCCCAGCAATGGTGAGCATGCTGATTCGCCTGATGCTTGCTCAAGCGCAGGAGTGCATCTTTGAGAAGATCGCACTTCCGGGGATCATGAACCAGTTCAACTCCCTGATTAAAATGGCTCAGGAGGCTGCAAAGGTAAATACGACATCATAAACTGAACGTGATGTCATCACGGCCATCTCCTCAAATTGCTGCTTTTAAAGTCCACTTTTTCCTCCGTCGTTCTCTTCTTGCCAGGTCTCAGAAATCTACGATCAGGTCCATCAGTCTATGATCCAGATGCCGATCAAAGACAACGTGCCGTTCTTCTGGTCAACCATGTCCCTGGTCAAAACCAACCACTACCGTGCCATTGCACATCACTTCATGGCCTCAGCACTGCTGGATCATGAGCGTAAGGAAACCTTTTTTTTTTTTGAAAACACACACAGTGAAAAGCTATAAAAGATGTGACGGAAAGCATGCATTCAGAGTCAGAAGTTCCTATCAGAGAAAAGGTTTCCTGCCTGATGGGGAAAACAGCCTAAACCAGTATTTCTTTTGCCTGTAGTACTGGGAGGGCTTCTGCTTCTGCTGGTTTTGCCAGATGATTGAACCAAAAGCTGTTACACAACAGCTATTTAAGGACACACACATCGGCACACAAACTCAGCAGCTTTGTCCATAGAGCTGCGATCAACAGAGAGCAAAGACAAGAGAGGAATTTAAAGTAGAACAGAGCTGTTTGGATTACGGCGAGCGACCCTTTATGTATCCTGTCCTCATAAATGAAATCCAAGTAAATTAAAAGATATTTAAGTTGGGGAAACATTCCAAAAAAAAAAAAAACTAAAAAGTTTTTTGTTTGCTGTAGGGTTTGCATAACCGATGTGATTGATTAGCTGTGACGTCTTGTCGATGCCATAGTTCAATCTGTCATAATTAAAAAGAAAAAGTTGTGGTTTATTTTCTAACCCGCAGTCCAATTAAATTTCCTTTGTCTCGTTTTGTTTCTGCATTTTTTTGCTGAGGCCAATTGCAGGTTTTAAAGAGGTTGGAAAGTTTAGCGGGAGCGTGCAAACACATGAGCAAGACTGTAATGCTTGGACTAGGACCAATAAATAGAACAGCATCAAACTGAAACAGCTTTGAGTCTGGCAGCTCATTAACAAATTCCTGAGAGAACGAGGAAAATGAAGCAATTAACCACAGAACCGTAGAGAATAGAGGACGGATCGAAGCGAGGAACGGCGCTAAATGATGGCAGCAGCGGAATAGAGATGAAGCATAAATACCAGCCGATAGTTCTGCCTCAGTGAAGCAGAACCTCACAGAAAGGTCTGATCATTTCATCTGAAACTTTAATCAGGACTCGCAGACCGCCGTTTACAGGCACTTCATAAAGTTTTAAAATAACTCATATTCTGAGGAGCTTTTTGATAAAAATAATGAAGTTTTTCTATAATCCTATTTACCAGAATCAGCAGAAAGTTTTGCTTTTTCTTTACTATAAGTCACATCAAAGCTCATTCTGTTTGGTTTGGATTTTACACGTCAATTAATATGAGACGCTGAATGAAAATAAAGCGTTTCTCAGACTGCTTTCATCTGATGAGATGATTAGCTACCAGTTAAAACTAGTTTAATTTCTTAGCAGCATGAAAAAATAGCTCTTATCCGGTGAAAAAAAGGATATTTAACCATGTTAAATGGGTTCAAAAGGTGGCCATTTATCTTATTGTTTATTGACATCATGATAAACTTTCCATCATTATAAGAGATGATTTTGAGTATCATCTAAATGAATTAGAAGTTTATAAATGTCACAATTTTTTTTCATTTTTACCATACATTTAATTAACCTGACTCCGCCAGATGGATTTGCTCTGCATATCCATCTGGAAACCTTCCGTTGAAGTAATTTTGGGAAGGGGCGAAAATACTGGTTAGCTGATTGGCCTATGTTGGTGATAGACGGGCCAAATAAACCAATCAGATCAACGAAGCATATGACGTACTAACAGAGCGACGACGAAAACACAACCACAAGCCAGGCTACTCTTGCTGAAACCAGTCGGGAGAAGAGCAAAAACATCTTTTCCTCTGAGAAAAGCCTCCAGAGCAGTGTTTTGCTCTTCTTTCAGTGAAGAAATACTCTGTAATTCCGATAAAACTTGCTCGATAGCCACGCTAACGCTAGTTTCATCGGCTGAAGCCGCCATGTTCTTTAGACTGAACTGTCGCGCTTCTCGTTGCGTCACACCTCAACCCGCCTCAAAGCCAACGCTGATTGGACGTTCGTTTGGTGAACGGCTCCAAATTTTCTTTAACGGAGAGTCTCCAGACTGATCTGCGAGTGAAACCTTGAAAGCTCGCGAGATCAGGATGGTCTCACGAGGCTAACATTTAATTACCTAAACTAGTTGATTATTATCCAATTAATAGTTTCAGCCCTAGATTAGATTTTAATTATATCTATCATATCTCCAAGCCCCCTTCGTGGCTGAAAGCTAATCACATCTTTTCCTTTTTGGACCATGGCGGTGGCAGCATTATGCTGTGGGGAAGTGTTTCCCCAGTAGGGGTAGCTTAAAAGAAAGCTCTGATAGTAAACCTACAGAAGAGGATTAGGGCCCTTTTCTTATTTTCTCAGAAATCTGACATTTTCTTCAGAAGAGGATTAGGATTAGGGCCACTGAAAAACATACAAAAAGTTTTTATTGTTTTTATTTAAGTTTAATTTGGAAAGAGAGTCAGAATTCTTACTTTAATTTCAGAATTTTGTCTTGTTTTCTCAGAATTCTCACATGTTCTTCAGAAGAGGATTAGGGCCACTGGCAAAAATATTTAAAAAGTAGGGATGCACGATATTGGGATTTTGGCCGATATCCGATATGCCGATATTTTAAAACTCATGTAGCCGATAACCGATATCGATACCGATGTTAAAGCTGGACAAAAATAAGTAGTCATTGAAAATAGCAGTTTTGTTATCCATTTCTGACACTTTGAAAAATAATATACTCAAATATATTTTCATTTGCTGATATCAAATTGATTTTTAAAATCGATCTATTTTACTTTCAAAATCTCGTGAAATTTCATCGTTCTGTTACAAACTCTCGTGATATTTCGCAAATTCTTGTGAGATTTTGTTAGTAAAATAGATCGATACCGCGTCAATATATCAACATATAAAAAAATGGCAAAATTTCGTGAATTTTCGGGGGATTTCGTAGCATAACGATGACATATAGCAATATTTCATTAGTAAAAGAGATTGATATGGTGTTTTTAAATGGCAATATATCAGCATATGAAGATATTGGGATATTTTAATGTATCAATATTTTTTCCCTCGCCTTTAGAAGTTTTTAAGTCTAAAAAAGAAGTTTTTGAGGAAGAAGAAGTAGTATTTATTTATTTATTTTTTTTAGACTTTAGAAACTCAGAAGCTGATCAAATATCGGATTAAATATCGGTGGGGTGGCCGATGTCCGATATTCAGTTTTAAAGTCGATACCGATAGGGGGCCGATTATATCGTGCATCCCTATTAAAAAGTATATATATTTTTTATTTTATTTGAGAAAATAAATCAGAAACCTGTTAGAGAGGCTTTAGACAGCACAATGACTCTAAACACAAAACCAGAGCAACAAAGAACAGATTCACATCAAAGCCTGATGTTCTGTCTGGAATGGCAGTCAGGACAAAAAAATGAAAAACATTCTTCGTTTTTCTTTCATTTCACAAAAATGTGAACCTGATGATCACAATAAACCTGAAAAGGAAAAAAAAATCCATGGAAGTTTTAAACGTCCCACTAAAACCTTCACAAAAAAAAAAATTAAAACAAAATCTACATTTTTCAGTTTATATTTAAAAAGCATGTCTTAAAATCATTGTCATTGCTTCATATGAATCCTATTTTAAAGGACAGTTTCTGAAAATGTATTTTCTGTTTAAAATGAGTCGTTTCTCATTCTGAGATGGATTTTTCTCCCTCTGCGTTTAGTGGGCCCCAACGATGACGAGGATCAGCAGGAGAAGACCTTATCTCAGGTGTACGATCAGCTCCCCGAGGGATGCTCCCCACTCGACATCCTGAAGGACAAAGATGAACGTGAACGTATCGGTAAGCTAATCACAGCAGAGGGAAAACGTTTAATGGCTGCTTCTGTGCGCCTCTGATCCTGTTTTGTCCGTTCCTCTGTAGGTAAAGCTCATATGCGTCGTGCCATCGCCAGTCACGAAGAGGCTCTAAGGAATCACGGTCTGTGCCAGCAACAGGACAAACACGACGTCCTGCAGGAAATTTTAAAAGCCAGCCACCAGCGCTCTCTCAACAAGTACACGGACTTTGAAAGCGAGGAAGAGTTTGCGGACTACATCGAAGCTCCAGACATCATCTGTGAGTCCCTGGGCTGTTTTAAAAGAAGCAAATATCCTGTTTGCTTTAGCACAGGATGTTCAGATAAGATTGGAGGAATCCAGTCTGTCTGTGCCCCTGTTAAGAGAGAACATGGCAGAGATTGACTTAGCGACAGAACAATGAGCTGAGCGTCTCCACAACAAATGCTTCCCGGAGCTCAGAGATCGTTTTGTTTCTCTCTGTGTGGTTCGTCTCTCAGGAAACCTGACATGAAAAGCTACTCTGTTGTTTTCCACACCTGCTGCAGTTATACTAGCTTTGATAAGCGACCGTTATCTCTGAGCTCAGCTGATGTAATGTTTGCTCTGTTAACCTCATGTCCTCCTCCCTGCAGGGCAGCAGCTCGTATGGGTTGGTGACGGTAAACATTGTAACTGACTGCATCATTTCTGCGCTTCCTTTCACAGCTAAAACGGAGCATAAAGCAGAAATGGAGCTTCCCGCTTCTACAAAGGTGAAAGTCATCGACTTTTTCCAAAGGCTGGTATGTGGGTTACTAATATCCTTCACTTACACCACTGTTTTTTTCCTGTGATGGTTGGTTTATTCATCAAGTGGTATGAAAAGGCTCTGCGGCAACTAGAGTTTTCTATCATTTCTGAATAAAACCAAACAAAGGTGAGACTCCAGGAATCTTTGGCGCATTTGGTGGAGCCATTTCCAAAGCTTCCTGGACTTTCATCCAAAGCAATAAATGCAAAACTAACACTAACTGTGGAGGGAAAAGGGCGGAGCCTGGTTTATCCTTGCTCTGGTTATTGTGGTCTAAACTGGGATGAGGCTGAAAGAAGTGGAACCTCTTCTGACTTATTGTTCTTGTTATGGGCTGGGATTAGTCTTTTAAATTTTCCTTGGAATTTTTATGGTTCAGCACACTTCCTGCATTTCATCTGAGATGAATCCTGTTTCTATAACTTTCTGGAGTGTGTTTTAATGAGGAGTTGTGTGACACACCAGCTAAAGCGGTGGAATTTGTGCAGCAGAAGAGAAAGATGTATGGTTTACAGATCTGGGAGGTTTGATGTGCATCAGTCAGAGAAATCCAGGCCTGTTGCAGCTCTAGAGCTGCAGAGATCCACCTGCTCTCCTCACAAATCTGACTCTGGAAAAATTGGCAAAAAAAGCTATTTTTTTAGACAAAAACCCCCCAAACATCTATGTCTAATTTATTAGATGCCTTATTTAAAGGTATACTATGCAGCCGGTGTTGATTTTCCAGCGAGGCTCCCCCCAGAGGGCGAAAGTAAAAGTGCACTGTCGTAAATATGCACAGCTGTTCTCCTGGTTTCTCCGTCAAGCCAGGCGCGGTTGTTTTGAGCTTAGCAGACAGGCGAACGCAACGAATGGCTAACACAGCAGCTGGCGCGACAGAAGCA
>NW_015150567.1:635765-638763 GCF_000732505.1 Cyprinodon variegatus
ACCACCAGGGCGGCCGAGAATACCTTTGTTCAACCTGAAATGACTCATTTAATCATCCAAAACGTTGGAACACATTAATTAACTGAAAAATGTTGCATAATGTGCCTTTAAAACACAGCAATATGTAGAGGACGTTGCTGTAATCGGAGGAGAATAAGTGGCAGCATCATGCTGTGGGATACCTTTCTTCAGCAGGAAGTTAAGGCTGATTTATCCTCAGAAACAGGCCGTCTGCATGTGTGTCACAGTGAATGCAAATGTGCACCTCTCCAGACAGTGCTGCAGACAGGAGGCCTCTGATTGGTCAAATCTACATCCTCTCTACTCTATGCTTATTTCCTGTTTCGTTCCTTACCGGCTTGTTTTGTTTGTATGACCACGATTGTGGAAAACGACTCGTTAAGATGGAACAGCTAGAAGAGCGAGGTGCACGAGAACGCTGGGACCCTTTTTCCACCTGGATCCCCGCTCTTTTTCACCCTCATGAAACTTGCCCCAAATTCCTCACCGCCTCGGACGATGCTAGACCCACAGCTAGTTATTGGTTGTCCCTTTTGCGCCGTGGCGTGAAATAACATAGCATAGACCACGCTTTAATATTGGACATAAATGAAAAATATCTGCGACAAGCTTACTGCGACACACTGCTGTGGGACGATAACCAGGCCTTTAGAGGGGAGGGAAAGATTCAAAACACACTGGGAGAGGTTTACCTTCCAGCAAGGCAGTTTCCTTAAAAAAAAAAAATAAAAAAACAAGCAAAGCTGCATTGAAGGGGTTAAAATGAAAGTGTGTTCAGTTGTTAAAATGGCCTAGTCAAAGTCTGGGGACAATTATTTGCAAACTGGTGGAGATGTACCCTTAAAGACCAGCGGGTATAACTGCTGTAGTATCGATTAGAAATGCACCAAACACTTCAGATAATGTTTTGCAAAAGATGTTTTTGAAAACCTAATATCCGTTTAATGAGTTGTTGTTTTTTTGAGTTTTTACAGCAATAGTCGCTCGTTTTTTATGGACAGTAGGCAGACAGGAAAGGGGGTATGAGGGGGTAGAGACATGCAGGAAAGGACCACAGGTTGGATTTGAACCCGGGTCACACGCGTCGAGGACTAAGGCCTCTGTACATGGGTCGTTTGTGCCCTTATTTAATCAATTCTACTTCCTGTTAGCCTACATATTAGCATTTCAATGAAACACATTGCTGGGACTTTAGAAAACTCCCAGCAGGGATTGCTAAGCTCCTGCAGTTTCAACATTGGAATTGGATTCTTTTTTTGCTCCCATATGATATTTGCTGCATTATTTATCTGCTATGGGCCAATTGGGACGTTCCTTTTTTTGTTTTTTTTCCTCTCTGTTTGAATCCTCTGAGACGGCTCCAAAATCTAGAACGTCTCCCTTTGGTTAAGCCCAGTTTACAACTACTCTAATAAAATACAGGCATCAGTTTCTGACAGCAGGGGGTAAAGCCTCAGACCATAAGCAGCTCTGTTGTTCCTGTCATAAAATCCAACCCACCTCTTTATTAACAGTTTAAGCACAAGGTTGTAATCCTTTAAAAGATTTACAGGATTGCCAGATTTAAATATTTTATTTCAGGGCTGTCCCTGCTGAAAAGGAATAAAGATTTGTTTTGTTTGGAGGATTCAAAGGGGGATATATGTGTCCATCATGTGTGTGAACTCTCCTTGCCCTGGTGGTACAGGTACCACTTCAGTGCTGGTAATGCGTGGCTTTTTGAAATCTTCATTACTGCTCCATGAAGAGAGGATGTTTATAACATCAATTATCATCCAGGAAGAAAAAAACGGACTTTAAGCAACATAAAACTTAGCAGGAAATTGTCCTTTTTGAATCTAAAAATCCAATTAACCCAAACCTTTCCCCCCTGTGTCCACTCAGGGCCCTTTGTCAGTCTTCTCAGCCAAGCAGAAGTGGACTCCCCCGAGGAAGATCCTTGTGTGTGCAGAGGACAGAGATCTGGGTTTCACTCTGAAAGGAGAAGCACCGGTTCAGGTGGTGTCGTTGGACCCTCTCAGCAAAGCGGCTGTAAGTTAAACCATATTTTTTTCACATCTGAGTGCACAAGCGTGATGATGTTGCTTTTAGAACATCAAATTCAGGCATCAACTCTCAACCAAAACCCCAAAAAATCAAAGTTTGCTACTAAATGAAAGCTCATAAGATGGAGATGAGGAGAGGATTGATCCAGAGAGGAGGAGGAAGTCAGGAGAAAACCTGGACACTGAACAGACTGGCCTTCATTTAAAAGCATCTATAATTGTGAAAAAGTTTAATTGAAAATGTCAAAATTGGAAGCACTATATGCTGGAATTTGCTGCTCAAACTCTGTTTTGTTGTTTTTCCTTTTTATATTTTAGCTAGTGCTACACATGTGAAGGCTGAAATACACTGCAGAAAATTTTAATCTTAATAAGTCAATTTGTCTTAAAATAAGTGAATTTTTTCTTGTATTGAGGAGGTAAGTGAGACACTTTGCCAATGGAACAAGACAATTTACATTTAAAATAAGTAAAAACTATTGCATTTGCTTATTTCAAGTGAATTTTATCTAATTGTCTTATTTTAAGTGTAAAAATACTCATTCCATTGGCAAATCCTCTTACTTACCTTCTCAAATTAAGGGTAAATACACTTAATTTAAGAAATCGTAACTTATTTCTAGATTGTTTTTGCAGTGTATGCTGATATTCATGGCCCTCCCTAAGCCTCAGAAGACAACATTATTGGCTTACTTTTATTTACAAGGCCATCCTGGGTAAACTCCCTCCATACCTGTGTCACCTCATGTCTGTAGCTAACAGTGGTTACAACTCACGCCCTTCAAGTCAAAACATCATTTTCCTCTGCAGCACCACGGTCGTGGCACAATATTCAAAACTCCCTGCAATTACAGACTCTTATTCCGCTACAGCATTTTAAATCACTATTGAAAACCAATGGCACAGAGAATTGTAACTGTTATTCTAGAGTC
>NW_015150567.1:640276-640525 GCF_000732505.1 Cyprinodon variegatus
ATTTTTTTCAGTGGCCCTAATCCTCTTCCTTACTATACAGAGACGATTCAACCAGATAATCCAGACTGGTTAAATGTTTTCCATCTAAGGCAGGGGTGGGCAATGCCATTTATCCTGCAACTTTTCATGAGTCCTCGGTCCAACACACTTGACTCAAGTAAATATATAATTGATCGAGATAAATTAGCCACATGTGTAAAATTTCCCAGATTTCCTGGCGTTCCCATGGACACTAAATGAAATGAAATG
>NW_015150567.1:643645-645609 GCF_000732505.1 Cyprinodon variegatus
AAAATTGCTTTCCGATCGGATTAGAATCCTCAGTCTGACATGTTTATGTGAAAAGTTCTTGACCTGATCAGGCCTTCAGTCCGATTGTGTCCATGTAAACGTAGCTATTACCAGGATACTGAGGAGGTAATTCAGCCATTTGATTCAGGCGTGTCGGACCAAGGATCTAAAAGTTGAAGACTGAAAACCCCTGATCTAAGGAAACTCGGCTGTTTGCATCGAGCCACTAACTTTTCTGGATTCAATCCTCCTGAATGAACACGTAGCAACAGGAAACATTTGCTTGCCTCGTTCTGTTGACTCGCCAGCAGAGCATGCATGCAGCGACAGTGGAGAGGAAAACTCTCTTTTTACAGGAAGAAACCTGGACAGTATGCAGCCTTCTGTTAAGAATGGATCCAGTAATCCATTTCAGATATATTTTTTAAGGCCTTTTCTGTCTAGCAGTATTCAATTCACAGGTTATCCCAAAGGGAGACATTACCAAATCATCGTTTATATCTGGAACTGAATGAGCTCTTTCTGCTCTACTTCCACAAAACATTGAAAAGGCTAATCCTAATTTGTCATTTTATAATTTTTTTTATACTTTTAGGCTTCATGGTTATAGAATGTGACATTTTTTTTGCCCTTTACTATTTAGTCTTTACACAGTGACTAAATAACCGTTGGCTTTAATGCAGCTGGGATTGTTGTACAGTTTTCATTTTCAGAGAATATAAAGAATAGTTTAAATTAGTCTCAGGTTTGAATGAAATTAGACGCTCAGGGTTAAACAGGATGGCGTTCTAAAAATGTAAGAGTACATTCCCCTCCTCCCTCCTGACACACACAGGCTTCTTAATTAAATTAAGAAATGGGGAGTATTTACGCGCTGCAATCCTTTATAGGCTGACAGCTCATTAAGAAGTGCTAACAAAAAGCAGGCCTTAATAAGCTGTGCAGGTTATCCACAGAAACAGATTAGTGGAGCCGTATGAGCTTTTTGAGACCAGAGTCTCTTAGCAAACTCATTTTAAAACATTCAGCAGCATTTTCTGTTGTAACCGAGCGATTCTGGAGATTCTGTCGAGCAGCTTAAATAGAAACAGTTGAACTCCTGCCTGTGGATATGAACTCCCTCAGTAAAAAAAACACACCGTCACCTGTGTTTAACCTCAGTGCTCTGACCACTTATCGTAGCTGCCTCAGGGTAGGAAGCGAGATGAAAGCAACTCCTTCAGCTCATTCCTGGTAAATGTGTATTTTCAAGTGTTCACACTCTCTAACTCTTGTTCTCTTGACCTTTTTCAGGCCGATGGACTGAAGGAGGGCGACTACATCGTAGCGGTGGGCGACAGAGACACCAAATGGATGGGTGTGAGTGACATGATGCGACTTCTGAAAGACGTGGACGAAGAGGGGATTGAAATCCAGGTGGTCAGCATGATCGACAACAGCCCCACTATGGTATGCCATTTATCGGGATTTACACAAATATTCATGTTAAAATCACAGATTTTAACGTGTCTTAAACTGAAAAACACAAATTAGCACATAATTGTAACTTGGAAAAAAAATTATTCATGTTTTTATTATGATTAAAGCGACAGTGTATAAGAATTACTGCCATCTAGTGGTAAAATGGGGTATTTAATTTAAACAAAAAACAAAATTATGATGTCACTGGCTCAAACATGTACTGCGCTAATTGTTGCTGCAATACGTGACAAGGCCGTTTCTCAGTATGTGTACTTGTGCGTTCTCGTGTGCTCGTGAAACGTCATTAGCCTCAGCCCTAATACTGTTCCAATTCACAAGAATTGGTATTAAAATGTCTTAAATCAGTCTTTCGTAGGTCTTAATTTTAAAAACATCGTAAATAGGATTATTTTTATTACGATTTATTTTTGTAATCTAAATAAAACGTTAAAATTGACAATTTTTTATTTATTTATTTTTTTATTAAAAAAAAATAATGGCTC
>NW_015150567.1:646359-651987 GCF_000732505.1 Cyprinodon variegatus
AGATGATCCACGTTTGGTCTCCCCTAATCTTTAGGAGAGACCTCTTTATTTTACAGTATGGGACACAAGTTTTTTTTAATTCTAATAGCCTTAGATTTGACATAATTAGTTACATTAAAAATGGATTACAAGCATCAAAATAAAACTAATAAAACATTAAATGTGTCTACCCAGCCAACCAAGAGCGCCACCTTCAGTGGAAACCTGCCCAAGACCTACTCCATGATCTGCCTGGCGTATAACGACGATGACAAGGCTTCCAAATCCCGCAAGGTGGCCAAGAAGTCCTCATTCCTCAGCTGGGGTCTGAAGAACAAGACGAAGAGCGCCAGCACCTTGAGCCTGCCTACATCCGACCAGACGGGCACTCTGCCCTGGAACAAACCCATCCCCACCTTCCCCAGCTCCAGCTCCTACAACGACACCTCCTTCCACTGAGCTCGGCCTTCAGCGACACGCAGCGCTGCGCTGGTCACCTACTGGTTGTGTTTTGATACAGCGCTGTTGCTTTTGGTTTTTTGCACCAGCATCCCCACGCATTAAAAACAACTGTGCCAAAATACATCAAACTAATAATGGATCATTATGCATAACACCAGAATGTTTGCAGCACAGTACGACTATGAACGGTTGCTACTATAAAAAGTTTGAGCGCAGCAATGCCTGTCGCTTTGCAAGGCGGTGGTTTTATTGTGGACGAAGAGATCCGCATCATCACTGCAGACATGAAGGACCTCGTTACAAAAATATTAAACAAAATGATCACAGAGGGAAAACAAAAAGTGCTGTGAAGCTTCTCTGATGTCGAGGAAGATTTTTTTTTTAGAATGCAATACCCAATAAGCTGCTAAATCACACCTTGGTTTGTGTTACTGTCCTTTTGTATTTGAGAGACAGCCTCTGAAGTTGGTGTTGGAGCTCCGTGCCATGTCAGGAACACGGTGTAAATAGAAATACACGTTTTGTTTTGTTTTGTTTCCTGTTTTACTGGACGCCTCCATTGTTCCAGGAGGAGTCATTTTCGGGTGGGTTTGACGTTACCCACCTGGGCTCTGCGTCTTTATCAATGTGAATCTGTCTGTTTTAAGAGAAGGGAAGAATGCGGTACCACTGATGTTCACGATGCACACACAGCCGGCCGAGGCTGGCCCAGATCAAAGCTTTTCCCCCGTCTTTCCACACATGCCTTAATGTTAGCTAGAACTCACGTTTTACTGACACTCTGCAGTGTCGGACTATCTCTTTATCTACAAAGTAGATTCTTATATTCATTTGATAATCAAATTATTTATGTTGTTAAAAAAAGCACAAAAAGATATATTTACCTTTTTAAGTTTAGTTCTAAATTGTCGTTGGTGGATCTCTGTCTCTTTGAGGAATGTATTTTATTAGCTTTGGTAAATTTGTGTTTCTACCTTTCTCTGTAAAAAATGTAAATGTTTTTAAACTGATATGTAATATTCGGTACTGTCTCTGTTTACCTAACACTGTTTTTAAGTGCCTGTTATACTAAACATGAAGTAAAATGTCACGTTATTGCAGAGGACTGTGCAGCAACTGCTCCATGTTTTAGAGGGATATATTAGCTTTTCGCTAACACCGCAGTGCCTGGTGATGCATAGTGCCTTTCTGTGAACGCAGACGTCTCCTCGTCCTGTAATGCTTTCTGCTCTGCTTGCTCCATGTTCTGCACTTTGTGCTGCATAGTTTCTCATTGTGAAGTCTTTGTCATGTGTAAGCTCAAATAAAATAGAACAAACAAAGGGGCCGAGATGAATTTTCTGAAGTATTTGTCGAGGCTTTTTGTATCCGGAGTCAACAATGCGGAGCAGGTGGGAAATGTCTGGAATGAAGTCGGACCGACGCAGCCACCCACGCAGCGGTTTGCAGGTCAGGCTGGTACCGCATGACATCCTAATCCATCATCACACAGACTGAAACTAACCGGACTGCAGTTTACTCATCTGAACTTTTTATGGTCTTAATGATTCATTTCCTCATTCATTTTCTCTTTTTATTGTCTGATTAAAATGATCTAATATTGAATTAAATACAAATAATTAAAAAAAATCTAATTATTAAATAAATCTGCTTGTCTGGAGAAAAAAAAAAGTCTAATTCTCTTCAACTTAAATGAATATCTGAGGTTTAAATAGCTGATGGCAACATTTGGTCATAGCGCTGAAGCAATGCCTGAAAAGCAGCTTTTTATAATGAAATATTTAAATCAACCCTTTAACCACATTCATATTAGATTCTGCAGAGTGGGAGAATAGAGATAGAATGATGAAATATTCATAATATATCTTTAAAGGCTTTTGGTTTCTCCATTATTTGGGTTTTCAAGATTAAAACCTGTTTTTGTTTGAAAGAGTGTTGAAGATCACCTGTTGTTTAAGTGATCCTGTTAATGTAAAGGGATTTATTTGACCAGGTTGTGCAATGTCAGGATTGTTTTCTTTTAGTATTGAATCTTTATGATGTAAAATTAGAAAAATGTTACATTAAAAGGAACTTGTATACCTTTTTCATTTTTCTGCATATGCTGATATTGTGTTTATACAAGAAAGGTCAGCTGCTCCTACTTTAATAGAAATGATTTAATGTTTTGGTAGAATTTCTTCATCCTAATTAAATTGGAGTAAGAGTAAAGCTTTGTTACCGACCTGGTGAATTAAATTGGGTGAAAAATGTTTTTTATATATTCAGGTGTTTACTTGGGAGATTACATGGAGGTTATGAAAAAGTCGTCAGGTTTTGTTGAAATGATGGGTAGGTTTAAAGGAATAGTACACCCAAAACATGATTAGCCTTCATTTTCTACTCACCCCCATGCTGAACAACACTCTGGAGTACTTTTTTGATATCTCAAATGCATCTGGAGATCTGGGAGGCTTCTTGCTGTCTGCTGACATTCAAATAATGGAGGTCTATGGCGCCCGAGACAGAAAGGTCCATAAAAGTCCACAAAAACGTGTCAATATTCCTCCATCCTGCTCGTCCAATGTATTCCAAGTGTCCTGAGTGGGTAGCATCCAGAATTTACTCGAAACGAAGTCATTTACGGTAGAATGTTTTTAGAGCATAAACAGTAGTGTATAGGATTTCCTGAAAGCGCGCACATGCGCGTTCACGACGCTACGGAAGCCGGCACACCAAGCCAGCGTATTCAGCTCGGCAAAGAACTCATGCTCTTCCTCAACACTGAAGTCCTCAGACATTTTTCTTTCGTTGTTTCTTTCTTTGCACAGGTAAACAGCACATTTCTTCTTCTACGCTTGCATTATTGGCAGAGCAGACGCTGAATGCGCACTTTCATCTGGTTTGGTCTGCCGGCTTCCGTAGCGTCGTGATCGCGCTTTTAGGAAATCCTATACACTACTGTTTATGCTCTAAAAACATTCTACCGTAAATTACTTCGTTTCGAGTAAATTCTGGACGCTACCCACTCAGGACACTTGGAATACATTGGACGAGCAGTATGGAGGAATATTGACACGTTTTTTGTGGACTTTTATGGACCTTTCTGTCTCGGGCGCCATAGACCTCCATTATTTGAATGTCAGCAGACAGCAAGAAGCCTCCCAGATCTCCAGATGCATTTGAGATATCAAAAAAGTACTCCAGAGTGTTGTTCAGCATGGGGGTGAGTAGAAAACGAAGGCTAATCATGTTTTGGGTGTACTATTCCTTTAAGGAATGACACTGGCTTCTACCACCAATTTCTTATAGAGGTTGCACACTTATTACTAATCTTTTCTCTACATCTTAATGGCATTGTTTAGCTGTTTTGGTACTTATTGAAATTACAGGCTTCGATTTTTGATTTTGACTTCGACTTTTGGGACAGATTATGCTGAACCCCAGTAAGCCTTGGCAGATGGCCGCTCACACTGAGCCTGGTTCTGCTGGAGGTTTCTTCCTGTTAAAAGGGAGTTTTTCCTCTCCACTGTCGCTATAAGCATGCTTGGTGTGAGGGATTGCTGAAGAGTCAATGAGTCGATTCAATCAGCTGGTTTTCCTTAGATAGAAAACTTTTAATCAATTTGACTGGATGATCTGGACCTTGTGATGGACTGGTGACCTGTACAGGATGGACCCCGCCTTTCGCCCATAAACAGCTGGAGATAGACACCAGCATCTTCACGACCCCAGCAGGGATAAGCGTAACAGGATGGGTGGATGGATGTATGATCTGGCTGAACTGTCTCTGTAAAGTGCCTTCAGATCAGGGGGGGATTTACCATTAGGCAATACTAGGCAGTTGCCTAGGGCCCCAAGTTCCTGGGGGGCCCATAAAACTCTGTTAACATGTATGGTTAATACAACTATTCCTTATTTGTGCACATTAGTTATGATTTTGATTTAAAAAAAATTGCTGAACATGTTAAGAAAGATCCAAACAGACAGCAGCAAACCATTTTAAAATATACGGTGCAAAGAGCTCTGTATCCAACTTAGCACGTTTGTCACTATATTTAGCAACTTTTCAGACCCCTCTAGCACTTTGATTTTAAAAAAAAAAGCGCCTAGTGCTAAATCTAGTGACTTTTTTCTGCAAGTGGAGACTTCGGTGACGACATATAAAAGCATTGTTCTTCAGAGCAAGTAGATGTGTTGCCCCGCCTCCTGCTCTCCTCTCTGTTGTCTGCTGTCATGATTCATGCCGCTTTTATTTCATACAAATGAAAAATGGAGAACAGACTGGAAAAAATCTTTCATTCCTTTTGAGACAGCATGAAAACTCAGCTGAGTACAAAACATAGAGAGAAAAACAACAAGAAAAGGGAAAAGAAGAGAGGGACAAAACATAGAACAATGTATGTCTATTCTATTAAAATGTCTGCACCTGTATAATTGGTCTGTTTTATGTGGTTTTCTCAATTCAGAGGGCCCCCTGCCTGTCTTTGCCTAGGGCCCCAGATCTCCTAAATCCACCCCTGCTTCAGATGACATGTGTTGTGAATCAGTGCTATATAAATTAACTGAATTAGGTTGAATTGGGTCCCTACTATTTTGTTTTTGTCAGCAGAAGAAGGAGGGCAATGTCTGCGACATTTATAAAGTAGAAAAGCAGCATTAAGGCCACAGTTTTTACAGATTTCTTTGAGGACTTTTTTTTTCTCAAAAGGTCAGTAATTTTTTTTTTTATCATCCAAGGAATCGAGTAAAGTGTTTGTGACCTTTTTATGTTAGCACTTTAAAAATCTGGAGGCTAATGGAAACAAAGAGTTGGGACATCACCTTCTTTGCACTGGTTATTACCAGAACATATCCTCAAGGGATCTCGTTTAAGTGTCGCCCTGGGAAAATATGGCCATGATTTCAGAAGTGTTGATGAAAAAGGGTGGTACTACTATAAGACATTTGCCTGAACTTGTTGAAGCTGAAATGGAAGATGCCGTCTCCTGGGCAAGGACAAGAACTAATACATGGATGATCAATATATTTCTAACACCTGATAAAAAATATGTTTTCTTTAAATTGTGCATTAAGGCACAACTGGAGGACCTTGAATGCCCTTTTTTTAGTAAAAGAAAAACGTTGATGGAGGCCACTGGATTCTGTCAATGGTAAGAATATATTTATGTTAAGACTTTAAACAAGGTGATGTTAAAAGATAATAAT
>NW_015150567.1:652338-656012 GCF_000732505.1 Cyprinodon variegatus
TGGAGAATTGTCTTTCTTTCTTTCTTTCTTTCATTCTTTCTTTCTTTCTTTATTTCTTTCTTTCTTTCTTTCTTTCATTCTTTCTTTCTTTCTTTATTTCTTTCTTTCTTTCTTTCTTCTCCTTGCAGACTACTGTTATCGAGGCGTACCCACTTCTATTAAATGGAACGCAGACGCCCCCTGCTGGATGGGCTGGTGACCAACAGGACCGTCGTTGCTAGGCAATGTAAAACTTTCTCTGATTGGCTAAATTCAAGCAGCGAAACCAATCAGCGCTTGTTTTATAGATACTTGGCTTCCCGCATAAGCGTCCGGATACGACCGGTGTTAAATCAGTTACTCTGTAAATTTAAGTTAGCTTTTTGTTTTTGTACAGTTTTTAAAGAGCAGAAGACTTATTTTATTTACATTCTAGGTACAGACTTTGGTGTTTTAAAGCAGTTTTGCGATCGGTCTGTAAAGTCGCTGTAAAGAAAAGCTTTGAGCTCAATATATTGAGGTAAAAGTGTTTTCATCATGATTAAATTCAACTTCAGACGGGATAAAGACAAGGAATTCGTAAGTTTGATTAGATTTTACACTTTTTAAAGCCCTGCCGGTAGTTCTGCTGCTTTGTCTGTAGCTAGCAAAGCCTCAGTCCCTGATTAGCCTATTTAATGTTTTTAGCTAAAACTGACTTTTTCTCCACATATTAAAACATTTCTTTTTAACAGTTGCTAAAATACCTCCATAATTTGATCACATGTAGTCAGTATCACTTCAATGTGTTTAGCTGGGATGATATTCAGTAGCAACACAAAGTAATACATTAAAATATGTCTAATATAATCTTCAGTGATTGTTTTGCAAATAAAAAAATGGAGTCAGAGCAGCTTTTTTATTGCAGGCATGTTTTAACATGCTTAGTTAAACTGCTCACTTATTTATTGATCTATCTAGTTGATTTTTCTATCTAAAAATAGCAAATAGCAGGTAGTGTCTTTCAAATATTCATAGGATTTAAATAGATTCCCTTTCATTTCTGTTTATTTGTTCCCTTTATTATTTGTGGATTTAAAGAATCCACTTTATTATTTTATATATTTTTCCTATTTGTTTCTCTTCTTTCATAAAGCCAAGATTATTGTAATTCACAACTTATTGTTTAATTTCCTATTTGTTTAATAAAAAATAGAAAAAGAAATCACCTGAGCTGTGGATCTTTACAACTCCTCCAAAGTTACCAGGTGCCTCTTGGCTGCTTCACTGATTTTAATAAAATACCTCATTTTTAAAGATGTTCTTAACTTTATCGCCTGCATTTCTTGGTCTTCATGACATTCAAACATTTAAGGCCTTCGCCTTAAATGTTTGAGTTCTTTTCACTAACACTGGACGTCCACTTATTTTTAAAATACTTTTAGGGTAATCAGAGTAAACTGGGAAAAATCAAAATCTGTATAAGTTGTTTTTTCTCAAAATAAGTGCATTTGTTCTTGGATTGAGGAGGTAAAAGAGACATTTTGCCAATCGAACAAGACAATTTACATTTAAAATAAGAAAACACAATTACATTGCCTAATTTCAAGTGCATATTATCTAATTATCTTGTTTTAAGAGTAAAAATACTGATTCCATTAGCAAACTGTCTCAATTACCTACTCAAATTAAGGGTAAATACTCTTAATTTAAGAAAATTTTACTTATTTCTAGATAATTTTTCCAGTGTAGCTGGACCATATTTGACTTATTATTATTAGCCGAGGTTTAAAACTGTGTTATTTCACCTCCGCTTCACCATTCGCTGGAAATTTGTGTTGCTTTACACAGAAAATCCCACTAAAAACATTGAAGTTTCTGTTTGCTACATGTCATGAAATCCATGCGTTCTACTGCAAGGCATGTTGGTCTTTTTCCATCTGCATCCCTTGTTCCACACAGCAAAAATGATTTAGAAATAAGTAAGAATTTCTTAAATTAAGTGTATTTATCCTTATTTTAAGTAGGTAAATGAGATAGTTTGCCAATCGAATGAGTATTTTTACCCTTAAAATAAGATAATTAGATGGTATTCACTTGAAATACGACAATGCAATTGTGTTTTCTTATTTTAAATCTACATTGTCTTGTTCCATTGGCAAAATGTCTCTTTTACCTCCTCAATTTAAGAACAAATGCACTTATTTAAAGAAAAGATGACTTATCTAGATTTTGATTTTTTTTCTAGTGCATTAAAATGGCATTTATCATTTCATTGACAATCATTCCACCTCTGTGCATAAGAGTCGTTGATTTAGTTGTTTGAGACAGACTGACCCTGGAAGCTCTCCCTCTGTTGATCTGTTGTGTAGAAGCACATAGCTCACGGTTTGATTCCTGCCGCCTCCATCGCTCCTAGAGCCGCTGTGCCTCGTACTCCTCCCCCACAAAGCCCAGACCCCTCACCTGAGAGACATAGGTACCTGCTGACACTCTCCCTTTGTTACCTGCAACATCCTTTCACATTTCACACCATATTCTATCATTTAAGCTTCTTTTTTCCCCCCTTTTTTAAAAAAATAAAAAAGTTTTTCAGTTTTGCATGATTTGCATATTGCATGAAGTGTTAAATATTTGGCATTATTACTATATTGTAATTAAAACGCTTAATATAAGCTCTCATTGATGTTATCAAGATCTTGCATAAGATTTGGTCAAATCAGTACAGAAAAAGCTCAGCTAACAGAAAATCTACCTTCTCCTGTGGTAATCTTAGTCCTGAGAAAGAAATCTCATTGACATCTTGCAGGATAAGCTGAAGAACGTTGTCATTAACTCTAAAATATACAGTAGATATAACAAGGATGTGATAAACTCCCATATTTACCGACTCTGCCTGTTTTTTCTACCTAAAGCTTGTGCTCACGTCCACAGATCTGCTTTAGCTGCAGCTATTCTGTCTTCCTCACTCACTGGACAGACGTGGGCCATCCCGCCGGCTCGTCCAAGGTCCTTCTCTGAGACGGATCGTTCAGAATCCTTCGTATCTGAGCCGAACTTCAGCACCGCACTTTACACCAGGTAGAGACCTTAGACTAAGAAATGCTCCTTTCAGAGTCAATCTGTCACTAAAACCACTAAAAGCTTCCTGAGACTCTAAAATGGTCACACCTGGACTGCAAGGAAGAAACTTTTACTTGTAAAAGGTTTTCTCCTCTGTTAAACAGCTAACTTTCTTCTACCATAACCTTACACTCAACAGAGACAGATGGTCGGATGATTTAGCCAGCCGGCCTCGCCTGTCGTCCCCAGAGCACTCTGAGGGGGAGCTGGAAGATGGAGAAGAGGAGGCTGATAACCAAGAGGATGCAGAGGGACATATCTACCAAACTCTGGACAGACAGGAGGATATTAGGGAGTCAGAAACGGCTAATGACCCTCCTCTAGAAGCAACGGTATGGAAGCACCAAATGATGTTGGGCAATATTTTTATCTACGTGTGTTTACTCTGTTAAATACTGATCAGTATGTCTTGGAGCGAAATGAAAATGAATCAAAGAGGGGAAAAAATTACAGCATTACAGTCAAACAAGACAAAATTCTCTTTAACTTTAAATCATATCCAAGAAGGCCGATGTAGCATCTGTCCATCTGTTAGATGTGCCTGGTTTATAGCCTCGTGAGACCATCCTGATCTCGCGAGCTTTCAAGGTTTC
>NW_015150567.1:656426-663882 GCF_000732505.1 Cyprinodon variegatus
CAACGGAAGGTTTCCAGATGGATATGCGGAGCAAATCCATCTGGCGGAGTCAGGTTACTGGTTTATACACAGCAGGTTGATCCTTTATCGATATTTAAACTCACAGGTGTCATTTGCAGATGTCTGAGAAGTAAAACAATTCAAACAAACTTTAGGAATGTCAATAATATATTGGCTAAAATGTAGAGGACCTGATGCAGAACCCTGAGGTACCCCAATATTTACATTTAATATTTTACATTAACTTTAAATGATAAAAGAAAAAGGACCTTGTAGTTAGAGATGTTGAAAGTCTTAGTTTTACCTTAAGAATGCTTCTGTCTCCTTGAACCCCAGTCGGCCTCGGCTGATGCCCGCTCACACTCAGTGGAGAAAAATCGAAATCTAGAGAAGTCATTTTTTCTTAAAATAAGTGCATTTGTTCTGGTGTTAAGGAGATAAAAGAGACATTTTGCCAATGGAACGAGACAATTTACATTTATTTCAAGTGCATGTTATCTAATTATCTTATTTTAAGAGTAGAAATACTCATTCCATTTTCAAACTATCTCATTTACCTACTCAAATTAAGGGTAATTTAATTTAAGAAATTAAGTAATTTAATTTAAGTAAAAAGGGTAACTTAATTTAAGAAATTTTTACTTATTTCTAGATAGTTTTTCCAGTGCAGAGTCTGGTTCTGCTGGGGGTTTCTTCCTGTTAAAAGGGAGATTTCCTCCGCACTGTCGCTACAAGCATGGTTGGTGTGAGGGATTGCTTTCCGGTCAATGAGTCGATGCAATCAACTGGTTTTCCTTAGATAGAAAACTTTGAATCAATCTGACTGGATGATCTGGTGAACTGGAAAGAGCCTTGAGATGACAAATGTTGTGAATTTGGCGCTATAGAAATAAACTGAATTGAATTGAATTGAACTACTGTACTGTAAAATAATATAGTCATAAATAAATAAATAATCATTTTAATCATCAACACGAACTGAAGGGTTCATATTGCATTGATCAGCACCACCCCGCCGTGACGGATTGGAACGGGAGAAAATGAAAAATAATAATGAAAAAAAATATAAAGCACAGTAGGACAAATAGTGACTGACGTGTTCAGTACAGTATTTCACTGCTGTTCTGACGGAGCCGCTGCATCCTGAATCTGCTCTGTGGCGTTTTTTTCTTCTAAAGCCTGCGGTGCATTACAAAAAACATCAAGAATTAAGAAAAACTTTCTTAAATTGAGTGTATTTACCCTCAATTTTAGCAGAGAAATAAGATGATGAGTATTTCTACTCCTAAAACAAGATAATTAAATAGGTGGAAACCGGCCATGACCATATTAATGCAGTAAAACTTTTATTTATTTATTTATTTATTTTTTATTATTATTATCATTTTTTCTTTCTTTCATTCTATTTTATTCAATTTCTATTGTATTTTTTTTTATATTTACTTATTATTTTCTATTTAATTTTTATCCCATTAGTGCTGCTTATTTAATTACTAACTATATTTATGTTTGTAAGCTACTTATGTTTAACCATGTGACCTACTTTACTTTTAAGCCTAACTTGTTGTATATACTTTCAAAGTTTTGTTCTTTTTTAAAACTTTACCATATTGAGCGGTAGCCTGAATGTAGGCTTGTATGTATATGTCTGTGTAAGTTGCAAAAATTTAAATAAAAATTAAGTGATTAAAAAAAAACAAACAAGATAATTAGATAATATGCACTCCAAATAAGACAAAGCAATTGTTTTTTTCTTATTTTAAATGTAAATTGGCTTGTTCCACTGGTAAATTATCTCAATTACCTCCTCAAATCAAGAAAAAATGCACTTAATTTAAGCAAAAATGACTCATTTAGATTTCCATTTTTTGCAGTGTGCAGGTGTGTTTTTTTAGAGAGAGGAACATAGTTATAGTTATAGTTGTTGTCGCTCTTTTTTCTTCTGGGCCAAAAGATCCTTATAAACCGACATGCCACCATTAATATGTTTGACAATAAAGTTTAACAATGCATGATGCAAATCCGTGAAGCAGCGAGACCGTGAAAAGTGAACCGCATGATAGCGAGGGTTCACTGTACTTGAAAAAAATCTGCTTTTTGGTGGAGTTTCTGAGAGACAAATTGTTATGAAAATAGAGTTTTATTCTTTGTTTTGAGTATTTGTTCGTTAATCTATTTTTCATATTTAAATGAGTTAGAGAATGTTTTTCACCCAAATATCTGCTTAAAAAGAATCTGTGTTAACTGAACTTAAATTGTGATTTAATCTATTTAGTTTAAAACTTTTTTTTTTTTAAACGACAAATAAAAAAATGTAAAAAGTGTTTATTTTATCCTTGTTTGCTCCTTATTGAAAGAAGGCGCTCAGTAAATTACAAGATTAATTTCGACCTCAATGGTCACTTTGATGGCTCTGTGTAGAAATGTCCTAAATCAGTCAGTGGGTCTCTAATGGTGAATATTATCCTGTTGTATTTAAGCGTTTATTTATTTTTTTCTCTCTTTTTTTGCTGTCACACTTGCTCTACTTTAGTATATATATATTTTTTTTTTTTGTATAGCCACATCACATTTTCTTTGCAGGCTTTGTCTCTATGACTCCAGCTATATGTCGGCCATATTGTATCCCTGAAAGTAGCCTTGCAGACCTCCTTGGTGGCTGCGATTCATGGTAGTTATTTCTCCTCCCAGGGGCTTACAGGTGTTTCTCTACTTGCTTTAAAGTCTTTACTGTGATCAATGATGTGTTTTTATTTTTTTTAACTTGAAGCCTTATATCCTGCGTCTGAACCTAGACATGCCTGGAACATCGGCTTGTTGTTGCTTCATTTGCAATCATCCCAGTGGGCTTTGTTTCCACCTGGAATGCTTTTTCTCAGAATCTAGCGGTGACACAACAGTTCTACAGCAAAAACCCAGCATAGTGATTTACAAACTGAAAATATGATCAAAGATGATAACATTTCTAATTCTTAAATGTTTTTTTTAGATCTTACTTTCTTGTAGAAACAGCGTCTCTGATTAATATTTCAGGTAATCGCTGGATTGAATTCGGGGCTGGATTTAAGCTGCATTTGTGTTTGTCTGATGAACATAATTTTTCTGTATATCAAACCATTCAAAGCACAGTTTGAAACAAGGTGTTTGCTTATTTAATCTAGCTCAATATTTATGATCTTGTTTTATTCATATATGAAACCAAGAATTCAAACCTTTTATCACTGAAATATTTTGTATTTCTACTTTGTATGTTACCTTTGGAGTCTGTAGGCTCTGCAATATTCAGTCTCACTATCTGTCTGACCTCCCTTTTGTTTTACCCATCTCTCTTCCAGTCCAGTACTCCTCTGGGCGCTCAGATGTCTGAAAGAAGAGTACCGTCTCCAGGTACTGACCTTACACACTCAGTTTCACACATCCCTTCAGAACATGATGATTTTTTCACAGACATAAACAAAAAATAACCAGTAGCTGAACGCATAAAGAAGAAGAAATCATTTAATAATGAAAACATGCGGCCTTCAGGTCCAGACTTCTATGAGTTCTATGTCAGAGCTTTATGCAAACGACGAATCAAGCTGCAAAAACGTGTTTGATGCAAACTCCAAAATTTCAAATAAAAACAATAAATACAACAGAAAAACTGCTACCACCACTAAAATAGAAGCAAAAACCAACAAACAAAATAAATGCAAACAGAAAATGCTGAGATAACAGAAATAAAATGATGCAAAGTGCTCCTGACCACTAGAGGGAGCCAAAGAAAGAACAAACCATATTGGACCAGAGCGTCACTTGTATATGTCACTGTAGGGTTATTCTGTAATACTGTGAGACTGTGTGTTTGAAAATAAAATGAAAGATTTATAGGCTGTTACAGTGTGTTTGAATTGAAGAAGAGAAGAACTTTCCTTCTTTTAATAAAAATCCTGCCTTTAAGCTTAACTTCCTGTTTGTACGGAGGGTCTGGTGCAGTATGCGTGGTTAAGGTTAGGGTAGGGTAAGTAGGGTAGCGCTCAGTTTTAAAGCATTACATGAAAAGGGGTGAAACAATAAGATATTTCAGTGTTTCACCTGCACAAGGAGAACTGGTCACATACAGTCGTTAGGCTGACTGATCGTTAAAGCAAAATAAAACAGCCAACATAAAACACGGAGTAGAACAAACCTTTTGTATTATTTGTAAAGTGACCTTGAGTGTCAAGAAAGGCGCTGTTAGATAAAATGTATTATTATTATTATTATTAAAGGAAAAGTCCAGTCGGCAAGGAATAACCAATGGGTCATTATTTATACGGTACCTTAAACTAATACGTTCACGTTGATTTAATTAATTTGGCATTAATCAGTAAAAAAACAAAAAACTATATTTTTCGTCACGATCAGAATCAGAATCAAAAATACTTTAATAATCCCAGAGGGAAATTACTTTTGTTTCACGCTCCAGTTACAGTTTTATATAATATATACACACATCCAACTATACAATATAATAAAGATAAAAAAAAAAATAAGAATAAAAAGTGATAAAATATATACACATATGGCTCTTCTGTATATATATCTATACGTATATCTATCACTGTGTCCGGGTGCGGCCATTTTTGCCCAAATTTAGTAACCCCTCCCTCCTGCCATCTTCCAGCAGTGATGTCACGGTGCGGTAAGCCTAGCGCCATTCTCCCCGCTTTACAAGCTAAATCAATGGGAACTACTAGACACATCTGCAATCAACAACAATTATTGAAGATTTCCAGAGGACTTCACCTTTAAAATTCACCAGAGCTATAGTGAAACTGACAATGCCGTCGCGAACGGCAGCTGGATGTTGATCCTCCACGGACGGTTTCGTCGTCTGATTGCCAACGTGAAGAGGGAGGGAAAAAAAACACGTCATTAATCCGTTACTCTCTGCTTCGCATAGTGCCCAGGTCGTCGCCATCTTGGATAATAGCGCGTTGTGACAAACACCAGATACAGCACTGGGACTTGCTCAATGCCCGATACCGCACCGTGACGTCAGAAACCTTTAGGTGGCAGTAGTGTTCTTTGACAAACATGGATGCCTCCATACTCTTAATTGAAAACACTTATTTATTAAAAGTGTATAATAATTTCATACTTAAAGTACTTTCAGAAGTTTGTATTCTGAATGTGAGCAGACTTTTCCTTTAAAATCTTATCATAGTTTCTATTACCTGATGAATGTTTAGGCTTTAAATGCTGGGAAACTATGATGTCTGACTTCTGTCAAACTGATCTCTGCATGCTCACATTCACACAGCTCAGGCTCTCTGTAGGTTGAATGGTGAAGCTGTGATGAAGCCATTTGGTCTCTTAACTTTCAGACCTCACTGAGGATTCCAGTGGCCGGTATCCTGAAGCCACACAGAGGAGGGAGTCTCTCAGAAGGAGCCCTGACAATCAGAAGGACGTCATACGATGTACGCTACCAAACACATTCTTTTTATCTCTATCTATTAATTATGTATTTTCTCCTGCCTGCAGGATAGAACACAGCTCTGTTGTTGCTTGTTCTCCTGTTTCTTCCCACTTCCACCACAGCTTTAGCTTTAACATCCAGCCTTTAGTTAGAAGTTTTACTTTTTCATACCTGTGAATAAATGGAGAGAACTGGCTGTGCTAGATCAAGTAGAATACGCTTGTATTGCACATCAAAAAGTTGTAAAATGCATACAGAGACTAACAAAATAATTCAGATTCACTTGATGGAGGGTTAAGCATTAATATATAATTTTCAGATCGTTTTACAATAAGCGAAAAGTGTGGCGTGCTGCTAGTTTAAGTTTGTACATTTCAAGGCTCAGTTTTTTGTCCTCTTTTCTTTGCCAAATAAGTCAAAATGTGTTAGATAAATTAAGGAATACCTGCTAATGTTTTTAATTGGTTTACTTTTGTGTCACTGTTGTTCCTCTTTCAGAGAAAAGAGCTGCCTAACTCTTCCACTTTCCTTCCCTCATGACGTTTTGTGATGCTATCTGAAAAAAGAGCTCCAAATACAAATGCATGCCACACGCTCAGGAATCATGGAATATTTATTTATTTACAATTCAACAATCAGGGGATTTTTTGTGTTAAACTTTCTCACAAGATCTAAAATGAAAACTCTTAAATCGGTTTTTGTAACCTGACAAAACAAGCAGAAACAAATTTGTTTGCCAACAAGCATGTTTTACGTTCTTTGACCACTAGAGGGCATCTGCTCAGTTTCTTGCTGCTGCCAGTCAGGCAAATCAGAACTTTAACTTTTCTTCTTGTTTGCCTTTATTTTAAAATAGTTTTGTCTTACATTCTACCACATTTTTTAGTTGTTTTTGTTTGTGTAATGATTGATGAATAACCATAGTGAAGAAAACCTCTGCGGTTATTTTTTAGGGTTTTTAGTCCTTGATAGATAAAGATGAAGTTTTGTATTTCAGCCCTTCCTCCCATCCCAACCACTAATCGACCTGGCAGCGCAAAGAAGCCCCAAACCCCCATCCACTCATCCTCAGAGGCCAACAAACTGTACACCGAGCTGCGGAAACAGAAGAGAAGCAAGACGGCGGATGAAGAGAAACTGCTGGAAAAGAGAGTCCAGCGCCTGGAAAGGGAGCTGGAACAGAGCCAGGCTCCCTCCTTCACGGGTTCCTCTGCAGGTAGCATGGAGGAACATGGCCGACTTTAACTATTTGTTCCAATATAAACATAAACTTTGGTAAATAGATCAGACAGTTAAATAAAGCCAAGGATCTCAGCACTCATTAAGAAGAAAGATACCGGTAGTTTAAAAACTTGAAATGAATAAATAACATTTGAAATTTAAAAAGGTTTAATATTTTTATTCATTACACCCAGAGGTGAGTAGAAACTAGGTACATTTACTTAGTTACAATTACATAAGTTACCTAATACAAAAAAATATAAAAACAAACATGTAGGACTCCTTGTATTTTATGAAATGTTTTAATCTTACTTAAGTAATATATTCGTATCACTATTCTTATTTCAGTAAACTTTATTGTAACTGACCACCACTGGTAGCGTCTGGGATCTGGTAAATATACAATAAGAGTAGATGTTGTTACTGGAAATTCTTTATCCTTACTAACACATACAGATAACCTAAAGTATTACACAACAAAAGTTTAAAGAAGGGCGTTACTTCTGCAAAAATAGACTTTTTTTTCAATTTTAAGATTTGAATTGGCAAATGACTCTCAGTCGGATTACATAACATAAGAAATTACACAACAAAAACTAATTGAAAAGGACTTACTTTAATTTACATTTTTGCAGTGTAAACATGGCTGGTACTAGACAGGGGCCAACGGGGGCCAGTGCCCCTGTAGCTCATGTCCTGGCCCCTGTACTGAAGACATAGTAATACAGGGTTTATACATGAATGAGTAACTCTAACTAATACCCATGACTTTTTTTATTTATATATATATAT
>NW_015150567.1:664903-666931 GCF_000732505.1 Cyprinodon variegatus
TTGCCGCCATGTGATTGGCTGCTTAGAAATTAAGTGTTAACGAGCAGTTGGACAGGTGTACCTAATAAAGTGGCCGGTGAGTGTATATGTGTATATATACATGGCAAAATCCTTCACCATCTTCACCAGTTCCTCGTTTTCCTGCCACTTTGGTTCAAACTTGCATTTTTCCCATTCTCTAGCCTTTTCTCTGCCTCAAGCTTCTTTTCCGAAGCATTTTAATGCCACGATTATCAAATTTAATAATTTTAATGCCAATTAAGGCCTTAATTTAAAAAATAATAATGTAATGACCCGCAGAAACCCTGTAATACTTTAAAGAAATTCTAATGATGGTCTGCACTGGAACATAAATAGTAACCGATAGGTCCTTTGGGTCTATTTCATTCTTTTTCTTTACAAATTCTGTTTTAATAATTATTCAAAAACAATAAGGTAGCTTCAGTGGTATTGAGAAAATAACCCAGTTTTTATCTGCTAAATGTTTTTTTTTCCACAACAAATTGAAAAAAAAAATGCTCAAATTTTTACAGATGAATTTAAGTTTTTCTTGAATTCTAATCTAAGTTTGATAGAAAACGGTACTTTTAACTTAAATTAAGTCAAAAATATTTAAAATTCCTAAATTATAAATGTATAAGAATGTATAAGAAATGGGATTTTTATTGAACCTAATTGAAAATAAATTTCACTTCAGCTCTCTTAATATAATATATTTCATGCTTTTCTGGGCCCCCATGGAAACACCCTGGCCCCCTCCTGGCCCCCTCCTGGCCCCCTGGTACATTTGGTCTAGATCCGCCACTGAGTGTAAATCAGAAGTAATCAGGCAACAATTACTTAGTGTTATGAGTAAAATACTCAGTATTTTTACAAATACTTTTTGTTCTCACTTAAGTAATTTCAGCAATTACTACTTTTTATTTTAACTGGAATTAAAAAAAAAAGTAGTGCTACTCTTTGTGGAGTAGAATCTTTGGGTACTTTACAGCCCACTGTTGGAAAGTATAAAGACTGTGTGGAGAATTTAATATGATTAATTATAGTATTATAAAAAGTCTTTCCGCTTGTTTTATTTGAGTTATTCTTAAATGAATCAGAGACTTTCTGACAGCTAATATGTCATATCTTCTTTGGACCCCGTATTGCTGTGATCGCAGGCAGCCAGGCGGAGCTGCAGACTCTCAGACGGCACGCGCAGGAGCTGGTGGATGAAAACGACGCCCTGAAACAGACCGTCCACCGTCTGAATGTGGAGCTGAGCCGCTACCAAGCCCGCTTCATGCCGCTGTCCAAAGAGGAGGTATGAACAAAAAGCTCTCCTCCTCCTGCTGCTGAGAAAAAGCTTATCAAACTAGTTAATCTAACTTTTTAAAAATGATCTCATGCTCTTTGTAAAACCAGTTTATTTTTCCCTTCATGTTGTTGTTTTATTGGGGCCTCCTAATCAAGCTTGTATGATAGATATCCAGCGTCCTCCTCTGATTTGAACCCCTGCTGAGTGAAATCAGCTTTTCTTGTCTCATTTTCTTGCCTCGGTCCATTTGATTAGCTGAACTAAACCAGCTTCCCGTCACCGTCTGTGGCTGCTCAGCCTTTTCTTTCCAGGCTGCTGTATACTTTACTCAGCCGATGAAAGCAGACCTGTGCTTTTAATCAAGAAAACCTCATGCTGTTTTCTGTTTCACATCAGGAACTTTATTTTTATTTTATTTCTTTTCTGTGCCTGTCTCTGGCTGTTTGCTTCCTCTGTACCAGCAGGTCTCATTAGTGACAGTGGAGGTGAAAAGAAAGGATAGAGAGGAAGGGAGCTGAAATAGGTAAAGAAAAACATGAGAAATCCTTTAAAACAGAATTTTTTACCAACATGTGGAATATTTATTTCAAGGAGTAAAACCTTTAACATCCAAAGAGACATTTTATCTTAAGTTCAGCTAAATTACCTTTTAATAATGAAACAAAAACTTACTATTTTTGTTAAGTACCTACTAATGTGTTTAGCCCCTGTCCCACCTTGAGGATTTAGCC
>NW_015150567.1:667373-671108 GCF_000732505.1 Cyprinodon variegatus
GTTGATTGTGTAGAAATATACGTCTCCTCCCGTTGGAATTATCTAAATGGATGCATTAAACAAATGTATCACTGTTGCAAATATTCATGAGGTTTATACTGGGGCACAGCTCATTTATACTGGGGCACGTGCCCCAGTAAATGGGGTCTGGCGACGCCGATGGCTAAACCTATTTTGCCCTCCTGCCTCGCTTCCTTGATATACTCTTACAGCAGTTTGTCACAGTGAGCTTGACACAGACATTTTTAAATTATGCTCAATATTGAAGCGTGGTCTGTGCTACACGCTGTGGGTCTAGATATGGCCGAGGCGGAGAGGAAGTGGGGGCGAGTTTAGGCCAAAGACGGAGGGACATGAGGGCCAAAAAGAGCAGAGATCCAGGTGGAAAAAGGGTCCCAGTCCCCAATCATTGCACTGATTTTGTGCAGTATTTTTTTATGCAACTTTTCTACTTCTGTTATTTGCTTCTGTAATATCGTTATGCATTGTTTCTAAAAAAAACAATGCATAACGATATTACAGCTTTCATTGATTTATTTCAAACTTGAAACTTTGTTTAGCCTGTAAGGTGTAAAAAAATAAAAATAAAAAAATTAACCGATTAATCGAATCGAATCTTATCGTGGTGTATTCTTGAGTATCGAAAATAATCTAATCGTTGGGTCAGGAAATCGATACTGAATCAAATCGCCATGATGGGTGTGATTTACTCCTACCCCTATTAGTCCTGAACCTTTACCTAAAAACATAATATTTTCCTAAAACAGGGGTGTCAAACTGGTTCCAGAAAGGGCCGTGTGGCAGCAGGTTTTCTTTCCAACCAAGCAATAGCATCAGACTCCAGTCATCTCATCAAGTGAGTCCAATCTGAACATAATGACTTGATGAGATGAATGGATTCTGGTGTGCTATTGCTGGGTATTGCTTTCTGGAACCAGTTAGACAACCCTGCCCTAAAAGGATCCGGCTTTGTTCCCAAAAGGGAACAAAGTCATGGGAAGAAAATAGTCCTTACAATGTCAGACAACACTCAGCTCTCTCCCCTCCACACACAACAGACACACCCACACCTGTCTGGTTTCACTGCCCCACCCACCAATAGTATAAAGCTTACTACTCCTCCTAGTAATCTGTACTAAACCGACTGCTGTTGAACTTTGGTTTATTAGCAATAAGTTTTAAAATATGGCTGTAATGAAATGACTGTTTTTGTCTTTTTTCTGCTTTCCATCTAGAGCTCCAATATCAAAGGCATACCAAACACAAAACACATTTAAGAAATCAGAGATAATACCATAAATAAATCAATAAATATCTTTCAATAGCTACTTTTTTTGTTTTAGCAAACTTTTCTTATTTAGGAAACAGATGTTATGAATGCTAAACTTGTTGAGGAAGGCTTTAGGGCCGGACAGAGTCAGTTTTGTTTATTAGAATAAAGCTCTAATCGACTTTCATGTGAGGAAAAAGTTGTTTAACGAGAAGAAAGCCTCGATAGAGTTAAAAAGATGTCACAGTTAAACCAAGTATTTTAACACGGGGAGGAATGCATTTAACATTTAAATGGACTATTTCTTCATTCTCCTAATGTCATGACTCTCCATTGATAATGTAATACACTTTTTTCTTATGGTTTGACAAGTTTATTCTCATAGACCAAATATTATGATTTGATTGTATTACTTTAACTGCTTTAATCTCATTGATCAAACTTTATGCCTTTGTTCTAATTCAAACATAAATTCACATTTGGAATAATAACAAAAAGAAATCTAATTAATACATTAATACTCATTAATACTCCATCATACTCATTAATGCTCCATCATAGAAAGCAGAGTTTTTAAAATCCCTTTTTTTTTGCATACCATGAAAGTGATGGGGAGAATTTTGCTTATCTATTTCCACCTCCCCTCTCCTAAGCTCGACATGAAGTATTCAGCCTATGAGGACAACGTTAAGGACCTGCAAGCACAACTACAAGCCACTAAGGTAAGAACTGTTACAGTATGTTGAGTCCACGCATCATCATCATCAGCATGACCTCTCAAACTTTAAATGATCCATCAAGTTGTTCTCAAGTTGGTATAAAAAGTACACAAATCTTCAGCCCAACTTAGCTACGGCCATATTTGATGCCATAGATAGTAGAGAGTAGAGAAACATACTTGCTTTCACAACACTGATTGCACGTAGAAGAATTTTATTGCATTGCAAAAAAAAATAAAAAATCCACCCAGGGTGTTGCTATGGTTTAGTGACCTGACATACTTCATACAATTAGAGAAAATAAAATATACTCTATGGGGGTCCAGGGACAAACTTTTCCCTTCCGATATTGACGCATTTAGCTCAACTTAAAACTCTGCCGACTTAATGATTCTCTTGCCGTCATCCTGTGTTTGTATTTGTGATCATGATTGAACCCCTGTACCATGTCTGTAGTGCACAACCTCCATGCTGGCGAGGAGAGATATATGCTCTTTTTGTTATGTACGCTCATACATATGTATATATTCATCCATCCATCCATCCATTATCTGACACCCTATCTGTCCTGAGCGAGGTCGTGAGGGGTGCTGGTGCCCATCTCCAGCGGGTCAATGGGCGAGAGGCGGGGTACACCCTGGACAGGTCGCCAGTCCATCGCAGGGCAACAAGTCAGTTAACCTAACAGTCATGTTTTTGGACTGTGGGAGGAAGCCGGAGTACCCGGAGAGAACCTATGCATGCTCAGGGAGAACATGCAAACTCCACGCAGAAAGACCCTGGGCCGGGAATCGAACCCAGAACCTTCTTGCTGCAAGGCAGCAGTGCTACCCACTACGCCAAAACATTATATTTTATTTTAATTATTTATTTTTATGTATTTTTTATTTTTTTCCACTGTTCTTTTTTATTTTTGTATTACCTTCAATTATCTGCTCCTACTGGATTGGTGCCCAACATGTTCTTGGGATGGGGGGTTAAAATATAAATGAGTATTGGGCCTCTTGTAATTAAAATGATATAATGCATCGCTGATGCTCAACAAAAAAAAGAATAATAAAAAAAAGTACTTAGAGATTTAAGAGAAGGAGACAACTTTACTGGACAGAAATAAATAACAATAGATTGAATACAATACTGCAAAGTCTACGTAGAAATGAATACCCCCCCCCGCCATCTCTACTTCAAAGAGCAGTGACTGAGGAAACACAGATGTATCCTACAGACCAAAGAAAAGTCGTTAATATTTCATCCAAAAAACAAGTTTTCTTGTGTGTTTGCTGTAGGAGGAGGTGAGCGAGCTGCGAGCTAAGGCAGGCGAAGTTACCAAAGAAAATGAGAAACTCCACGATGACATTAACAAGATGGATGCGGTCAACCAGAAGGACTGGTAAGAGGAGACTGTGTGTGTGTGCTGTTTTTTATACATCGTGAGACCCATTTTCAGGAATAATGGCACGTTGTGGGGACCGTTGCCTGTACCAGGTGGGGAATTTCAGTTTTTTTGGGGTCAGAGGTTATGCTTAGGACCAAGGCGTGAATTTAGTTTAGGTTTGGATTAGTTATAACCCCTGTTATGGTTAGGCTTATGGTCATGGATAGCCTGTAGAAATCAATGCAAGTCAATAGAAAGGCCCAACGTTACGGAAGAGGATTAGGGCCACTGAGAAAAAAAAACAAAGTTAACTGATTTTAAATTTTCCTTCAGTTTAATATGGGAAAAAAGTCAGAATTCTGACTTTTTTC
>NW_015150567.1:671493-672907 GCF_000732505.1 Cyprinodon variegatus
AAATTTAACAATCAGTTAATTTTATTTTTTTTTTCCAGTGGCCCTAATCCTCTTCCGTACAACATAGAGAGGCTTCATAGGATTATTAATAACGAACAAACAGAAGATGAATAACGAGATGCACAGCAGACAGATCAGGGAGAAAGTTGAGGAAAGATTTAGAGTTTAAAGTAATAAAACAATATGTCCAGACTTAAAACATCATCAGAAAAAAAACTGAAAGAGTAAAGGGCAACAAACCAGCCAAAACAAGAGAGTCATGGACTGCAGAGCACATCAAAAGTCAGTCAAGCCCTTTAGGCGACACTTCAAAAATCAGCAAACGCCTGATCACATTTTTCATTTTTTTTTTTTTCATTGTCCTGTCTGGCAATGTGGCAAAAAGAATAATTGTTTTAATGCCAAAAAAGGGCCCAACAGATTTTGCTTTCACAAGTGAAGCGATATGGCTATCACCATTAGTGTTAACTTACCGGTATGCATGTATTTAGCTTTATTATAATTATGCAGGGACTATTGCAGGTTATATGGACACTGCAATGTAAGTAGAACAGGAAAAACAGGAAAAAGGAGAAACAATGAAAGAAAGAAGATAATAAAGGGAGCTAACATTGTTAGACGACAGAATGTATGGCTTTTTATTTGCTTCAGTCATATTTTCATGGTAGCATGAAAAGGCAGCCATAGATGTCATCATTAAAAGTGGGATACAAAATGTTTATTCTTCTTTTTGTCTGAAGTTCATTGTTGATCTTAGATGTATATGGATGCATCCAGGCTGTCAGTATCTGGTACAGCATCACACAAGCTGGGTGGAGCAGCAAACCTTTCGTTTGAAACTTCCCTGGGTGGGGGGGGTCACGGTCAGGGCTGGGCAATTCATTGCATTCGCAATAAACATAGTATAACAAATCTGAATTTTTAAATTGCAGAGACATTTTAGCTACATCACATTTAACAGGAATAAGTTACTAAATTTCTCACTCCAGCCCTTTAGGTGGCGGCAAAACACTTAAAGTGGGTTTGCGGGCAGTCCCACAGAAAGGCAGATGGAGCTGGAGCTAGCATGCTGATACAAGGCTGTGTCCAAATGTCCAAATGACTTCATGGTGAACTCAGATAACCGACTGTTTGGACAGATAATCACTACTTTTCACTCCCTGTTGGTCACATGACTCAGACTCTCTGCATGGTTCCTTTGCCATCTCTGTTCTCTCTCACCCCAAAATCAAATCCCATGATGCTCTGCAAGAAGAGCTCTTACAAAGCATTCCAGGATATATCTGCTCATCTAGTCACCATGTATGTGCACTACTTTTCAAGGTGCATTGTGGGAAATTTTGAGTCCACTACTTTTTCATCCACTAGCCATTCAGACACTTATTTAAAATGGCCCCTATATACACTCACCGGC
>NW_015150567.1:674116-677326 GCF_000732505.1 Cyprinodon variegatus
ATTGTCTTGACCATGTCTACATGCCTAAATGCACTGAGTTGCCGCCATGTGATTGGCTGCTTAGAAATTAAGTGGTAACGAGCAGTTGGACAGGTGTACCTAATAAAGTGGCCGGTGAGTGTAGTTCTCCGTATAGGGGTTGGGGGGGAGGTTCAGACACAATACAAGCAAGCAAGGAGAAGCAGCATTTTTTCACATAAAGGTTACAGTTAAGTCCTGCAACAATGGACAATGGAAAAGCAAAAGTTTTTACAAAAGTGAAATCGCAATTTTGGTTAAAAATAATGGCAATTCTGGAAAAATCAATCAGCCTGTTAGGTTAAAAAATGTACCGTAGGTTCGTAAAAGAAGGACTGAATACACACAGAAAGGGACTTTCAACAACAGCTTCTGCAGAAGGGGAAGAGAGCTGCACCCAACTAACTCCTCCTCTCCGACCCCCTCCTTGCAGTGCCTTATTTATTAACAGAACATAACACATGGTTACAAACAGAGTATTGTTCTGAAAGGACAATTTATCAAGTCATAAGACAGGATGCTCTACTGACTGAATCATAAGACAGAGTGAAGCATCTCCTTGCTTCAATGTTTATATTATGTACATACATTCATTTTATAATCATCATTGAATAAACCTAACACAGCCCCAGTCACAGTCAGCGTTTGGTGAAGTGATACAAGCTGCAGGTCCCTTAACTTTAACTTTAGCTGGCATGATGCTGAAAAATTCTACCATTTTGCTTTGCTCCAATGTCTGTTTAACTTTAACGCCTACAAAGCAGAAGTAATAAAGGTGAAACTCCATACCTGCAGCCACACAGACAAAAAGGGACAGAAAGCAGATTCGTGTATGCCAGTAGAATTAAGCTCTTTTTCACAAATAGATTACAGTGAAGCAGAGTCCTGCACCGGGTCCGGTAACGTACAGCTAAGGGTAGAGAAAAAACGACGACAAATTATTTCAAGGGTGCGGCCATAAATGAACAAAATATGTGCAGGTATCATACATAGAATTACAGCTTGAATGAAATGTATAATTTTTATGTTCTTATTTATTAACTCTACATAATAATAGATAAATAGATTCAATAATATCCAGATAACAGTATTTTTTTATCAATGAGATAAACTATTTTACTTCGGCCAATTTATAGCTGTTAATCTCGGAGCACTGTGCCCATTGGATGTGAGCGTGAGGAATTGTTTTTTACTGCCTCTGTTATTAAGGACAGTAAAAGGTCTGTTATTATCTGCTGCAGTCGGAAAAATAAAGCATGTTGTGTTGAAGGACTGAAACGGCTGTGTGTACAATTTATGACCACGGGTCGGGTCACACTATAGTAATTACAGATCCGTGCGGTCCTGGCCGGGTTTTAAATGGGGATAATTGCGGGTAGCGGGTTGGGTCTCAGTTCTGAACTGTACGGGTAAAGGTGAATATAGTTTTGAAAAAATCAGACTCTAGACAAGAAAGCTTTAAATTAAGGTCATGAAAAATCTGAAACCCTGGGGGGGGGACCTCTCCTTGCTTATGGATTTTGCAAAGGAAATAAAATTTGCGATATCAGTTCAAAATAATCACAATTGTTAAATTTATTCTTTATACATTATGTGGATTGTTATTCTGTTAGCCAGATTAGACAGAGTAGATGGCCTTTCTTCACATTGTGGATGTCACTGTGTGTACGGAGGTCGTCTAAATAGGACAGCCTTCTTGTCTTTTAAAGATACACAGAATATGGGCACATCTTGGAGTCGGTCTGATAAAGGGGAGCTATATGTAATTCTTGGGCATAGAGGCAGGATGCATACAGGTCATGGAATGGATGGCGTGTCAGTTTCTGATGCAGACAGCTAAACATCCCCATGATCCAACACATAGACTCATAAGGTATAAGAAGGAGGAGATGACCTTGTTCGGGGCTCAATCTTTGCCGGACGCTCGTGGACGTGACTTTTGAGCCCACAGCTGTGCAAGCTTCAAGCATTTTTCTCTGTCCTGTAACGACCTGATCTGGAATAAACTGTTATTTTTTTACTCCTGTTTTTATAGTCCTTTTTTATATTGTTTTACCCAGTTTGAGTTAAGAATAGTAAATAATTTGCTCCCCAGGAAAAGAACCGTGAGGAAGCCCCCGAGGCGCAACAGCCTTCAAGAGGACATAACTTCCTCATTTAACACAATGTTGAATTAAAATTAGGTACCTGTCATACATGTAATATCTTTGGATAAGCTGCAGGAATCCACAGCTCAGGTTGGAACATCTGCTGAGAAGACGACTTTTAGTCATGTCCCGTTTCATTTTTCCTTTGACTTAAGATACTGGATCTCTGTGTTGGTCTAACAAAAATTCATTGATGTTTGTGGCTGTAACATAAAACATGACAAGTTTAAAGGATTTAAATATCTTTGCAATGGTTTACAGTATGTTCATGGCCTGTTCTCTCTGTGAAGAGCAGAGTAATAAAAAAAAGTCTCCCACATCTGTCTCTGCAGTCAGCAGATTCAGCAGCAGGCGCTTCAGGTTTTAAAGGAGAACCAGGTTCTGATGGATCAGCTGGAGGCTCAGCATGAAAAGGCCAAAGCCAATAACATCAAACACAAGTCTGAAGGTAGAGTAAGTGGGAAGTGAAAAAAGGAAGTATTTTTCATAAGCCAAAAAAAAAAATAAAAAATCAGAAAATCAAGTCCAAACTACCTAAGTGAAGTTGGCCCCCCCACCTTCTTCAAATCAGACAAAATTAGTGTCGAACGTTTGTGCAGCAAAAATGTTCGTTTGTGCTGCTATCGTTTTAAAGATATAAAGAAATATTTCTAGAGGTCATCAAAGGTCAACCAGCCCCCCCACCTTCTTCAAATTACACAAAATTGATGTCAAACGTTTGTGCTACGTTTGTGCAGCAAAAATGTTCATTTGTGCTGCTTTGGCTTTGAAGATATTAATGAAAATGTAAAGGTCAAAAGGTCAACCAACCCTTCCACCTTCTTCAAATTAGACAAAATTGGTGTCAAACGTTTGTGCTACGTTTGTGCTGGTTTGTGCATCAAAAACTTTCGTTTGTGCCGCTTTCATTTTAAAGATATAAAGAGATGTTTCTAGAGGTCATCAAAGGTCAACCAGCTCCCCTACTTTCTTTAAATCTTCAAATCCAAAGCAGCACAAACAAAAATGTTTGCTGCACAAACCAGCACAAACAGAGCTTAGGCCC
>NW_015150567.1:677952-679243 GCF_000732505.1 Cyprinodon variegatus
AAAGGTCAACCAGCTCCCCTACTTTCTTTAAATCTTCAAATCCAAAGCAGCACAAACGAAAATTTTTGCTGCACAAACGTAGCACAAACGTTTGATACTAATTTTGTCTGATTTGAAGAAGGTGGGGGGGGCCAACTTCACTCAGGTGTCCAAACTGAAGAAGCTTTTGCTGTAGTAGTTGATTCAATGCTTTGCTTTGTCCTTCTGCTTTTCTTTGAAGTATCAAAACTGTCCAAGCAGCTTATGATGTTGGAGGACGAGAAGGAGCGTTTGCAGGAGGAGCTGGAGGAGAGCAGACGGGACTTACAGAAACAAAAGAAAGAGGTTCATCTCCAGCGGGCTCGTCTGAAAGATGCCGTGACTTGGGATGAGCACTGTAGCATCACTGGGAAACTCAGAAGGTACTTCCACAGCCGACATTACTTTATATTTATAGGACAAAGGCATTAGAATTAAACGGATCTGTTCCATTCTTCTGACGGAGGGCCTTTTGTTGTTGACTCTAGCAACACATGTTCTCACTTGTAAAACAGTCCAGGGCTTTGTTCGTTTTAATGTTTCTCTTAATAATTGATTTGGTACAGAAAAACAAGGTGCGATTAAAACTGCAACAAGAGAAATCCCTAAAAACCTACGGTTTTAATTACTACAGAGACCAGCAGGTTGATGAATTATTTAATACGAAGGAGAGTCATTTAGGGAGAAAAGCTGCACTGCTGCAAACTCATCACAAATACTAGTTCTTTGAAACAAACCCGGAGGATTAGTAAAGCTTCGATTAGCAACTTTATGTGCTCCGTTTGCATCAACATCTTATTTAGGCAAAATCTAAACAAGGAAAGCAGTTGGTCATATCATGGAAACTTCTGATGTGAATTCTGCTCCTGACTCTTAGACAGCTGGAGGAGCAAGAGAGCAGAAGTCAGAGTGAAAAGGAGCAGCTGCTTTTAAAGATGTCGAGTCTACAGGAGGAGAACAGGAGTCTGGCTCTGGACAAAAGCAGCCTGACGGCTGATGTGAAGAAACTGAGGACTGAGCTGGAGAGCTGCAGACAATCGCACAGGTACTGGATGAACTGCTGCGCCAGATGTGACTGACTCACGTTTATCCACCAGCAAAACTAAAACTCCCACGGCAAAAAGTTGTCCAGTCACGTTCATTTAATTAGGATATGCTTGAGACGAGGCTTTTTGGGCGGAGCTTCTACAGGGTGTCCACGGATCCTTAAAAAGTCTTAAATTCCATAATGTAAAAATAAGGCCTTAATTAGCATTAAAATGTCTTAAAGGCA
>NW_015150567.1:680308-682743 GCF_000732505.1 Cyprinodon variegatus
TAAATTATTATTTTATTTTCCTTTTAAAATCAAGTAACATTACGTCTAAACAATATTTTCTCGCAGAAAAAAAAATAGGCGGAACCAACTAACAAATTCCAAGTTCACGGGGGTTAACTAGGTGCGTGGAGTCGACTGGATATTAGCAAATGGTGGAAATTTCTCGCTTTAACCTTTAACCATGGGGAAGTGTAAATTTAATGAAAATTGGTTGCATAATCCTAAATTTGCGCCGTGGTTAAGACCAGTTTGTGGCAATGCGTTTGAAGTCCGGTGTATACTGTGCAAGAAAGGGTTAAAACTCGGAACAATGGGGATCAGAGCATTGGAGACCCACATGCAGTGCGAAAAACACAAAGTGGCTGCGGAAACCTGTCGGAAAACACCAGGTATTTCTGTTCCGTTGTGCCCACATCAGTACCACAGAGCGCTACTCCATGCCGTACACAGGAATCTGCATCAGCCTCAAGTACCGCAGTTGCTTCACCAACAGACATCCCAACAGCATTTGGCTCCACCGCAACTCTCAAAGCCGAGGTACTCTGGTGTCTGCAAACGGTAACAAAACACCAGTCGTATAACGCTAACAAGGCTGTCGGTGACATTTTCCGAACTATGTTTCCAGACTCGGAAATCGCTTGTACATTTGAGTGCGGTAAAGACAAAACTGCATACATTGCCAGATTTGGACTGCTGTTTGAAAATTTGTTGATATGAAATTGGTCTTAAATTTAATTCTGCATGGTATTAAAAAGGTCTTAAAAAGTCTTAAATCTAACTCTCAGAAACCTGCAGATACCCTGTTCTAAAAGATAACACCATGTAAAGGAGAAATAAGCAAGGGTCTCCACAGTTTAAAAAGAAGGAAATAAAACAGTGATCTAAAGGTATCGTTTTAGATGGTGGTTGTATCCAGGGGGGAAAGTAAGCTGGAATGGTCCAGCACTGCATGCCAGTACACGATTTAGGGACGGTATGTAGTTCTGGGTAGACCTGCTTCCTGATATTTTCTGCCAGAACCTTTAAGGCACAGTTACTATTAGGTTGACAGGTGTGTAGCGTTTAAATCTCACACACTCTTCGTTCATTTGCTCTAAGCATTTTACTGCAGACAGCTTTCTAAATCTTGGACATTTCAAAGCAGGATTTGCTTAACTTCTTTTACTGAAACGAGGGTCTGTTCCCACCATAAGGCCATCACAACCGCAACCTGGAAGTATGATTCTGTCGCTAAGCTGTTGATAGCAATCCTAGCATATCTATGGTCACCAGATTTGCGTTTCTGAAAAGGAAGACACGTTTGTTTTATTGGGCATTCGATAAGTGCAATAATCGGGGCTGGACTATAGGTATGAAAAGTAGGACATGTCCAGGGAAAAGAGGTCGTCTGGTCACCCTACCATATCAACAATTTGATGTTTCAGTGGGTGAGTGCTTGTTGCTATGATACGTCTTTGCTCAGCAGCTTCGCTTGCTGTAAACCAACCAATCAGAGCACAGCTCATCTAAATATTCATGATCATACCATAAGAGGAAGAAAAACTGTTTTCATTCTAGGGCTTTTAACCAGGCTGCATTAGGGCTCATAGAACAGCAAATATGCCATTTTAAGCTCAATTAATGTTACACACCCTATTCAGAGACCTTAAGGACCAAATGCCCTATAGAATCATTCTATCACCCCTTTAAGGACCCATTTAATGCGCAAAGACCGTTGAATGTTTTTCTCTTATAGTTCCTGTATTTCTATCCATCTTATTAAGATGTAAATGTTTCCTTTTATCATCATAAAATGTTTTCTATAATTCCTTTTAATATTTTAACATATGTTTATTGACTTTTGGATCTTCATATCATTATTTGGCAGTTTTAGAGGTTCTTATATTATCAAGTCTGTTTGTAGTGACTGAAAAAAATAAGTGGACGATCATCATGGGTGAAACTGTTATTACCATTAGGTTTTGTTAGTCAAAAAAATGATAATGTTTTCCTTATCTTTCATTCAACAAAGTGTTCTGCGGTTGTCGCATCAGTCTGAGAATAGAATAGTTTCATTGCCATAATGAAGGTTTTTCAATCTACTAAAGGGTGTGAATAAATAATGACAGGGTATAAATGCATATTAATTCTGGAATTATAAAAAAATATTCTGACGATAAAGAATGCCCGTGTATTTTCATTTTGATTTAATTGAAATATTACTTAGCCTGGAGAAGAATGCATAAGCTAAAGGCTCAAAATCTAAAAAAGGTGTAAGAATAATTTAGCTGTCATAAATAGGTGATTTTGGTTACACATCTTTAGGGATGCACGATATTTTTTTTTTGCTGATATCCGATATTTTAAAACTCATGTAGCCGATAACCAATATCGATACCGATGTTAAAGCTGGACAAAAATAAGTAGTCATTGAAAATAGCAGTTTTGTTATCCAT
>NW_015150567.1:683778-685586 GCF_000732505.1 Cyprinodon variegatus
TTTAATACTCAGTGTGTTTTTAATATTTCCTGTAGGCAAAGAAATCCTCACAATTAAAAGAGGATTTGAAACCATTATTCTTTGTGGGATTCATCTATGTTTCATGTTTGACTTAATGAACTGATTTATTGAGATCAGACATATCAAAAATGACTTTTTTTTTTTTTATTCCATCCAGCTGATCTCAGGTCAGGGCGGGTCCAGCAGGTTTCTCTGTTCATCTCTAATTAATGTGCCGCTTTCACTAAGTCGCTTCTAGTTGAACATAGATGGTGACTGTCTTCTTTTTATCAGGGACTTGAGCTGTAAAATCTCCTTTGTTCTGGAAGCATGCTCTGCTCCCAGCAGGCTTGCTCTCAGATTAATTTGAGGTTTTTCATTCTGAGGTGTGAAGACTGTCAGAAGGGTGTTGGATTAGTCAAGGATTGTTTCACGTCCTTGTGCAGATGGTAGCGTCTGAAGTTATCCAGTTAATTCCTTGCCTCTCTTCTGTTCTCACCTCCTCTCTCTGTCCATCCAGTCCTTTTTCTGTACGCATTGTTCTATCATCTCTCCATTTTCTCTTGCATCACAAAGTTCTCTTCTCCCTTTTTAAATTCTCTCACTTTTGAACTTACACAATCGTTTCTGTCAATCAATCAGGAAGGCCGAGAGGAAGATGAGTGCACTCAGGAGACAAAAGGAGGAGCATTTGCTAAAGGAGGAGAAGACCCGTCATTACTTGGAGGCTGTCATTTCTGTCGCCGAGCACATCTCCAGAGAAAGAGACCATCTATTGCACATGGTACCACTAACCTGACTGCTGTTCTGTTGAAGACATTCTCCAAATGTGATGCTGATCAAAAAACACATTAAAAAAAACACAATTTATTTAAATAATAAAGGATTTGAGAAAGTGAAACCAGTTTAGCTTATAAAAAAGCATGAGGCTGAGTGGAAATGCTCTGCAGCGTTCAGGCTCTCTATGGTGTCAGTTCTGTGCCATTATTTTTGCAAGCAAAGAATTTGTTTTGTGAATGGAAATTAGAAAAATAAGAAAAATAAAAGGCAATCCAGAAATGAAACTTTAACAAAACATAGTAATTGAAATTAATTTTGTTGTTTCCTCTGATTTAATGTTTTCAAAATATTTTTACTTCAGCCATTTTAGTAAAATTTTTACCAGAGATGCGCATCATGCTAGCGAACATGATTCAGATCATAATACAGATTCAGGAATATTTTTAAAGGATTATTTGACATTATTTGGAGGATCAAGCAGTTCCACCCTAAAGGCTGATTTATACTTTGAAACTAGGTTGTCTGCGTAGGTGTCGCGGTGAACACAGAGATGTCTCCGCCCCCTCCGCAGACATTCTGCTGCTCCCAAATTGTAGGTGACCGCGGACAGGAGACATCTGATTGGTCAAATGTACATCCACTCTACACTATGCGAATTTCCTGTTCGGTACCTTACTGGCTTGTTTTGTTTGTATGACCGCTATTGTGGAAAACGACTCGTAAAGATGGACCTCGAACTGCGCTCTTTTTTGCCCTCATGTCCCTCCGTTCTGGGACAAACTTGCCCCCACTTTGAGACCTAAACTGCTGCCACCCTTGCCAAACAGTTCGGATCTATTTTACTGAAGACAAAAAATATAAAAACACAAGAAAAGAGGCCATGCCTTAGTGATAGTCTCAATCTGCTGATCAAAGAAGAGAGCAGAGCGAATGAAGGTGAGGACAGAACAGACACCAAAGGCTGCAGATACACACTGTGTCTTATTTATGAACTTCTGAAAGGATTTTAAGGACATTTTTACCAAAGT
>NW_015150567.1:686006-687346 GCF_000732505.1 Cyprinodon variegatus
AAAAAAAAAATTACTTATTGAGATTTTGATTTTTTCCAGTGTTCAAAGCGAGCCTAAGAAGTGAACAGAATATGAAATGCAATTATTTATAAGCAGGTAAATCATTAAATGTATAACTATAATATGAATAAATATAAAATGTAAAAAATAAAATGTGAGGCAAAGTAACTTTCAAAACAAAGTTTTATTTCTAGATTGCATTTACAAAAGGCGTTTTTATTTTTATATTAATTTTTTTATTTATTTTACAAAACCTGTCCTTATCCTACAACAATAAAGGAGCAAAATTCTCTCCATATCTCTGGAACAGTTTATATTGCGATCTGAATTAATGATACCAGCTATGCAGGCGGAGGGGATTATCAAAGAAAATTTGAAAAAACCGAGCAGCAACCGGCAGCACAGAGTGACAGATGCGAGTCGTGTTGTGGCAACGTGTCAGATAAAGCTGGGCCTCATATGTATGGGGGAACTAATGAATAAAAACACAGCAGCTGAGCAGCATCTGGTTGATGAAAGTCAATTTATCTGGCAGTGTGAAAAAAAAGGGAGAAAATATTGTCTGTGACTGTTTTCTGTCCACTGTAGAGCACCAGCTGTTTATCATACAGACAGCCCCCATCCCCCCACTCTGGGTAAAATACATACATTCTTCATGCCGTCGGTGGGATGCTTGCACACAAGGGACGGGCAGTTTAGCTCATCACCTTTTTCCTTTCAGTTATTTTAGGTTTCTGTTTCCCAGAAAATCTGTGGATCATCTGATTAGATTAAACACGACCACATTCCACTCAGACTACCGTTTACTGTACTTTACTGAGTGCTGTGGTTTACTGTTTGCAATGCAGGATAAACACCAGTCGGTTTGCAGCTTTTTCAAAAAAAAGGACTAAGACTTTAATGGATTTTGTTAAAAAAAACAGCTTAACCAAAAACGTGTCTAAAATGGTAACAAAACCCAATTTAATAACATTTCTTAATTTGCCATGTATGCTTCTGCTGAACTGCCAACCCTCCCCCAACCGTAGTTGTGAGGCATAAAGTAAAAAAGCATTTAACTCTGTATTTAATGAACAAATGCCAAAAAACAAACCAACAGCAGAAAAGAACCGAGCCAGAACTGAACAACCCTGATGACAGCCCTACTGATGAACTAGTACCAGTTTAGCGCGGTTTGGTTGCGCGCCATTTACACTTAACAGTTATCTTGGACTGATCTTGGCACAGTTTCAAAAGGGTGGTGTAAATGGAGCTCATGATTTCTAAATCTGCTGGTCCAAAATGGTAACCTGACTCTGCCAGATGGATTTGCTCCGCATATCCATCTGGCAACCTTCCGT
>NW_015150567.1:687663-693636 GCF_000732505.1 Cyprinodon variegatus
GAGAGTCTCCAGACTGATCTGCGAGTGAAACCTTGAAAGCTCGCGAGATCAGGATGGTCTCACGAGGCTACCAAAATGGTCCGCTAGCAGATTTTAAACAAAGAGGGAGACTGTTTCAGTTTGCGCCTTGTGGTATTGCCGTTTGATTTCAGGCCTACCAAATCTGGAAGTTACACGACTAGCTCCCCCTAGTGGCTAAAATTTACAGTGTTGCTTTAACTGAACCAAATGGCCCGAGTTTGTTTTTTAGGCCAATAGTCAGTGGATGTGAGCTACCATAGTAGTGATATTACTTTATTATCGTACTATAATATTAAGATAACAACAAATTAATATAGAACAACGAAAAAAAACAATCTATGTAAATGATTTAGTGCTTAACAATCTTCATTTAAAAATACCTAAAAACCGGACAAAAAAAAAATCTCTGCTTTTAGGTCCCTCTGCTGAGCAGCTACATTTTTACCATATTTTTGATAACTTTCATGAATAAAGTCATAAGGTGATAATAACGTTTGACAAGGCTCATAAAGAATACTCTTTATTGATCAAGTGAAGACAGATTTTTGCAAACTGATATCAGTTACATAAAAACTTGTGAGGTTGGTAAAGTGGTTGCACAATTTTCTTTACCCCTTAGTTGTCACCACTGGTGTAGCAATTAGTAAAATAAAGATGAACTGACTGCTGTCGATGTGTTTGCATTGAAGTAAGACAAAAGAAATCTTTATGCACTTCGAAGAAGAGATCAGTGAACTATTGAAGTTGGTAGCTGGCTGCAAACGAGACATAGGTCTTACTGGACATGCCCTGGAGTTCAGTTATGTCCATCATTAAGAAATGGGAGGCACTGAACAAGAAGCCTGCAGAGGGATGCCATCAAAACCTCTACAAGCTCAACCAAGACAGTAAAACAGGCACACATCCAAGGGGAATTAATGAATTTTATAGGCATTTTTTATATAAATTTATTTGATTTTGTTTTTTCCAAATCTCCCGCTTTGCCTTCATGCCTCACATAAATCTGTGCTCTTCCTTCCTTAGTTTAGTAATCCCCCATCTTCCCTCTCTGTCTCCCTAGGCATGTGGCCTTCAGCAGGAAAAGCAGGGATTTGTCAGCAGACTGCTGAACGGCACGGTCCGGTTTGGACAGCTTCAAGAAGAACTCAAAGTAAGTTTGTTTTCTTTTCCGCCTTTTTCTCCAGTCTCTCTTTCACTTTATTTCTTCTTATTATTCTTCATTCTGGAAAGTCTGAAGTTGCCTTGTTGGATCATTCTAAACCCAAACAAGGAAATAACCCCAGTGGATGGAGTGACACATGCTCTACAGCTGAATTTCACAGCAAACCTTGTCCATCTAACTAAGACTTACAATCTTATATCTAGCCAAATAGTTTGTTGATCTTGTTTAGAGACTGATATACTAAGTGAGAGTAGATTCTGTTGGATTATTAAACTTCTTTCCAGGAGATTCTACACAAAATAAGTGCAATAATCTGTCAGTGTGGTAAGACAGTTGCACTTGGTACTACTTCTTGCTTTGAGAATTTAAAAGTTTACTTCAAGAAGTGCGAAGTGCAATTGTCTCACTGCACTGGCAGATTATTGCACCTATTTTTGAGCGTAATCTTCCCAAAGGAAGATTAATAATCTAGCATAATCTGGTCTTGCTTTGCTCTCCTGGGGGAGAAGAACACCTACATGCGGATGCTGTCCCTGGACTTCAGCTCAGCTTTCACACCATCATCCAGCATCTAATAGGAAACAGGAACTGCTGGGCTTCCATACACCCCTCTATTGGCTGCTAGACGTCCTCACAGCCAGACCTCAGTAAGTCCGGGTTGGAGAAGACGAAGGAGATCATCGTCAACTTCAGAAAGAACCGTCCTAACCACGCTCCACTGCTCATCAGCTCAGCTGTAGAGGTGGTCAGCAGCACCAAATTCCTGGGGGTGCACATCACAGACACCCTCACCTGGACTATAAACACCACCTCAATGATCAAAAGGGACTAGAAGCGCTTCTACTTCCTGCAGAGGATGAGGAGATCCCACCTGCCCCCACTCATCCTCCCTACCTTCTGCATAAGCAGCATAGAGAGCGTTCTGAACAGCTGTCTCACTGTGTGGCGTGGAGGCTGCAGCGCCTCAGACTGGAAGAATGATGAGAACAGCAGAGAAGATCATCAGGGCTCCTCTTCCCTCCAATTTGGACATTTCATCCCATGCTTGTCCCAAGCCCGTAACATCATCAATGAGCATTCACGAGGGCATTCTTTATTTCAGTAGGTGCTGATGCTGTAGGCAGGAAGGATTTTCTGTAGAGGTCTGACTCGCACCGAATCTGGAGAAGTTCTGACTGAAGAAACTCTGTTGTTGTTTAAAATATTCTGAAGAGGATGCTCACTGATGTCCATCATCTTCTTCACTTTATGGAGAGTCATTCTCTGGGAAATCATCTCTAGAGGTTCTAGAGGAGTTTGCAGCTGGTTGAGCTTCTTTCCCAACCATGGACTGTTCTCCCTGCTGCCCTCTGGGAAGTTGGGGGAGTGGTGGCCTAGTTGTTAGGGCGTAGGGCTTTGAATCCTGAGGTTGTGAGTTTGATCCCCCACTCCCACAAGCTGCCACTCTGCCATCCTGGCATCTGACATCCACTCTGGTCCCTGAGCAAGACCCTTAAGCTCAACTGCCGCACAATGGCAGCCCACTGCTCCCCAAGGGGATGGGTTAAATGTTAAATAATTTCCCTCTGGGATTATTAGAGTATATAATTATATAAAAGTATATATAACTTTATATACTCTACTTTATATTAGAGTATATAAAATAAATAAATAAATAAATAAAAGAGGCTTTGTAGCATCCGATGCAGGACCAGCAAATTCCGCAACAGTTTCTTCCCCACCACCATCAGACAGCTGAACTGTTGAAAAACTCTAAATCATGTCACAGACTCTGCATCACACTGATTGTTAGGTTTATTCAATGATGATTATAAAATTAATGTGTGTTTATGAAACATTTGTGCGAGGGGATGCTCCAATCCTGTGTCATGATTCAGTCAGGAGACCATCCTGCCTTGTCATTCTGATGGAGCATTCTGTCTTCATGAACTGATCAATTGTTCTGTCAGAGCAATACTCTGTTTGTAACCATGCGTCATGTTCTGTTGATAAAACGCTCTGCAGAGGAGGTTCAGTGGGAGACAGTGTGTTTGAGTCTGGGGTTCAACTGTCTCTCCTTTCTGCAAAAATTGTATCCATAATTGTGTATTTCAGTTCTTCTTTTGCAAAAACCTACATTTTATGAACCCGACACTGATAACACTAAACCAAACCATAAATATTAATGCTCTGAACTTCCACACCCATGCGTTTTATTGCACCATGTTTGTTTTTTTCTCCCACACTGTTAACATGTGATCACTGCTGCACTTTATAGAATGGAAATGTTCATTTAATGTCTGAAAAGCTGTACTAAATGAAAACTCATTTTGTATAAACGGTAAAAAATTACAATAAAAGTTGTCTAAGTCTAAATATCAACCTTAATACAATACCAGAAATACTTTTTGGCTAGATCTAAGATTGTTGGTTAGATGGACAGTTTTTACAGTGAACCTCTGCTGTCATAAACGTCATATTTGGGTCCAGCAGGCGATGTTAGTAATAGATATAAAGGTTTCTCATTCACTCTGATCATTCACACGTTTAACTGATATCGATCTTCCCACTCTGCCTCAGTCAATGCTGTTTACAAACTTTCTCTACTCAGCTAAACTAAATTCACCCTTCTTCCTCTATAAAGCTTATTAATGGGCAGTTACGTGTGTAGCAGGTTTAGGATAAACATTGTCAGTGTAGTGACGTAATTGGTCAATAATAATAATAATTCATTTAATTTATACTGCACTTTTCACCAAAAAGGCCTCAAAGTGCTACAAAAAAGCATTAAAAAAGAAATACATAGAAATAGAAAAAAAAATAAATATAAAATAATAAAAGCTGTTTTAAAAGAGAAAAAAAGAAACATCTAAGGGGGACCAAAAGTTTTGCTAAAAAGAAATGTTTGAAGGCCTTTATTAAAACAACCGGCAGTAGGATTTTTATTAGATAGAATCACACTCATGATTATTGGGTAGATTTTTTTTTAAAGTCTCGCTGCAAATCTGCATAAAACACACACACATGCTTCTCCAGCTGACTGATGAGCAGCAGATTCGGAGTAAACATGTTAATAAACTTTAGTCTATTTAATCTAACAGCTGCTTTAGGGATTTCATTTCCTAAACTCAGGTTTGCTATCATTTATATTCCAGGCTAATGGCCGACTGAAAGTCAGCTCAGTCGGCCTGCTTATTCTTTACTCTGACAAACTGAAGCAACAAATGCTCCCATTTGGGAAATCAAGGGCAATTATCTTACATCACTATGGCAACCTTGACTAGATTTAACTACATCTCTGAATAATTTGTCCCTGACTCCAAATCAAACTATTAAAATTCAAAGAGACAATAATATTTTTATAGTGGTGTAATGGATTTACAATTATAGAAAATGTAACGTTTTATCGGAGGTTTAACCTTGGTGGCCGTGCTTAGAGGAGGTGGCAAATAAATATTAAACACTCAGGCTGTTTGAGCCGTTTATTAATGCTGTAGACCAGGAGAGGACACACATGGCAGCATGGATGTGTGCTCTGGCCTATATTAGTTTGTCTCACCCAGATACACCAAAGTATCATCAAACAGGAGGGGGTGGGTTGGCATTAATGCCGCCGCATCAACCAACAAGGACCCTAAACCTTTCATAAAGAGGAATGGTGTTACCTGCTGCACAGGTGTGTTCTATAATATGGCTTTTTTAAATATTAAAGGGTAACCCATGACCTGTTTTTGACCCGTAAGAGAAGAAGTTAGAGCTTGGTTGTTTAGATCAGTATGAAGATGTGCTATGAGGGGAAAGAAAAGAAAAACTGTCCTTTAGCAAAGAACAAAGTGTAATATTTTAATAAGGCTGGAGCCATGGATGTCTACTCATCTACTAACGTGTGTGATGTAATGATGTGAAGATGTGGCAGACTGGAGATGTATAAAATGCTTTTTTAACTGTTAATCGGGGCCACTTCCTGAGAGGTGAGCTGTCATTCTGTAACTCTAAGCAACTTCTCCGATCTGAGTAAAAATCTGTCGTCATTTCTCTTGGTTATTTAATACATAAAAGTTATGAAGTGTTATTTAAAGCGTTTGTCCCGGGTGATTTCTTTTCAGGGAAAAGAACCAAAGAGATAGAGCTTCAAGGTGCATACACAGAGCCCATCTTTAACATGCTTACGCACAAGGGCGTAGGTTTGATTTCCACTTTGGTAGGGACACTATTGGTCCTAAGTTTCATTAATGTCATTTTACCTATGCACAAATATGCATGCTTTGTTTATGCTTAATGTGAGCATCAGGGTGCATTTCATTTAAAGACAACAGCAGCATTTCTTGCTACATTTACACTAATTTTATAAGCACTACACACACTAGATGTTGTTTATCAATTTTTGAAGCGTCACTGGCTCTGATTAATGTGGAATTAGGACTTTTTTCCACTTTGAAAAGGTTTGCATTTAAACTTACCAGTTACTAAGACAGAAGGTAATTATGTGCCAGTTGAACCAAATATAGTCTAAATATGGCCGTTATATGTGGATTTATCCTGTATTTTTTTTAAGATATATAATTGTGCAAAGGTAAACAGGTGAAACACACTCTTATTTTTTAAATGCTCTCTCTGTATCATTCCGTAAAAAAAATTCAAAAAATATCCACTGGACTTGGTTTTCAAGATTTGAAGACGTTTCGCCACCTCTCCAGGAAGCTCTCCAGGAATCTGAGTCCACCACCTCTGTTTAAAGTTGGTTTTTCTCTCTTAACATAGATGGCTTCCTTCACGCCTCTCTCAAACCACCTATTTTCTTTATCCAGAAT
>NW_015150567.1:695759-696842 GCF_000732505.1 Cyprinodon variegatus
GATCTCCAGATGCATTTGAGGTATCTAAAAAGTACACCAGAGTGTTGTTCAGCATGGGGGTGAGTAGAAAATGAAGGCGAATCATGTTTTGGGTGTATATTCCTTTAAGCATTTAGATCTAAGCATGAGGTGACACAGAGGCCCGTTCCAAAGCCACTGGTGGCTTGGCTGAAGCAGATTCCATGTTTATCTGGATGGTGCAGGAAGGAAGATCTCTGGAGCTGATTTTTAGACAATGCAACTTGCATCTTGGGGCCAATGAGTCCCCATAACAGCACCAACTTCCTGCCCTGTTGCTGTTTGGGATTCATGCCCGCAAAAAAAAGCCTTTTCTGACTTAACTTAAAAAATGTGAACAGAATGTTTGCCAAGCTCTACTAGATTCTAATGAAAACTTCATCCTTTGTTTACATGAGACAGAAATAAAGCTTTTTCAGCTAAAAATGATTCCAGTTGGTTTGATGTGAATCAAAGGATGATTATGGAAAAGCCTCCCATGGCATTTGTTAAGCCTGGTGGAGGATATTTGAGGCTTTTTGGCCGGTTCTTGATAACCGTTTAGGAATGTTGCCCAGTAGACATCATGACCAAACTACCTCGGCTGATTTCTTTCTCTCCTGAGGAGCGGTAACTCCCCTTCAAGGCCCCACATGTCTGAGTTTTCATCATAACTCCAAGCCTAAGACTCTCTCCCAAGACAGAGCGCTCATTGTTTCCAGGATCCTGCTGTTGTTGCTCTGTTCCTTCTGTCCTGTTATTATGACCATATGTGTTGGAAGGCAGACAGACCAGACTTTGCTCTACAACAGCAATGGTCGAATCTCTACTGAAGATTCATTTCAACCTGTCTGTCTGACTCCAAGATGCTTGAACTTGGTTCAAAGAATGAACACAGTCACACATAATCTTTACAAATGAAAAAAAAAAGAGCATTACTTAAATAAGCAGGAACATTGCTATAATCTGGCGTAAAGGACATTATATGTGTTGAAATAAGAAAATTAAAGTCTTTTGCTCTTTGTCATCTTGAAACTATTTGGGGAAGTGTGTCAAAAAATATCTGGATAAACTGCAGGTAGTTCA
>NW_015150567.1:699954-701464 GCF_000732505.1 Cyprinodon variegatus
GGAAGTGTGTCAAAAAATATCTGGATAAACTGCAGGTAGTTCAAAATAAAGGTGCACACCTAAGATTTTAGTGCAGATGTCAATTTCATGCATCAGTGCCCAGCATGGATGAAAGTCAGTGTGCGAAATACCTGTCAATATTTGGGGGGGTCCCCATCTCCCAATTGTTGCACAATACCGATCAAAATTTTCTCAATATGCAGTAGGCCTATAACATTTCAAAGTCAAAGTCAGCTTTAATGTCAATTCTTCAGATTCACCAGAGATACAAGGACTGGAGAGGACGTTTCTCATTCACCAACAGTGAAACCGATAAGATCAGTTCCGAATACTAAAATTTAAACATTCAATTTCACAATAAAATATGAAATGTACAATAATATAAAATATGCAATACTTATGCTAGTGCAAAAAGGCAGATGGTAATGGCAGCAGAAAAATAATAATAATAATGATAATTATTATTATTATTATTACCAATTATGTAAGATATAGTATTTGTAACAGTAACAACAGTGCAAAAGAGCAGTAAATAAATATAGTATTAATAGTAGTGCAGGAGACGGTTTGTCCGGAGTGGTTTTTATTTATTTTTTTTCCAGGGGGCTCAGCTTCCTGACAGCTTGGTGGATGAAGTTTACTGTGAATCTGGTGGAGCGGGCAAGAGCCTGAATAGACAGTCGGTCTATGAAAACACGCACACGCACAAAGACTGTCTCTCTGTCTGTCTGTCTGTCTGTCTGTCTGTCTGTCTGTCTGTCTGTCTGTCTGTCTGTCTGTCTGTCTGTCTGTCTCTCTCTTTCATGCACGCACGTCCTGCTTTAATCCAGTTTCTGACGAATGGAAATGGGTCGAATTTGTCCAGAGGACAAATTGAGGTCCACAAACAGAAGTGAAGACCTGCTGCCTTCGCGCAATCTGTTCCGCCTTACCGTGTTATTAAGTCCGGAAAAGCACATGGCTAATTTGCATGCGCGAACAGGATTGGCTGGCTCCACTTGGCAAAAAACAGAACATATTTTTGAATAAAGGTTTTGAATTTTAAATACTGGACATGTTGAGCTTAAAAGTGACCATTAGTGACAAAAAAATAATTTTTTTGACACAATTTAAGACCCCCTTTAAATTTTGCTTTTGAGGCTTTCAGGGGGTCTCATGGCTTAATCGGGGGGGTCGAGCCCCCCAAACCCCTCCGTATTTCGCACTCTGATGAAAGTCTGTGACAGACTAGCATGCATCATTTTCAAATTTACAAAACACATGCTTTAATGCTGGACGAGCCTCTATTGTTAATTTATTTCACCTCTTTCGAGAACTAGCGCTGTCATAGAAACAGTTGTATATTAAGTAGTTTGTCACTGAAACATGATGCTTTTTCTATTTACATTAGTATTTAATTGTTCACATAAAATAAAAAAAAATCTTTAACAGATAATGATATGATATTGAATAGAATTTTATGTGTTTTCTCTGTTTGCGTACTTCAACTTATTCTGTGATCCATTTTGCA
>NW_015150567.1:702607-704641 GCF_000732505.1 Cyprinodon variegatus
CTTCAGGAATTTTCCCCATCAGTTACACCTTGGTTTCATCTGGTTTAATTTCTTTAAAAAAACTTCTTTAAGGAACCTTTGGCTATTTGATTATTAATCGATTAATTGAAAAAATAAACAGATGAATCGATTTACAAAATAATCGTTAGACGCAGCCCTAGTCGTAATGAATAGTGAAAATGAAACCTGCTGTCAGATTTATCCACATAGTAGCGTCTCACCAGCGCAGACATTTTGAGTTACCTGGTACCTAAAGGAAGAAGACTGGGACTAAATTATTCACATGGGATTAAAATTCATGCTGGTCCAACTTCCAGAAACACCTGAGAATCGTACGTATTTTATAGAATCAGAAGTCTGAATGAACCGGTGTGTCATGATGTTTCAAAGTTCTAACCCAAAAATGCAGAAAACTGAACAGAGAGTCCAGGTAAAAGGTTTAATGGGTTTTATTGAAGAAGTAAACAGGGGGAGAAGTGTTGCTCTGAACACTGCTCAACCGGAACTGCAAAGTGAGGGGAAGACACAGCGGTTAGTTCAGGCTCAGTGGGGAATTAGACTCGTGAAACTTGGAGAAGAGGTTTTGGTTGCCGACTCACGTTTCTAGAGAAGTTGAATCCTTGACTCCTGTCTGTGTGCTGTGGTTCCACTGTTTGTCTGATTTGGTGGAGGGCGGAACAGGTTTTACCCAGAATCCGGTAGATAGTTGGTGAACGGAGAAACTGACTGCCACTCAGATTTCCTGCGGTACTTGAACGGGTCGTTGTGGAGAATAATCGCTTTCTCAGTGAGAAGCTCAAACGATCTCTTGGGGAAAGTGGATCCAAACCTCCTGTTTGAACCCCAGCTCAGTTTGAAGCTCAGTTGATCCTTCCAGGGAGTGAAGATCTGATAGATCCAGTTAGCAGGACGACTTCCTGCCAAGAGGCAAAGACAAAACAAAGTTAAACTCAGGTTGACAAAAACTCAGCTTGACTCAGCAAACTCAGCTTGGCTAGAGTACCCTAAACTGGCAAACACTCTGGCGTCGAGGTAGTGGCAGTCAGCAGCTTAAGAACACTCTGTTTAACGAGGAAACCATCAGCAGGTGTGTGAGGAGGCGGACCAGAACCAGGCGCCTCCTGGTGGAGGAAGGGAGACAAACACAGAAACACAAACACAAAAACTGACACAGTGGTTCTGGATGACCCCCACCCCCCTCATGTAACCTTGGATCCCCTCGTTCAGTCATCTTTCTATACTCTGATGTAAGATTTGCTTTTCACTTCTAATAGTGTGAATCAACATATGCTCCTTATAATTCACCAGTTATTTTTCAGACTAGCAACCTGCTTCAATAACAATGCACCTTATTAGTTGCAGTTTGACAATAGCTCATCCCCTACCTCAATTCTTTGCAATATTCTGTAATTTTTTAAGATTTTGAATGCAAATATGTGGAGAGATGTTTTAAAAAGAGTTAACAATAAGTTCTACCCTAATCCCATCTCCCATCACTCTGTGTGCCTTTTAGTATCTTGGAAACAAAACTGGAAATTATTTGTTGGCATCAAAGGGTTGTTAACCCTGTTGTTGCCCACTAGGGATGGTCATTGTCGTCATGCTCATGAGCGTCAGATCTTACAGCCAAACCTCCCATCACAACTCAGCTGTGAACCATTGAGGGAAAATATCACCGTTATCTTGAATTAGAGCTTTTATGCAGCCTTTGTACAGCGATTCTATTTATGCTTGAGGCCAAAGCCAGATTGCAATAAATGTACAGAAAAACACTGAACATTAACAGCATCTGGATTATTCATAACAATTCACTGAAGACAGACTACATTTAAATTATAATAAAATAGAGTTACATTTATTTTTGTGTACACTTGTGTATACAAAATGACAAAATAAATCTAAGTTTAATTTAATTAGAAAACTTTATATTATTACATTTACCAGACAATTTATTTATATTGCTTTATATTAGTAATCATGCATATTAGATCAGTTACTGGGCTTTATATCAGTGGCGGCTGGCCCATAGGGGGC
>NW_015150567.1:705793-708159 GCF_000732505.1 Cyprinodon variegatus
GTACTATTCCTTTAATTTAAAACACACAAGCTGTTCCTGGTTACCTGCTGGCGTATTGAGGGTGCACAACTATTATTTCAGTGGGGTTAACCGTGTGTGTGTGTGTTGGGGGGTGTGCGTGTGTACGCTACGGGGACTTGTCATCTTCAGTCTGGCGGCGTCTTTGCTGGGTTCAAACCCGAGGCAACGCTCAGTAAGCGGTTAAAATGCCACAGTTGTTGGAATGCGAAAGTGACTTCACCAACACGTGACTCGCTAAATGTTTGTCAGATTATTATTTTTTTTCATTTTATGTTTAAAAGTTTGGTGTCATTGAATAAGTCAATGAATCTGTGTAAAGGAATTAAGTTAAAAAAAGATATTTGTTTTTGTATATCAATTGTTTGTGGTGGTAATATATGGACAAAACTGATTTATGAAAAGAAATCAGAAATAAGAGAGCCTGAGGGGAGGGGCTTAAACTATTTAATGAGGGCTGTGTTTTGATTGTTACATTGCTGGTAACTGGAGGGAGGCTGAAGCCCAGAGTATTTTGTACATGTTTAGTTTCTTTTGCACCCTGTTTTGAGTTTTTGAGCACAATAAATCACCAACACCGGTAACCCGACCGAGCCTGGATTCTTGGAGGCCAAAGAACCCCGTCACAGTGACCAAAATCATCACTGTTACTGTTATTATATAGTAAATGAAATCATTACTGTTAAATTGTATTTATTATCCAATTGTTTATTTGAATTCTTATTCTGGATTAGTTGGAGACATACACTAGGCTATATCAGCCCCAACAAAAATATTTTTCACCAGCCGCCACTGCTTTATATATAAACTTTGCTACTCAATCCATAACATTAAATATTAAATGCATCAAAATAAGCAACAAATACAGCATTTCAGGAAGAATATAACTAGAGGAAATATCTGGATGCCAAAAAAAGACATGGAAGCAACTTTAAAATCAATAGAAAATAATTTTTTGTTTGGCTTTTGTTGTGTAATTTGCACATGCTCCTTTTAGCTCCTTTTATTTTGGAATGATGCCTTTGATTTGATTTATTGTTGTTTTCTACTCATCAAAAGTCACAGTGGGGTTTGGGACTTAAATGTCTACAGGTAGAACACAACAGGGCTGTTTTTTCCTTTTTCTGTAATCATAAATGAACTCCCTCCTCTCCCAGCTTTATTGATTTTTGAAGTAGGGCAGGAGTGTGTTGCTGTCTCTTCAAGTCTGATGGAACAGAGTCTGCAGACTCATTTTATTACTCGCTTGCATTCGATCTGAAGAACAAAGCAGAAAACAAAGACAAACTTTGTATAGAAAATAATTCTCCATTTATTTCATTCTCTGATGGCAATTGTATTTGATTAGGGTTAAAAAGCAAATGGTGAATAATTCAAACACAAGAAATGTGATGAAAATATGTTGAAGATGGGGAAAAAAAGGAAAAAAGTAAAACTTTAAGCCTTCGGAGTTTACAGTGATGTGGTTAAAGGTGCCATTGTTGCAAACAAAACACATTTTGGTCAAATATAAAGCGGATTTGTTGCATTTAGCCAAAAACACAAAAACAATTAGCATCAATTTAATCGCATTAATTTATCTTCAATGGTTGCATTTGCTCTTAGATAAAAAGATAATTTAAATAGTATTGATGGAAATTTATCATTGAATTTCACTTTTCAAAATACACAAAGACATTAAATTGACTGTGAGTCCTTGACAGCGTTAAGGTTGATGTGTTCAATATTTTTGGCACATATTGGCTCTAAACACAGTTCTGTGTTTGATGAAGAAGTCACTTTAGAAATTACTTTGCTTGTGAACGGCAGTAATGGCTCACATAACAGAATAAGCTTTTCAAATGGGCTTAACTTTCTCTCAAGTAGTACTTTATCTGTTGGCCTCTTCTGCATCAATGTCAGATTGTCGATGAGACAAATCCAGCTCATCAAAAAATAAATAAAGGTACCGGTATTAGAAAAGAGTGTAAAGAGACTAATTTGACTAAACTTTCATTTAAACCTGTTGTGCTTCTATTATTATGTGGTGTCAAATTAGTTCAGCATAATTTCTACGCAAACCAAGGACAATTAGGGGCAGATGTGCTAGATTTGTCATTTAGCTGCCAGAAGGTAATTTTCTGACAGTTAAGGTAGCATTTTAGCCAAGAGCTAATTTAGATAGCAGGTCAAATCAGTAGGATCTCTGTAATGAATATTGTCTAGTTTTCACTTGGAATTAGATCGTTTTTGCACATGGATGTGGTTTTCTCTGGCTATAAGTTTAGCGTCGTCGTCGTCTCCCGCTTTATCCGGAACCGGGTCACGGGGGCAGCAGACTAAGTAGAGACTCCCAGACTTCCCTCTCC
>NW_015150567.1:708870-711989 GCF_000732505.1 Cyprinodon variegatus
GAAGGGGACAAGCCACCTTTTTCCGGTCGAGAACCGGAAAATCGATAAGTTTAGCATTTACATTATTTGGGGAAGTAAGCCTTCGCCCTAGCCTGAAGACTTTTATGGCATCTAACAGATTTTTTCCAGGCTTACTCTGTTTAACTCCCTACATTCAATCTCTGACCAGTTTCCTTGAAGAAAAACATCCAACACGACTCTTCTGGCACCATTTATGTATAGCAGGCTTAGCGTTTCTCCACGCATTCATGTGAAAAAGTTTAATTTCCATCATGCCCCAGTCCATGTTGGTATGTAACCTATAATAACAATAGAAATACACTGAAATTTGTTCTAAATTGACAAAATGCGAAACATTCAATAAGGATCAACAGTTTTGCAAAGCACTGTATATTTACTCCATTTCTTCCTAAGTCTGCTTGTGTTAAATACTGATTGCCTGCTCTAAGAAGGTTTTCAGACCACCTCACATTCACATCACAGAACTGTTCAGGCACATATACAGAGACATACATCACAAGACTGTAGGTTTACTGCAGGCTCCAGTTGCTGGCTGAGCTTGTCAGCGACTCTGCTCCTCTCAGCCAAACTGATGTGGAAGCAGTAGGCGTGAAGACAGCAGAGCACACCACTAAAGATAGGCTTCATTTTCTTTCTCCATGATCCTTTATTTGCATGAAGACAGCTGCCTGCTAGTTGTGCAATTAAGCTTATGAAGAGGGTGATATTATCAATCTATCGGGGAGAGCTGTGGCTCCCTGTTTTCTGGAGTTGTCCCTGGTCCTATAGTTGCTTTACTCTCGGCCCCGGGCAAAGCAGTCACACATGCCCTGACACAGGCACTGACAGAAGCCGTACACTAGGCAAACCGTCAGACTGGATGGCACTAAGCTAACACATACAATTCCTAGAGTCACTCTCTGGATCACTAACAGGTAAATTCCCAACGGCAGCGAGCCGAAGTATAAGAAACCGAGCAGCCAAACCAAGATACGCGGTACATGATAGCAGAGCTTAGACAGCGCATCATGGTCAGTGGGTCCATTGGAGCCTATTGATACGGAGTCCAGGCTCTGTTCAGCGTAGACATCCGAGCTGCCGTTGTGGCTCGGAGACCGCTGGGAGTCCCTTTGGAGCTCCATTATGGTGATGACCAGGCAGTTCGAGGAGTCATGAGACGGGCTGGTGGAGGACAGACTCTTTGGAGTCAGGACCACCTCCCTCTTCTGGTCCAAGCTGCAGGACTTGTCCCGCGTAGCCAGGTGGGACATGATGTTTACGTCATCAGGAAGGGCAGAGACCTGTTGCTCAGGGATTTCAGTTTGGTGTCGGCAGAAAGGGCAGGGGATGCAGCCTGCTCCGTCGGTGATGTCCAGAATCTTAACGAGGCAGCGGGAGCACACCCGATGCAGACAGCCCAGGATCTTAGGCTTCCGATTGTTTGCATTGTAGCGCTGGTAACAGATTTTACACTCTAATTCCTCTGGAGGAGGACAGTCCTTCTCGTCTGACGCAGGCTCAGGACTGCCCATCTTCAAGTCACGTTCTGTGGACATATAAGGGAGCAGATTGAAAAGAGAGGGTTAGATTGATAAAAGATAAGGCTTGGCTCATGGGTGAAGTCTGATGTAAGAGAACAGACAGAAAAAAATAGGATGTTTTAGTTCCAGCATGGAAAGGTCAGGCCTCAGCCTTCCCTGACTGCTCTGGCTCTGTGTCCCTGCCAGTGATGAATGATTTATGGCCTGGGAATTAGATCAGGGTGTCATCCCTCTGCCCTTTGTGGCAAAGCTAAACCCAGTGGTGATATCGATCTGTGTGGAGAGGCGATAGAAGGAGAAACACCTTTAATATTTTCTCTAAGTTCTTGTCTGGACCACAGCAGAATAGCAGTTGTTTAATCACCAATCTTTAAACCTCTATGGAATGTTTTTTTTCTTTTATTTTGAGGGAAAAAAAATATTTCACCCTAGTTTTTGGGAGCTTGGCCATCCCTTATAAAATATCAGTTCTAACATGTTCAGTTTCTACCCAAATATTTTCGTTTTGTTGTTAATTTTTGTAAGAGAACGGATCATACATGGTTTGTATGAGCTATGTTTGTTCTCTGCTTCCAAACTCCGCATCTCTTCATCCATGCCTGAGATTAGAAGTTTCTTTGGAGGTTGTGAGAGGCGCTCTTTGGCGTTTTGACTGGATTTGATGAAACTTTTAAGCCTTTTAGTATAAAATAAATATTTTGATCAAGATGAGAAATCTGCTTCCTGCTGTGTTGAAGTACCAATAGTTTGCATCCAATTATTTAAACAAACGGTCTTAGTTTTTGGGAATATATTAGCTCATAAATGAGCCTGGAATGTATGGAAGCAAATCGTTACCATATTTTAAATAAAAAAGCATTTTCAGAAATGCTTTTTTATTTTAAGAATGTGGCTGCATTGTTTGACTCATAAATGAAATTAGTAATCAATCATCCTATTTGCATTTTAATTTTCTTCTTTAACACCGCTCATCCTTTTAATTAATTAAAATGAAAAAGGAAAAGACATTTGAGATTTATTTTTCAAAATGTACCTCAGCAAATACATACCAAAATTCAATTTGAAATGTAAAATTTGAAAATGAAAAAGCATTTCCGGAAATGCTTTTTCATTTTAAGAAGGTGGCTGCATTGTTTGACTCATTAAATGAAATTAGTAATCAATCCTCCTATTTGCATTTGCATTTTCTTCTTAAAAACTGCACATATTATGCCATAATCAAAGAGAAAACACAGCGGACATTGTTTTTTTGTTTTCGTGGTCTGCCAGCAAAGTACTGTCCATAACTCGAAAACGAAAAAAGCATTCTGAGTGACGGGCGCAGCAGAGTGACGTCAGCAGCCGCCCTTCCTCAGGTCCTTGCTGACCGGGCTACCCATCTTGTTCGGTAGGGGGCGCTGTGCAGTGTTGTGCCTGAACGCGTTCATTGAACGTAAGTTCATGAACTCCTTCATATTTTGGGCGAACGTGAACTGAACGTACTGTATTACTGCCTGATGAACATTATTGTGAACTCGTTCATTCTGGTGTCTGTGAACGGCACGCTCTCTCAGTTCAGCTCCGTTCAATAGGTTGACA
>NW_015150567.1:713045-730074 GCF_000732505.1 Cyprinodon variegatus
AACTGAACTTTGAACTAGTTCACGTAGAAAGAGAACTTTCCCAACACTGGCACTGTGCACGTCTGCATTGCATTACATTTTAAGTGTGCGGGAACTGGTTGACATACTGAACGGCCACAATGACCAAAACAGTGGCAGAGCTACTGAGGAAGGCCGCTGCTGATTTAGAGCAAGTGCCTGCTTCTAGCGGACCTGTGGCAACGCCGACTGCTCCTGGTGTCTTTCCCTGAGGGAAACACCATGCCATAGAGGGTTAAGGTGCATTTGTTTAAATCCTCTTCAGTTCTTTCTGGATTGATTACCACTTGACAATGACTCTATCAATATTACTAATGATGGTGCATCTCATTCATCATTCCTTTCATAGATATGATTTAGTTTAGAGACTTTTTCGTTTGTTTTGGAGAAAGTCAAATCTAAAATTTAATGATGATGAGCTTTATTGATCTCACAGCGGAGAAATTCACTGGTCACATATTGGCATAGTAATTAAAGAAGGTGCAAACAAGGAGGAAAAGGTGCATTAGGAATAAAAATAAATAAAAAGAATAAAAATAAGAAATAAAAAAAAAATATACAAGGGAGTAACACAGAGATTTGAGGTGACATATGTACAATCAGGATGGCTAATATACAGGTGGATTGACTTTAACATTAAAGTGTAGTAGGTAAGGAACAACGGTGAGGTAGTGGTATGACTATTATATTCAAAATACATAAAATATATAGGTGAAAACATAGATGTTCTGAAAAAGCTTTTCCTTCAACCTCTTAGCACCAAACTGCTGTGCAAAGGACGTTCTGTTTCACATTCCACTAAATCAAATCAGTTGCATGTCTGTTTACTTCCTAACAGCTTTTATTCTCTTATGAGGTTGGAGGATATAAAACAAGGAACTTTCTTTGACTGCTGTTGCAGCTTGTCCTTCAACTCTCAATACATAACAAAACAGTTTAACAACCTTTTCACCTCTTACCACTCTTACACTTTTATCTTTGTATCACATATTTCATCCTAACATAACCTTCTTCTTTATATCATTTGAAATGGCCCTTTCATACGATTTCTTATTGTGGCATTTTAAGATGAAGACCGCTGCAAAATAAAGAGAAATGTGAAAAACAATCTGCTTTTCTAGACGCCCTAACAATGTTTCATTATTACAGCGCCACCATTGATGGATGTGGGCTTTTCTTTAATAAACCTGTGGATGTTTTCACACACACCTGAGGACATCTCTGACTTGTAGTTTTGGTCGTACTTCATGCTGAAGGAAACACGTACCGCATATATGACCAACAGATCAATATGTACAAACCAAGTGGCCTTGGGAAGGCTGCAGCTGTCGGGGACATGCTTTATTTATAATCTTATTTCATCAACACTAAAAGCATAGCCATCTAACAAACATACAAACACACACACAAAAAGACTTACACACATTTTCTAGCAGAACATTCTGATCAGAGCTGATAAATACATTTTAAAGTCCTTTTGACATCCTCAAAGATTATAAAGTTAAAATAGGCTTTTAACATTCTGCTGTAGCCTTCATCAGATAGCAGAGCACATGTTTAGGGTGCAGCTCCGTAAATGTTGGAGGCTACAGTAGGAAAAACAAAACACAGGTAAAGCTGAGCAGCTTGGAGAAGTAGCAGCAGAGAAAACTGTTGATTTTAGGACTTTAACACACTACCTATTTGTAATTTATTTCAAAAGTGATGCATTTCGACATGCCATATTCATGCATACATTATATATGCATATTATGTGTCACACTGGAAAAACGATCTAGAAATAACAAAAAATTTCTTAAATTAAGTGTATTTCCCCTTAATTTGAGTAGGTAAATGAGATAGTTTGCCAATATAATGAGTATTTTAACTCTTAAAATAAGATAATTAGATAATATGCACTTTAAATAAGACAATGCAATTGAGTTTTCTTATTTTAAATGTAAATTGTCTTGTTCCATTTGCAAGATGTCTCTTTAACCTCCTCAATCCAAGAACAAATACACTCATTTTAAGAAAAAATTACTTATCTAGATTTCTATTTTTTCCAGTGCAATAATGAAACAGAAAAGGGGGACAGCTCAAAGAAACTGCTAAATTTTTAGCTTTAAAGAATATCTTCATCTTTAATCATATATCTTTACTTCTATGTTTAAACATATAACAGCATGTAGCAGTGAAACAGTTTAAGATCACAGACTTTGAGCAGAACTGCTTTGTGTTGGAGTTTCTGTTGTTTTAGGGATAAAATGAACATGATCAACCTTTGGTACTTATCTCTTATTTTGATTATACTATTTCGAATTTTTCATTATTAATAATTACTAATATGGTTTGTTTATTGTCAAAGCGGTATTGTTATTTCCTCGATCCTTCTGGTGACAACCTTTTCTTTGGTGAGCTTTTCACATTAAATGCACTGAAACATCTTCTTTCAAGGTCCTAATTCATCTATAAAGTATCAGGCCTTCTAATATGATTTCTCCAGTGAATTCAGAAGTTTTTTGTCTTTGCCAAAGAATCCTCAGAGCACAACAGGCTTTCTCAATAAAGCTCAGCTCTCTGTCAGTTTTACAGCCCATTTTCAGGGCAGGGTTAATATCATTCTCCAGAAAAGTCTTACAAACTGATATTGTGGAACCTGCCGTCTGACTGAACTGTTTAAAATTGACGTTCGAACAATTACCATATCTTCACGACCATAAGGCACACAGTACTAAAAGGCGCAGTCTCAGTTATGTGTGCCATTACTGTATTTAACACACACATAAGGCGCACCGGACTATAGGGCGTGGGTTTCATAGACAGGTACATATCCTCTACTACGTTTAAATACCTCTACCTCTAACAAGACCTTGTAATTATAATTCCAAATACAGAGATTTTTGCATTTCATTGACTCTGTGCCCAGATTCCCAGTCAGCTCTTGTTTGTTCGTGGATTCTTGATCTTGTTTTCTTTGCGATTTGACATCATTTCAATTCAAGCTCTGGTCAAAGCCCTCTGGCTCAGTCTGCCTCAAAAACTCTGCTTTCAAGAAATGTACAGCTCCTGATTGCAGCTGTGTTAAATGTGAGGAGTTGTCATAAGCGTCTCCAAATTGTTGGCATGCACATCTTGTGTGTACGGTACAATCAGTAGCTCTTCTATTATTCATTTTGCTGCAGATGCTGCAGGACTTCTATGCTTTCTGTAAATTTATCCTCCAAAAGTGGCAATCAGCAAGGGAGGCGCGGTCACTGTAGCTAATTAAAAATGAATTAGTGAAGGTTAAAAAGGTTTGCAGAAACTGCTGAAAGGCTCTTTGGTTTTTCTTTATTTAATCCTGAATATTACCTCTAACTTACCACCTATGTTTTTGCATTAACGAGTCCGCTTCCTAGTGTGGAGATGCTATAAAGCAAGCACTTTCATCCAGTCATTCATTTTAATAAGATTTATATTTATAAAGGCAATTGCTTCATTGGCAAATGCCCCGCAGGCTCCTCTTTGGTTTGCTGACTGTTAAATATTTCAGTAACAGGTCTGTTGCGTTAAAAAGCCCCTTGAAACGTGTCAGAAAGAAGAAGCCGCTTGATCCGTCCCAGGAGCGAAAGCGCTCAGGGCTCCTTATATCAAAGCGAACGCTGAATAGAAGCAGAGCAGTTTGAGAAGTTGGGTGAGGTCAGAGCTCCATGTAGATTAAATCATTTCCCATGCCTCTGGACTAATCTGAGGATCTAATTATGTCTTTTTGAGACACACAGAGTCACTATAGCTGGTTTAAGGTTAAGATATAATGGCTCAAACGGGCCAAACCTCTTAAATAGATACCTTAAATCATTCCATTATGGGTTGGGGCCAATGGATACAGTAAATACAATGGACTAAAGCAACGGCTTTCGAACATTTCAGCCTGTCACCCTAAAAACAAATATGTCTTCACGATGTATTATTTATACATATAAAGAAATTACATACTTTTAAAAGAATGTATTTTTTAAGTACATTTGATTATGCGATTGTGCAATTCTCAATTTACTGCATATCAAATGTTTACAGTATAAATGTACACTCACCGGCCACTTTATTAGGTACACCTGTCCAACTGCTTGTTAACACTTCATTTCTAAGCAGCCAATCACATGGCGGCAACTCAGTGCATTTAGGCATGTAGACATGGTCAAGACAATCTCCTGCAGTTCAAACCGAGCATCAGTATGGGGAAGAAAGGTGATTTGAGTGACTTTGAACGTGGCATGATTGTTGGTGCCAGAAGGGCTGGTCTGAGTATTTCAGAAACTGCTGATCTACTGGAATTTTCACGCACAACCATCTCTAGGGTTTACAGAGAATGGTCCGAAAAAGAAAAAACATCCAGTGAGCGGCAGTTCTGTGGGCGGAAATGCCTTGTTGATGCCAGAGGTCAGAGGAGAATGGCCAGACTGGTTCGAGCTGATAGAAGGGCAACAGTGACTCAAATAACCACCCGTTACAACCAAGGTGGGCAGAAGAGCATCTCTGAACTCACAGTACGTCGAACTTTGAGGCAGATGGGCTACAGCAGCAGAAGACCACACCGGGTGCCACTCCTTTCAGCTAAGAACCGGAAACTGAGGCTACAATTTGCACAAGCTCATCGAAATTGGACAATAGAAGATTGGAAAAACGTTGCCTGGTCTGATGAGTCTCGATTTCTGCTGCGACATTCGGATGGTAGGGTCAGAATTTGGCGTCTACAACATGAAAGCATGGATCCATCCTGCCTTGTATCAACGGTTCAGGCTGGTGGTGGTGGTGTCATGGTGTGGGGAATATTTTCTTGGCACTCTTTGGGCTCCTTGGTACCAATTGAGCATCTTTGCAACGCCACAGCCTACCTGAGTATTGTTGCTGACCATGTCCATCCCTTTATGACCACAATGTACCCAACTTCTGATGGCTACTTTCAGCAGGATAATGCGCCATGTCATAAAGCTGGAATCATCTCAGACTGGTTTCTTGAACATGACAATGAGTTCACTGTACTCAAATGGCCTCCACAGTCACCAGATCTCAATCCAATAGAGCATCTTTGGGATGTGGTGGAACAGGAGATTCGCATCATGGATGTGCAGCCGACAAATCTGCGGCAACTGTGTGATGCCATCATGTCAATATGGACCAAACTCCCTGAGGAATGCTTCCAGCACCTTGTTGAATCTATGCCACGAAGAATTGAGGCAGTTCTGAAGGCAAAAGGGGGTCCAACCCGTTACTAGCATGGGGTACCTAATAAAGTGGCCGGTGAGTGTATAAGATAATTATATAGATAACAAATAAAGAGATAAAAAAAATGTTAATGTTAAAAATTAAATGTTACATCTCCTTATTTTACAATATATTTATTTACTACGTGGGTTATTCATATTTATGTATTTACTTCAGGGATTAAATCACTATCATTGTGAAAATGTTAAAAAGTGATATATATGTCTATCATGTTGTAAACTTCTACATATGTACAATAGAGACCAGGCAAAACATAATTCAAGTTAACACAATAGAAAAAATAATACAGAAATCATCAAACCCAGTATTGCCAATAATATTAAAAACTAATTTATGAATAAAAAAGTCAAATATAGAGTGCTATCAAATAGATAATAGCTTAAAACTGTGATAAAAACCTTAAGAGCTAATAAATTCTTTATATAAATTTCTCCTGAAATCCAGACTTTAATAGATTTGTCTGTAAAAGCGGACAAAAATATGAGCCGTTCCTACCCTTTGAATTCCTACTTCAAACAGAAAGTACTCCAAAGTGAAATGAAGTGTCGAATGTTTCAAGAACTCCCTGCAGAAATAAAAGCAGAGAAGCGGAAGAAGTTGTGCCTTTGGCTAACTCGTTTACCTTTGAAGTTAGAACAAAAATGACACCAAACACAACTGACAAATGTGTTGGTTGCGAGTTAAAAAACATCTGAATTTGCAAACTTTAGTCTTTTCAGGCACAAGCTAACTGCTACTAGCATCATTCGCTAATAAGTACTTTTACAAAAACTGTTTTGGAAAACGTTTTTTGAAAAGGCAAATAGAAATGGATTCACCCAAGTTTCTATAAATAGCAGTACAGTTAAAAAAGGTTATTTTACGAAATGGAAATAGAATTTTGCGACAGATTAAAATTGATTAATCCCAGAAAAAGTGTTTACACTTTCTCCATGTATCAAAGTTCATTAAGGACAATTTATAGCTTGGTTTCCTCTTCCTGTATTGTATGACTAATAATGATTTTATTTTTACATTTATCTAGTGTTGGAGTGTGTTTTCATTAATGTTTAAGCAAAAAATATATTGCATTATAATTAATAACAGCAACTGATTTTAAAAAATGATACTGTTAAGACCTTTATAGCAGGATTTTAAAATAATAAACCTTCACAAAGTTATTGGTACTCCTTAAATGATAAAAGAAAAAGCCACAGTAAACAGAGAAATAACTTGAATCTGACAAAATTAGTGATAAATTAAAATTCATTGAAAATGAATGGATGAAAGTCAGACATTGTTTTACAAACCATGCTTCAATAAATATCAGATTGCACATCCATCAGTGTTTGAGCCAGAGTGGACTTAATGGCAGGCTATCAAAGAGGACACCATTTTCAGAAACATACAGTAGAAAACCAAGACATTTGCTAAACTACATGTTTAAAAGCCAAAGAGCTGGGGGAATGTCCTATACACCGATGAGACAAGATTTCCAAGGCACATCAGCTCTATGTTCACCTACTTTTAAACATGGAGGAATCTGTGAGGCTCCTGTGCTTCATATGGTACAAGGGGTCTAAATCTTTGCAGGTTAACATGAAATATCAAGACTATGAAGGGATTCTAGAGAGAAATGTGCTGCCCAGTGTCGGAAAGCTAGATTTCAGTCACAGGCCATGGGTTTGCAACAGGATAATGACCCAAAATACCTAAAAAAAACAACCAAGAATGGCTAAGAGGAAAACATTGGACTATTTTAAAGAGCCATTAAACTAAAGCCTATTGAGCATCTTTGGAAGGAGCTGAACCCTGCCCCTGAAAAAGGCATAAACCTCAGATAACTAGAGCAGTTTGCTCATGAGGAGTGGGCCAAAATACCTGCTGATAGGAGCTGATGTCTCACTGACAGTTAGAGAAATCGTTTGATGAGGTGTGATTGCTTCAAAAGGTTGTACAACAAAATATTAGACTAAAGGTGCCGTTGCAGGTACCAGATCTGCTTGGGCGGTCAGATCTGCTCAGTGCCCTGCCCCTTCTTATAACATCAACATATGGCAACTCCACTCGGACAAACTGTACTGACCGTATCTTAAGGAGTAAATCTGTTTTGGAGTTTCAACATATTATTACCTATATTTGCTATTATTTTACATTTTATTGGCTATCTAAAGTAGCAGAAAATAGAAAACAATAATGTTCAATTTTGAAGAAAAGTGCTGCCTTCTAAGACAGACTGAGCAATTTTAGAATTTATTCTAAAGTACATGTTACACACAAAATCCAACGTTACCAAATTTACATCATAGGGATTCTTGTGCCATTAAAAAACTGTTCTTTTGCCATTTTCACACAAAAACAGTGTATTTTCCCCCACCAGGTATCAAATTCAGGCAGATATTGCTGCTGCTTAACAAACACCTACTTGCTGAACATCTCCTGTTAGGCTTACAGTAATCGGCCCAGGGAAGCGATGAAACTGAAGTCCTGCACAAAATAATTTGGTGATTTGACACATTTACTTCTGCATATAAACTCTGGGAAGTCAACATGGTAAAGTCTTTGCCTTCAGTGCGTAGGGACCTGGAGTTTGAATCCCATTTCATTTTATGGGCAAGTTATAATGACATGTTCCAGCCAACCCTATATATATATATAGGACATGTCGTTCACATATAGACTGTACCACGTATTAGTTTTTACATGATTCTTTGAAAATTCATTACATTATATTGTATTAAATGAATGCAAAACTGATCACTTTAAAGCGTAAATTTTATAAGCCTTATATTAAGATGATTAAATGCTTAATTCTTGTTTTTTTATATTTCTTTTTCTTTTCTGTGAAGTTTCAACATCCATGTTTTTAGATGGTTTTAGAGTTTCAATATTTAGCTTTCTGCACTGAATTATATAAGAACGTTTTTGTCTTAGATACAGATTTAATTTTTTACCGATTTTCAGACAAAGTGCTAGTCCATATCAACCTGGTGGTGCATGGTGACACATTTTGGCACTACAGTCGTGCTGTGGGAAAGTTCTGGGTGTGAATCATGGCCTAGAGATGGAGTTTAGATGTTCTCCCATGCTGAAGGGTCAATCTCTGGGTACTCCAACTATCTCCCTTTGGCTAAACGTTAATGTTAGATTAGGTTTATTGGGGTCTGTAAGTAAGTTGTGAGGGTGCGTGTCTATGGTTGTATGTCTGTGTCGAGCTGCAATGGATCGGAGACCTGTCCAGTGCATAACCCGCCTTCTGCTAAAAGACAGAGGTAGGCACCAGCTCCTCTCATTGATCGACAAGCAGTAGCAGATGGACAAATAGTTTAAAAACACAGCAGCTTTAACCTGCTGGGAATTAAAAAAACATTTTTTTCTAATTTATTAGTATTCCACCATCTGCATTAGTACCGTCATTTAGTCTCACTTCAGCAATTCACTAATGATATCCGGACTTTGAGTCACTTATTTTTGACAGCTTGCCAACCCTAGACATAAGTGACCTTTGCTACAACAGCAGGGGAGTTAATTTTTCTCACACATATGGTTTTAATTCTATTTTATGCAAATGCAGCTAATTTAAAACTGTTTTTAAATGTTTTTGAATATAAAATAGAGTTATTTGTGATTTTCAATCCCGAAAAAGTAGTTTTAATTTTATTTGGAGAATAAAATTGTCTTAGTTTAATGTATCTAATTGCTTATTTCTCTTCCAAACTTGATTATGCTGTACTGTTAGTGGTAACGGTAACTACAAATCATTTTCAGCTAATAATTGTCCACTTTCCTTTTTACTGCAGACAATTAAACCCAAACCTGCTTTGAAAATTGATCACTAGTCAGCATTAGGTTAATGAAACAAAGGTTGTAAGAAGTGAAACCACTGAAACAATCAAGCTTGGATAATTGAACAGATATTAGATTAGATTTAGATGTGTCTGACTGGAACATGGCCGTTATATTTCAGTCTCCTTAGGCCTCCTATGCTTTAATACTAGTATAACAATGTTGCTTTCATGTCTTGGCATCACATCATTTTAAATCAGCATAGCATAATCATCTGTTTTATCAGATAGTTCCAGTGGTGGGTGCTGCTCTCTGAAACGGGAGGCTCGAAAAGTCCCGTATTACATGAACAAATGTTGTAACACATAAAACACATCACTACAACGGGTAAAAATAGCTCTAAAATAATAAACTCCAGAACTCCTGACTGTTCTAACTGAATGATCACTTTTCCCTCTCGACTCACGAGGAAAACCTCCTCGCTGTCTTGGTAATGTCAGTCAGAAATCCTTAAACATGTTGGCCAATCAGCATTGATTGCTTTATGACCCGCCCCTGCTCCATAGATGGCCTAAGAGGTTTAGCCTCACTGGAAGTGACGTATTTTGGCATGCTATCCAATCAGGTCTCTAGCCTCGTGAGACCATCCTGATCTCGCGAGCTTTCAAGGTTTCACTCGCAGATCAGTCTGGAGACTCTCCGTTAAAGAAAATTTGGAGCCGTTCACCAAACGAACGTCCAATCAGTGTTGGCTTTGAGGCGGGTTGAGGTGTGACGCAACGAGAAGCGCGACAGTTCAGTCTAAAGAACATGGCGGCTTCAGCCGATGAAACTAGCGTTAGCGTGGCTATCGAGCAAGTTTTATCGGAATTACAGAGTATTTCTTCACTGAAAGAAAAGCAAAACACTGCTCTGGAGGCTTTTCTCAGAGGAAAAGATGTTTTTGCTCTTCTCCCGACTGGTTTCGGCAAGAGTAGCCTGGCTTGTGGTTGTGTTTTTGTCGTCGCTCTGTTAGTACGTCATATGCTTCGTTGATCTGATTGGTTTTGGCCCGTCTATCACAACATAGGCCAATCAGCTAACCAGTATTTTCACCCCTTCCCAAAATTACTTCAACGGAAGGTTTCCAGATGGATATGCGGAGCAAATCCATCTGGCGGAGTCAGGTTATCAGGTCTCTACTTTCTCACTGCTCAGTAAACTGAGGCTCAAATCTCAACAGAGATTTTATAAAGGCTGACAGACAGCGTCCTGCTGCTCCAGAGCGGAGGATAGATTGCGTCAGTGAGAGGAATAAACAGCTGATTAATGCGCAACATCCTCATGACATCAGAAGCATTTTGGAGCATATTTAATATAGTTTGTGGAGTAAAAAGTGTTGAGATATGTCTGTTCTTAGCATCACAGGCTCTAAACTTTATGTCCTTCACCTTATAGCATGAAGGGGAGGACTGTTGTTTTTAGAAGATATATCTGGCCAGTGAAAGTTATATATTAACCTAACAGGGAACGACCCTGATGAAGTCATTTTGCTCTGATGTTCAAGTGTAAGAAAGTTCTTCATGCAGAGGGTGGGTCGGTTCCCCTGGGGGGAGCGTGTGTGTGAATGTATGTACTGAAATGCATCAGTCAGAGCTCTGTCGCTCTGTCCAAGGACCTTAAATAAATCTGATCCTTATTTCTTGCAAGAAATGCCTCCGCCTCTAACCTGACTCCGCCAGATAGATTTTCTCAGCATATCCATCTGGAAACCTTCGTTGAAGTAATTTTGGGAAGGGGCAAAAATACTGGTTAGCTGATTGGCCTATGTTGGTGATAGACGGGCCAAATAAACCAATCAGATCAACGAAGCATATGACGTACTAACAGAGCGACGACAAAGAGGAGCCAATTGATAGATCAAACTCTTGCTGAAACCAGTCGTGAGAAGAGCAAAAACATCTTTTCCTCTGAGAAAAGCCTCCAGAGCAGTGTTTTGCTCTTCTTTCAGTAAAAAAACACTGTAGTTCCGATAAAACTTGCTCGATAGCCACGCTAACGCTAGTTTCCTCGGCTGAAGCCGCCATGTTCTTTAGACTGAACTGTCGCGCTTCTTGTTGCGTCACACCTCAACCCGCCTCAAAGCCAACGCCGTTTGGTGAACGGCTCCAAATTTTCTTCAACGGAGAGTCTCCAGACTGATTAGCGAGTGAAACCTTGAAAGCTCGCGAGATCAGGATGGTCTAACGAGGCTACTTCACCTCAGCTTCCTAACTCCACAAGTTTAATGACGTTTGAAATTGCATATTTCTACCAATAATTTTATGAAATGTACAGGTTAACCCTTTAAAGCCATGTGTATCATATTTGATACATGAGATGTTCAGACTTCTATATCATCAGTGTGATATTTTTGTTCTTGAAAACTCTGACTTAATGGTTCATTATACTTGACACATGGAAAATTCTGCATGGAAAATTAGTCGTTTACAACTTTTGAGAGTTTGAGAGTGACAGTAATTTTTTCTTGAGTTTTTCCACAATCTGTTGATGGTGTTTATATTTATGGGCTAAATCCCGGGATGCTTTCTGTGCGGAACCGTCTGTGCTTCAATCTTTTCCGTGAAGTTTAAAACAAACTGTACACAATCAGACATGAAGTGAAAAGAAAATGCAAAATTTATGCAAATAAATGTTTTACTTTAACTTTTAAAATATTTTTGATTTTTGTTTTATTTTGGTTTTAAAGGGTTAAGCCCCCCTAGTATTAAGTGACAAATCACCACTGGACAGTTCAGACTTGATCAATCCGGTTACAGTCTTTGTAAACAGCCAATGATGTACAGGCAAGATTCACAGAATTGTGTTTTATGCTCTTGTAAATACTGTTTCCATTTGCATATGGTAAAATCAAATTACTCTGAAATCTTCCCCCACATGGTGTGCTGTTTGAGCACATTATGCAGAGCAGGGAACATGACAAACAAGATAAATATGATTTACTCTCATTGTACTTCCAGGAAACAACAAGATTTTGTAGATTTTGATATTTCTTAACGAGGACAGGAAGCCAACCTGTCAGTTCTCTCTGTTTTACAGGACAACACTCAAATATTTAGGGGAAACTTAGAGTTGTTGGAAAATCTAAAATGTGTACTCAACCAGCAGGATAGTTTTGAAAGCTGTTCGTATGAACAGTGAGAGTGGGAAAACAAGGATATAAGTTTTCAATGCAGCTGCAAGGCTTCCTGGGAAAATGCTGAGAAATCACAGAAAGATGACCGCCGACACAGATTGGGATTTCTGGGTATGCTCATATAGAAATACTCTAATCAGATCCTCTGTCCAATTATCCAGTGGTAGGATTATTTTAGGGAACTGTAAAACTGTTCTTGCAATCACCTCATACATGTGAATCCAAATAGTATGACAGCAAATTGATGTAGCATATATGTGACAGTCTGTGCATCAGTCCCCATTGTAAATGTATTTTAATTTAATGTGGGGATCAGGTTTCTAATCTTGGTTGTATTAGGAAAGGCACATTTTGCAAGTCTGTGAACACGTAGACTGAATTTTTCAGCATGTTTTATGGAAACGAGACTAAATCTATGTGCTGTTAGAGTAGAATAGGAGCAAATGAAAAAGATTGCGGTTCCAGTGAGGGCTCACCAGATATAATCAGGTATTGCTGGTTTGCCCATGTGTCAGGATTAGGCCCATTGATGTGTTATTCATGAGCAGCAGAAGCAGCAATGCATGTGACCTATAGCTGGGTGCAGGGCTCCCTGCCAGCTAATGCAGGTGTGAGGGATAGAAAAGAAAACACCAGCAGAGCATGGCCTGCTGAAACTGCAGAGCTGCTCTAATGCCAACATAAGAACCAGTGTTGTCCAAGAAAAGACGCATCTTTAAAGAGCTTTACATTCTGCAAAGACTGATCTTTCCAGGTATAGAAACTGTAATATTTGATATGCAGCGTTCAGTGGCACAGCATATTTTACTAGCTCAGTACAGTGTCCTCTTGTTTGTTTGGGTAAACATTACTGCTGCAGATTTAGTGAGTAAATTATACATTAAACTCCATAATGATAAACAGCCACATCAAAGTTTTGAAGTCTTTTATGTCCTCATCAACATGCAGCTCACATATAAAACAAATTATTGGTGCAACAGAGGCATCAGCTCACTGGTAGAACTATAGCATCCCAATAGCTCTTTTCTACAGGTCACAAAAATGTCAAGAAATCATAATAAATAAAATATTTTGCTTTGTCAAAGTCTGATGATCATTTTCTGCACCATAAATACGGAGATTAAAGGTATATACTAAGTTTAAGTATTATGCAACGTCATATTTGGAAACGACCGGACATGTCCAGTCAGGTTTTTACATATTTACTCTGGATTCCCACTCAGCATATAAACAAGGAGCCTAATCAATGGATGTAGATTGACCTTAGAAGTGACTGTTGATGTTGATGGTTCTCTCTGTGGCAGTGAGTTTCCCCACTGTGTTTTCAATGCTTTGCAAAGTATGGACAGGTAATTACGGAGTGTATAGACATTGCAACCTACTGCTGTAATATGTCCATTTTTTTCTTGCGGAAACTGGAGTGTCGTAAATATGGAGGTCTATTTTGAAGTCGCAGCAACTTCATCTTTTTGTTTTAAAAATCAAAGATCTCTCTGTAAAAATAAAAAAAGCAGCACTTTAATATGTCTAAAACCCAGTCCAACAAATTGTATCATCAGGATTAAAAAAATAAATAAAAGGTAGGCATTGAAGCCTTCTTTGCATGATACCACAAGACATGTAGGACGCTGTAATTTAACGTTTTGCCCACGTAACACTGCAGTGAAACATGGCGGTGGCAGTATTATGCTTTCAAAGTATCTTTAGTTCAACCGGAACAGGGAAGCTGGTCAGAGTTAATGGTTAAATACCTGTTAGTTGGTAAACGACTTGGCTTTGCAGCAGAGTGTTGACTCCCAGCAGGATGAGAACTTTAAACATTCAATCAAACCGTATTTATCTGTTAGAATAGCTAAAACAAAGTCTAGACCGAAATACTGTTGATATTTAGGTGTAAATACATGCCAGTGATATGATCTAATTATTGGTTCTCTCTGGCGGTCTCATATCAGTTTAAGTTTAAACTGTTTTGTTGTGTGAATACTGTCCAAAGCTACAGTGTTCAGTATTTATACATCCTGCTGTCTAAAGGTTCAGTAGTAGCCATTTAAAATTTCCCCACTTTCATTGATGGGTCTTTGGCTGGTCCTCCAGGATTCCTTTTTAAACATCAATCTTTGTAAAAAATTATTCTTTCTGTCATGATTTTTGGACATTAAGATCTAAAGAGAAGTGTCATCTCCTGGTCAGACCCTGTAATTCAGTGAAAGGATGGAGAAGGCCAGTGGCTGAAAGTTGGAGGGGATTTTGCTTGAAGTTGCAGGGAAGTGGTGCCCATTCGGCTGGCTTTTGACTGGGAATGGCCATTTTTGAGTGTCTGCTATTGTTTGTTAACAATGAAGGAAATTTTGCAGCTGGAACAAAGGATCTCTGTTTTCAAGTGATGGGACTAACAGCGTTGAAAGTAACGGCATTTCTAACGCCGCTACCTTTTTTAGTAACGAGTAATCAAAATTATTACTCTTACTGTAACTATAACGCAGTTACAATTGCCGACTGCACGTTACTCAGGTCGCACAACTAACCTTTTTTCATGATAGGACTCGTGTGCGCGTCATGAGAGAGGAGAGGATGGAGAGTGAGGAGGACTCCAGCGGCAAAACAGCGCTTTCCAGATGGAAATATTGGTGTTACGTCGAGCTGCGTTTCCCCATCAGATACGATTTCCCCTGCATCCCCGCACAGCGCAGGCGGCACGATTCACCGCGCAAGAGACATGAAACGCGCATGCTCGCTAAAGGCGCGTAACAGCTACGGAGAGCGTGAACGATCATTAGCCTATATGGAGAAAGAGAGATTGATGGATGGATGGATGGAATAGATAGATAGATAGATATAGCTACATGCTGCAGTATCTATAACAACCCAAAGACAGGATTTCAGAATTAGACATCCCCAGTTATTAATTTCATACACTCGCAAAAGTAACGCAGTAGTTACTTTTACTACTAACTAGTTACTTTCATTGTGGAGTAACTCAGTTACTAACTCAGTTACTTTTTGGGAGAAGTAACTAGTAACTATAACTAATTACTTTTTCAAAGTAACGTGCCCAACACTGATGTTATCAATACGTAGAAGGCAGTTTTGGAGCACTCTGAAGCGAGGCAAAGGTGGCGAGTTTAGTTAGACGAAGTTGTGTTTTTGGTGAATATGGCCAAATAATAAATCTCCTGTGTATCATTTGTCCATTTTTAAAACAACACTGTAGTCTGTTGGCATCGGGGGCGCTAGCTCGGTTTAGCAAGCCCTCAAACCAACTGGCAACACTGCCTGTTACAAAACCAACCTGTCTCCCTCCATGTTGTGGAATCTGCTAGCAGATCACTTTAGACCAGCACAATGAGAAATCATCGATCTACTCGTAAAGACAAGGAAACATTCGCCCCTCTAGATTAAATCAAACATCTAGGAACAAAAACTATGTCTAAGCAGGTGAGGGTCATATCTGTTTTGTTGCCTAACAACAACTTCTAGCCTAGTTGGCTCTTGTGTTTTAGTGGAGCTCAGGCATCATCGGGGTCATGTGACCATTAAAGGGAAGGATCCGACCCTCTCAAGTTACAAGGATGGGCTTCTGAGAGGGGCAGCCTGCGCAAAGCAGAATTTTTTTTTAAATCTCAAATGCAAAACTAAGGTTAAAATTTACAATGTGTTACTTTAACTATGAAACATTTTTATACCTGCATTTCTTTATATTCAACCTGATAGCCACAGAATCAACTCCTGTCCATTGGGGGTAGCTTGTTGAATTGGCACAGATACCTACAGTAACAGCAAAGAAACAAACTTGCACAGTCCGTCGCAGAAACACAATAATAAAAGAATCACACTAGCGACTCTCCAGCAGTTTGCAAACCAATCTGATCAATTGAAATCCTGCATTTCCGACCAGCTTTTCTTCCATCCAGGGAACCAGTTTGTACTCTATGTGTAGCACTAAGACGGATCGTAGAGTCACCTAATTAGAGCAGAAAAGGTTAATCTGTTTATACATGCACGGACGCTTTATTGCTTGTTGAATCGAGTTATTGCCTCGGGGGCTTTAAGTAGCATTTGATTTTGTGAATTAATGGAATGGATCGAGGGACGTGATGTTGTTACTGAGATTGTGAGGTGTTAATTAAAATAACAGCATGCTGGTCAGATGGGATGAGTGTTTACAATGCAGCATTTAGCTTCAGCTACAGCAGTGTGATTATAAAAGTTGCTGCTTGCAGCATGCGCAACAGTGCAGCAGGTTTCCAACACCTAAAGGTTAAACTTTGGCTGGGTTGGAGTGTAGAAACTTAACCACTAAATAAATGAAACTTAAATCACTTTTAAGATATAATGCAGTGAAACTAACAGTCATTAATCATCTTTAAAGGACAGCCACGCATTTGTTCATTCATAACCTGCACTGTATAACGGCTCATGCTTGATTCTTTCCTTTGAGTTAAACCAAGTAGATGACTGATAGCTTAGATATAAGAGACTAAAAAAGCTAATCTTATTTCCAGCATCAGGCACAATCTGTACTTTATGATCCCAGCGCAGTCCCCTCTCCACCTAATAAACAGACTTCCATCAGCCTTGGTCATCAGTACTTTTAACAACTAGGGCTACTACTAAAGATTTTTTGTGAAAATTGATTAATCTGTCGATTATTTTTTCGATTAATAATCAGATAGCAAATGTTTCTTAAAGAAGACTTTTTTTACAGAATTAAAGGCATACTATGCAACATTTTTCAGTTAATTAATATGTTCCATAACGTTTTGGATGATTAAATGAGTCATTTCAGGTTGAACAAAGGTTTTCTCGGCCGCCCTGGTGGTCTGT
>NW_015150567.1:731457-733773 GCF_000732505.1 Cyprinodon variegatus
ATGCTGCCAGGGGTAAGTCAGTGTGATTGCATGACACTGGTGATGGGGATGCCATACAGATTCATGTCAAAAATCCCGAACTATCCCTTTAAGCGAGAAAGTCTACCTTTAAATGTGACCTGTGCAATTCAGTTAATTAGGATTATAACCCTGCTACAATATTAAGGTCTCGTTCGCAGCATCAGATCCCTACGGAAGTGTATTGCATTCACCAAAGAAAAAAAAAAAATCAGACAGCTTATCTTATAACTACAAGACCAGTATCTCGTAATTATGAGAAAAGATCTCGTAATTTTGAGATCCTATCCATATATATGGTTATGATTACTTGAGCCTGTAATGTAGCATCTCTCAGAAAACTGGTCTTCATGATCACTTCTTAAACATATCTGCATCTGTTCCACTGAAACGTTCTCTGTACCGAGGTCTGTCCTGATACACGTTGGAGCTCTGCTTCTGTTTTTCACTTCATCAATAAAGTACGCAGCTATAACCCTGGGATTACTACTTGTGGAGTAAGCATGCAGCCTTATTACCATACGCGAAAATCTGTCAACAGCTCCATTAATACAGATTCCGTATGGTTTTACTTTTTCATATGAATCGACATGCCAGAAAGTTGGCACCTCATAATTTTAAACGATTCTGAAACCTCAGCAAGGACTTTGGAGAAGGTACCGGCGGACAGTTCTTTGGGACACCACCAAGCCAGCCTGAATGCATTGCAGATGCATTAATTTATAGCCATAAAGCATCCTGTACTGGTTTAATTGCTCCGGCAGGAACAATACGACTTCCAGCAAGTCAGAGTGGGCTTTTTTGCATAAACATTTCTAAGGACGTATTTAGCAATGCTGACAAATTAAACTAATTCCATCCACATTGAGGAAACTCAGTATTTCCCAGTGTAACATACCTAAAAGGAAATAAAAGCATAATAAATCCGACAACCTACTCATTGTTCACTTTTCATGTAGGGTAGCTCGGCAATGAATGTCCTTCCTGATCTCCTAAATATAACTTATTATCTTATATTTTATTTTCTTTAGTCCAAATGTTTTTTATGTTCTTTTTTGTTTCTGCATTATTTATTTTATTTTATTATTTTTTTCCTACCTGCTTTGATTCGATTTTATTTTCCTATATTTTAATCATGTAAAGCACTTTGCATTGTCTTTGTACTGAATTGTGCTATAAAAATAAATTTGCCTTGCCTTGCCTTATAATTATGAGATCTTATCTCGTAATTGGGAGATAAGATCTCATAATTACGATATCCTGATCTCGTAATTATGAGATAAGCTGTCAGATTTTTTTTTCTTTGGTGAATGCAATACGCTTCCGTAGATCCCCCCCGCTAACAGGCGGGCGACAGTGATGGGACTCCCCATTGAAAGCACTCTGAAGTCGGCCAGGCTGTAGGGGACTTCCCACTGTCATTTAGATGAGGTGAAAGTAAATATTGTGGTAAAAAATACGAAATAAAATTGAATATTTTTCACCAGCAGGTTTCAAGATTTTTAGGTAATATATGTATTTTTAAACTGTTTCTCCACAGCTTAGAAAGAAAACTTGTAATAATAATCAGAGCTCGCTCTTTTCCTTGTACATAGTAATCCATCCTCCCAGCTTTTTTGCAAACTGTGCAGTTCATCTACTTTTTACAGACAGCTCTGCAGAAGTGATCACAGCTTCCATTTAGTGTGTGTCTACCAAAAAAACTCTTGGATTGGCCTTTTTGATTTTTGATTGGTTGACGCTCCATAATAATCTGCAAAAGTTCCGATTTATGACCTCCAGCATCCAACACCCGGATGCTCAGACGCTTGGATGCGCCACTCCTGATGCTCTGATGAGCCGCAGGACCTCTTGACGCTGCTTGACGCTGTCCCCAAAAGACTCCGTAAATTAGTTGGTTTGACATCCAGAACGTGTTTGGTGTAAACGCACCTTTGAACCTCCAGCCACTAGTTGGCAGTGCTCAACCCATGAGCCTGTTATTCATTTGCAAAAGAGTAACAAGATCGTGTGAGGTTTATCAGATCTAAATGATAAAAATTGCAACATCTTTGTTTATCTATCAGGATATATCGGAGTAAATCGTATCGTTTAACATGTATCATGGCGCATAAACAAATTCGCCCAATTCTCTCCAAGTCCAGTCAATTAGTAACCTGACTCCGCCAGCTGGATTTGCTTCGCATATCCATCTGGAAACCTTCCGTTGAAGTAATTTTGGGAAGGTGCAAAAATACTGGTTAGCTGATTGGCCTATGTTGGTGATAGACGGGCCAAATAAACCAATCAGATCAACGA
>NW_015150567.1:734283-736209 GCF_000732505.1 Cyprinodon variegatus
AAAGCTCGCGAGATCAGGATGGTCTCACGAGGCTAGTCAATTAGCGGTATCAAACACAGACTGATTTTTTTCAGTACTTTAGTTCTGTTTTATGCTAATGCGTCATGACAAATTCTCAGGACCCAATTAAAATATAGAAGCTGCATCGTCCTTCGCATCATCACCGTTGCAGTGTTACATTCCTTGAATTGATGTAATACTAAACAGTCATTATTATTCTGGGTGTTGCTTTGGTGAGAAGGCAAGCACCCGTTGGGCTACAGCTGGCTAGGCGTTTGGTGGTGGGGGGGTAAATGTCACAGCCTCTGCTGGCCTGATGCTGGTGTCCCCACCCTCCCTGTGTGCCTCGAGCCTTTTGGATTCTCTGGCTATAGCTCCAGAGAAAAAAGCCCCATTTACATTCATCGCTGGACACAGCAGGGAATTAATAGAGAATAACTGCTTTGCAGAGGGATATTTATTAATTCAATGTTAGATCCACGGCACGCTTTATTTTGTTCAGCTTATTGTGCTGTTTTGCTTTCAATTAGCATCTGTATTATTAGTATCATAAACAAAATTATTATTAAATGCCACAACAAATACCTTACTCATTCACTGGCACTTTAAACATTTTTCTTTATATTTATGGACTCGTTACTTACTATATGGCAGCCTGGGTGGCAAAGCTCAGGCTAAAGACTAACCTGGAACATTACTGCATACAACTTATTGCCAAGAACGCTGCATTCTGATGGAAAGATACTACTAAATATTCAAATGTCAGCAGAATTCAAATGTTATTCCAAGATTTGTGGCTCATGCTGAAGAAGACATTTTGTGACAGGATGGAAAATGGAAAAATCTGGTTTCTGTCAGTTTGTCACAACATTTCTGGCTTGGGTAGGTGACATGTTTGAGTGGAAATATACTGTTTTTTTTTAGCCAAAGAGCTTGTTGAGGATTATGCTGTGGAATAAATAGGCTGTGACTACATTTTCTTGCTCCCACATACATCATACATTTTCTTGCTTAGAGGAATTTAGAGCTAACTTCCTCCAGAAAACATAAAGCAACATAAATCAAGAATATCTCTAAAGTTTTAAGATCTTAAACTATGCTTATAATTCACTTTTTGTTGTTGTTGATAATTTGAGGAATATTTCAGATGTTAATATGCTTGTTTTATGAATGATTAAAAAAACTAAATCAACATTTTTTTCTTTGGGCTTTAGAGGTACAATATCAGGACCTTCCTTTAGGACCTCTATGATCCACTAGGAAGTTAAGAGCCCTATGTTTAAACTGCTTTAACCCTTTGAAATGAACAAGATTTAAGGTAGTGGCGGCTGGCCAATAGAGGGCGCTAGGGAACCGCCCCACAAGCCCAATGACCTTGATTAAGACATAAAAAAAGACAAATTAATATTAAATTATAAAATTTATGTTTGACATTGTAAGGTAATATTTTTTGTATATCTGGTTTATAAAACATACTACAAATCTGAAAAGTTAATTTTCTATTTTAACACTAATACTCTGATATGCCTAAATAAAATCACTGCAAACAAATTTCCCGCAGAAATGAAACAATGTAGAAAGAGGCATCACTATGTAGGACAAAATGTCACTACCAAAGGTCTTAACTGTCTCATTAAATAAAATATAATCAACATCAAATCTGCCAAAAGTCTATAGATCTGTCTGAAGGGTACATTAGGTTTTCCATTGCAACTCACTTAACCTCTCGAAACCTAAATACCAAAAACTAATAACTCAGAATGCATGAAAATTACACTGGTAAAATATTTACCAATATAGACATATTAGACATCATTGAAAAGCTTCAAGAATAATAAAACATCTTTTAGTCATGTTTGAGCTGATGCAGCTTAAGCTGTGTTTTACTCACCGATGTATATATTCAGAAACTAGAAGGTTTTAGCT
>NW_015150567.1:736861-744764 GCF_000732505.1 Cyprinodon variegatus
AGATTCTGCAATTTTTTTTTAAAAGTTATGTTTGCTTTTCCAGTTGACAGAGAATACCACACCAGATAAGAATATTACACTCTGGAAAAAAATTTTCTTTAACATCCTAAAGGCCAATTTAGGCTTCTGACGCATTGCCTCTGCACCATCAAATCTGTCTCTGTGCGCGACCACGCTCCCCGAGCAAAGGTTCTGCAACCGTTGTTTGCGCATCTCCAAAAAATCCTGACCACACGTTGGATGGTCACAAACCTGCGCAGACCTCAAGTGGAAGTGCGCAGACAAAAAGCAGCTGCGATCGGTCCTTGGTATGCCTTTCCAGCTGTCTGTGTGGTCGTCCTTCTCGATTCAGTGCCAGGGCGGCCATTTAAAAAAACAACGAGGAACAACTACGATGGACAACTACGACAAAAGGTTAATCAAAGAGGTTCGGAAGTACAACCACTTGTACGATGCCTCAGACAAATTAAATAAATAAATACATCCTCTTCTATGTCTAGCAACTCTACTGTAGATCGATCTAGGTGACCTTGATAGCTTGCAGACACGCCATTGTTGTTTTGGAAGATAAACACTCCAGCTAAGTTTTTTCGTGACCATCCGCCGAAGTTCTCGCGAGTTCTCGAATAGGCTCCCCTTTGAGCTTTGGTGGTAAACTGCTCTGCGTCCCTAGAAATTCCAGACCAACGGTGCAGAAGCATACCAGCAAAATTGGTTCGCGACCAGACCCAAGCGACATTGGATGTGTGCGTTTGCAGAAGTGACATCTGGCCTTAAGAACCACACAGAAATTTTATCTGGAGAGGAAAAATGGAAGGTTTGAATCACGGAGACTTTAGACACATATTCACATCCATTTAAATCTCACTAAGGTTTCAAACATGATATCTTTAAACCTGTTGCATTTTGGACAGTTTGCAATGATCCCTCTAATTTTTCATGTGTCTGAGCAAACATACAAGCCCGCTGAGAAGATCCCTGTCAGCAATATCAGATTGAAATGACTATGCCACAAAACATGTTATCAACCAAGGGAATTGGTCCTAGCACTGATCCCTATGGTGCTCCACAGGTAACCCTGGAAGGGTTACCATAAGGAAGATTTATTATTAAAATGAACAAACTGAAAGATAAATGATATTTAAACCAGCCTAATGCTGTAATTGCTACAAAATACCCAAACCTTTCTAAGGACTATTGATCAAGTCGATCAAGTCCATTTTCTGGGGTCATGAGAATATCATTAGTGACTTTCACCAGAGCTGTTTCAGTGCAATGATGAGCTCTAAAGCCAGACTGAAACTCTTCAAAGGTTCATAATGNATGCTGTAATTGCTACAAAATACCCAAACCTTTCTAAGGACTATTGATCAAGTCGATCAAGTCCATTTTCTGGGGTCATGAGAATATCATTAGTGACTTTCACCAGAGCTGTTTCAGTGCTATGATGAGCTCTAAAGCCAGACTGAAACTCTTCAAAGGTTCATAATGGTGTAAGTGTCAAGGTGTCACTTGTTTGGCAACTATTTTCTCAAGAATTTTAGATAAGAAAGGAAGTTTTGATATAGGTCTATAATTGACCAAGTCATCTCGGTCAAGAAATGATTTTCATAAGTAAAGGTTTAATTATAGCTACGTTAAAAGCCTGAGGTACATATACCTGTAACATGGATAGATTAATCACATCTAAAATGGAGGAGGAGATCAAAGGGAATACTTCCTTAAATAACCAGGTTGGAACTGGATCTAAGATACAAGTTGAAGACTTAGATGAAGACAATAGTTTTGTTAACTCTGAAAGTTCAACTGGATCAAAGAAGTCTAAATCCAGTTCCAATCCTATAGTTACCTCTGCTGCTGCCTCACCTTCCAGATATAAAGCAATCATATTTAGAGGGGTCCCAGTTATCTTATTTTTAATATAATCAATCTTATTTATAAAGAATCCCATAAAATCAACATTTCTTAGAGCATGGGGGACGGATATTTCATTTACATTTATATTTACTTTTTTTAAAGTGGAGAGCTTGGGTGTTTTCAAAAATTCACAAAAATCCCCCACTATAACTTTAAATGAAGAGAATCATACTGCTCTTGCTTTATGAAGGGTCATTTATTTTACAGCAGCTACAGCAGGAGCTATTTTGTCTAAGGCAGTAACCAGAGAACTAGAAACCCTATCAATAAAATTAACAATTAGTAAAGGGGAATAAATTAAATGGTTGCCATCTGCAGTATAGTTTAGTGGTACAGAGGAGAGAGAGAGTGGAAAATACACTTTAAAATTTATAACTGCATTATCTGATAATGATTTGTCAAAGTGAATTCCTGTTTTGGAGGAAGAGAACTTTGTTAAAGTTTGTGTGTACAAGTTTGTAAGGAAATACTGTTATTTCTTCACGTTAAATGCCACCCATCTGTCAGCAAAAGGTCCAAAGTATGAAGATGAGAAAGTGTGGGTATCTTCACATTTTGAACAAAGCTAATTGAGTCTAAGATAGTATTGAGTTTGTACCAAGGTTTATAAAGCTTAACTAATGTTTACAGTCATTTTGTTTCTTTTTTGTGCGTTTTCTGGCTGAGATGAAGCAATGTCTTTACAGAGCTAGCAGGATCTAACTAAGCTTGAGCTCCGTCTCTTATGACTTATGCCTACTCTTCCTATTGGTTCAGAATCATTTCATGTTGAGTTCAGCAACAGACTTGTTAAAATGTATATAAGAATGATTTATCTTTTTTTTTTTTTCAGTAAAATGTATACTTTTATTCTGCATCACTTTAGACAACCTTTTTGAACTAATGATCATGTTGATAAAAAGAGTTGTATCTATGACCTTTAATAATGATGATTTTCATGATGAAGACATGCAAAGTGAAAGAATAGTTCAAAAAATATTCCTAATTGTCTGTTTGTGTTTTTAGCAAAAATAGATTAAGATTGTAACTAATCTACCCAGTTTTTGTAGTAAAGAAAAAAAAAATCACATATATTGCATAGCTTATATGTGATTGCATACATATATTCAAAGCTTATTAAAGAACATCATTCCAACATATGCTGGTTTGTCTTTACTGGTAGTACAATTACTGGAGTTTTGCTGGTAAATCAGAGTTAGCAAAAACTAAAATCTTTAACTGGTCAGTTAACTCCAGACTAACTTTAGATTATGATGGACAGACTGGGATGATTGCATTCAGATGGTCAGATAAAGCAATGCGTTTGTACAATTTCAGAAAAAATCGGCAACATGCACAGGGCTACTGGTTAATTCCAGATGAGCATGGATCAGGGTTGGAGTTGTGGAGAAGTTTTACAGTAGAACAGTGTTATAGTGGGTTAGAAAACAACATCTGTAAACACATCAGGGAGTTCTGTTCAATCTATAATCTCGCAACAGAGAAACATGGAAATGGAATCATGCTGTGGGCCTGCCTTTAGTCTGTCCGGAAAATTCAGACTTAAATCCAGAAACTTAAATCCAACTGAGAATCTGTGTAAATCTTTAAAATTACTGTTTATATTAAATTTATTTGAGCTATTTTGCTTAAAAGAACAGTAAAAAATATGTCTTAGAAATGCAGAACGACAAAGAAAAATACCCCTTAAACTGTGATTACTTCTGTAATCCTAAAAAAGGTATCCACTCAGTGGGAGAAACCAGATGCACACTAAACTTTGACTTGTATTTGTAACACATTGATTAATTATGTTTACTCTATTTTACAGTGCTGTACTACTTTGTGTTGGTCAGTCACAGTAAAACCCCAATATGGAAATTCAAGTTTAGCTTGTAATGCACTGAAATAGTTCAGCAAGAGACTTGATACAGTATGTATTTTAAGATTATTTAAAAGTGCAAAGAGAAGCATGTTTAAAAGAGAGATCCAGAAGAAAACAAAGCTAACCATCTGAGCATACAAAGCTTGTTCTACATTTCTGTTTTATATGGTTCACTATATCACGGAACCACTTACATGTTTTGTTTTACAGATTTTCTATTTTGAAGTTTAATTTTTTCAGATTGAGTTTTGCAAACTGAAACTGCTTTCTTTTCGCATTTAATTTTGCAGCTCACATTATCTTCTCTTAAATCTCTTAACAAGCACATTGACCATGAATAAACTGTTGTTGCTAACATCCATGCAGGCCAATGCATCTTTACCCCCCAGAGGTGAAAGAATAGGATGCTATTTTAAAAGAATGGTCATCTGAAAACTCAATCTATAAAAGAACGCTGTAAAAAAAAAAAAAAACATTTTAAAATGTAAAAACTGTAAAAAAAATAAAAAAAAATTGTTAAAGACAAAAAGTGAAAAATATTAATTCAAAAATATAAAATCTGCATGTTCAAGAGAACATGAAATAAAAAAAAGAGAAAATTTTAAATATGAAATATAGATTTTTATATTTTATTTTGCTTGCAACAATAATGGACCAAAGCTCACTCCATACAGGTTGGGTTTGCAGTTGGCTATTGGCATTATATCTATTAGAGCAGCCTTTTATTACAGGTTCCGGTTAATAAAATTAGATTATGCAGCTTAGAGACATGTCAATTTGCTTATTTGCATCAAATTCATATTGATTAATATAAATGCTTTTCACTTTGCTGCCTGTGTTTAAAAAAAATACAATAAAGTAATCTTGTCAGCATTGGAAAAAGCCAGCAATCCAGATTTTAGCTCTTAGTTGCAATTTCAGAGAAAACATGTTTATTTAATACTTCAACTAGATGACTAGAAGTGTGGCACATGCAGAGCAACATGAAGTCTTATTTTTTTCTAAAGCCTTCAAAAAACCAATCAGCAAACATACAACATTGTTTGTTTGGGGGAAAGATCCAACCTAGTTCTTAGTTTATTCTGTTAAGAGATGTTAATGTTGCTGTAACATGTATCCCACTTGTATGAGTGTGTGCCGCACAACCAGCAACAGCTGCTGATTTGTAAACACAGCGCCTTTAATGCCAGCCTCCAAGCAAACCTGTCTAACACACTCAGCCAGGTACAAACACTTCAAAAATCAGAAGATCGAGGAAAAGTCTCAGTGTGATCACAACAGCCTCTTTTTATGGGAGATCTACAGACTCGCTCGTATGTGTGTGTGTTGCTGTTACTTCTCACCTTGTCCCAGTGTGTGTGACACCCCCTCCTCCGCTCCACTTGTCTCTGCTACGCTGTCCTTCATTTAAGTCCACCTTCTTCATAGCAACACTCCTCATATCATCCCTTTTTGCATGTGTGTGTGTGTGTTTGTGCAGGTATACCGAAGGCAGGCGTCAACCAGGCTGGCAGCGTTGGAGGAGGCTGCAGAGGGGAGGACAGCTTCTTACCAGAGGGAGATCGTTCACCTGCAGAAGCTGCTGAGAGAAAGACAGGAGGCTGAGGAAAAACTGCTGCAGTCCAAACGGTAGGAGGGGTGTGAGGAGAAGAGAGAGAGAGAGGAGAGAGGGGGGAGGAGGATAGTGAGATAATGTATGAATGAGAGGAAGGGACGTGATGAGATGAAAGACAACTGTGTGTGAGTGCTTGCAGACAAACCTTAGTGCATGTTATACATCTGATTTAGCTCATTAAAGCTAATTTAGACTAACATCATGATAAAGAGGTATGACTTTCTGGAAGCTTCTTTAAGAAAAGTTACACTTTTAAACCAGCATCTCACCATAAAAAAGTCTCTCTTTCCATGATGTTTATTTTTTAACTTCATTCCTGCTCATTTATATGGTGGCTTGTGGCTATACTGCCCCACCTTAAATATGCTTAAGTTTTGTCACTTTGCAATTGCAAACTGAAAAGTGTTTTTTTTAATTAAATTCAAATCAGGTTATTTATATAGCGCCGATTCACAGCACATTTTATCTCAAGGCATTTTACAGAGACAATTAAATCCCATCTTAAAGTGAGACTGGTTACAGGTTTCTGTCGAGGAAAACCAGCTCACTGCATTGAATCATAGTCTTGCAGGACATGGTCCGCTTGGATGAGCTTTCTGCAATATTTGGTTGCATTTTGTTGTTGTGCAAAATTCAAGCAAATCCTCCACTCCTAGTATGCATGCAGCGACAGTGGAGAGGAAAAAACTCTGTTTTAACAACAAGAAACCTGCAGCAGAGCTAGACTTAGATAAAAAAAAAAACTAGCTCCACAGGTAGATCTGTCTTGGAAAGAAACTGTTAAGTAGATTTGCTCATGTTAATTGGATAAGAGAGCACAAACAGTTAGTCACAGTTAAGGCTTAGCCCATAGCTACGTATAGGGGATGATAAAAATAGACCCATCTCATTGATCTTTAACTGAAGGTGTTGATGGCAGCAGCCCTGCTAAACATAAAGATAATATATCTAGATGTTAAACTAACAAATATTGCTAAATGGTTGAACAGAGATAGAAAGAAGTAGAATAATGAAAAGTAGTCCCCATGTCCTCCAGCAGCCAAAACTTATAGAAGCATAGATAAATTAAAAATAGCTCAGGATAAATGCAATAGATGGACACAAAGTTTGCAACAAGCATGTAGGAAAAACTGCACCTGTATCTCACACACTAAAACTCCACATCAATGCGTCTACACAGCACCATGCTGTGTAAACCCTTTTCTTCAGCGGGGCCAGGGAAGCCGGTGCACAGCACTTAAAATTGAGATGAAGGTTGACCTCTCAGCAGAAGAAAAAAACCCTAAGCCTAAATCCACAGCTAAAAGGGAATTGTTTAGATCAGGGCAGAGCTGTTGTTTGGAGAAGAGCTTGTAGAGATTTCTGTATGAAGTATTGACTCAGGGAAAATGAAAACAAATGTCTAACCCGTCTTCAGATTTACATTTAAAAAAACAACAAAACTTCGAAAGCCGGAAAAAAATGTACTTTCCCTTTGTAAATACATATTTTTTGTTGAACCAACACAAAAATCCCATTAGAACTCCTAAAAGTTTATCGCTCTAAGATGTGCAAAGTTTTAAAGGGATATAAGTAAAGACACTGATTTATCACTTGAACTTAGTTTGGGTTATATTTAAGGAATAAATGGAAGTATTTTTGTAGTATGTTGATATATATTTAGCAGCAAGGGCATAATTCTGTTGACCTGTCTCCTAAAATGCTTAGTTACCTTTGTTGTAGCTTAGTGGTAAAAGATTCTGAAAAAAAGTCTGGGGAGATGATTTTCATCGTATGTGATTGAATGGATAGATGCCTCCTTCCAGGTTGAAGGAGATGAAGTAACCCATAGGATGAGGAGGAGGAGGAGAGTGAGATCTCAGTGTTTTCCTCAGCTCTTCTCATCATGTGTTAAAACTTCCTATTAGGTTCACTGGAGTTGTCAGAGCAAAATGTATTGCAGCGTTTCAGGAGGTTTCTGCTAAACATTGTGTTAAAAGGTGGTGAAGAAGTTGGTGTGTTCGGTCTGCCAAGAGAGTGAATCCTCTCCTCAGCTTTCATTATCAGCCAGGCAGTTTTGAGAGTCCAGGAGAGATCCTCCGCTGATTTAATAAGATATGTCACTCTGCAAATGTGGAAGTTCCTGGCTATAATATTATTTTATTGTCAAAACACCCCTAATAAAAGTTAGAAATCAAATCTTCTTTGGGAAAAGCAATTATGAAACACATTGCTCTGATTTAAAGGGCTCACGTTTGAGTGTTTTATGTGCTGAGGTTTGACAGAACCACTGAGGGAGTTTTTTTAGTTATTTTTTTTTTCACTTTTCACAAATTGCTTGTTGTTGTGCAACATGTCTCCTTGATTAAGATCAAGTCTTTATTCTTCTGAAACATTTAAGCCTTATTCTTCACTAATGTTGTCTAATTATTTCAGTAAAAATCATAGAACTCTGTGGAACCTTCTCATCTAAAATTAGAGTTAACTTTAAAACAGTAATAAACAGATAATATTACTAATAACACCAC
>NW_015150567.1:746060-749244 GCF_000732505.1 Cyprinodon variegatus
GATGGATGGATGGATGGATGGATGGATGGATGGATGGATGGATGCATGCTGAAAGGATGGATGCAGGATGGATGGATGGATGGATGGATGGATGGATGGATGGATGGATGGATGCATAGATGAAACGATTGATTGATAATAGGGCTGCACAATGTAAACAAAATATGTTACCAATTATTTTTGATTAATATTAATATCACCATATCAATGAGGATAATAAAGTAAATACAAAACATTGAAAGATAATATAGAAAAACTATGATTAGAAAATGTGTAAATTTGTTATTTTCTTAAAACAAATAGGAAGAATAAAAGTACTGCTATTGAAAGATCTTAGATATTATTGTGAAAAAATGACAAATTTTGCATGAAGTTTGAATTAAAATTTGAAAAAGGCAACTACATGACAAGCTCTGCAAAAATGCAGCTGTGATGTCCAGAGAAACTGATTTGCTAACAGAAAGTAGTAGACTTTTATGAAACCCAATGTCAAGATGTGATCATGGGTAGCTTGGAGTGGAGAGATGTTGAAGCTTTGACTTCTGGCACCAGCTGATTTATCGTCCTGCACATCTTTATTAGAAATGGTTACCATTAGGGCTGCAACTAATGACTGTTTTGCAAATAAATCTGTCGCTTATTTCTCTTGATTAATCAATTAACAATCGGAATGGAAAAGGTTCCTTAAAAAAGATCTTTGCTAAATTAAACCAAGTGAAAATAAATCTTTTCCATTTGAGGATTTCTGGATGGAGCACATTGACAGACAAAAAAGGTGCAGGAACAAGGAAGAATGGGATCGGGTCTAATGGGTTTCATCTGAGGAGAACTGTTTTGGGTCTCAAGCCTTTTATTAATGAATCCAGGATTCTAAGTGATGGTGAAATTAAAATGAAAAAAAAAAAAAAATAGAGACCTGTGTGACTGTTGCAAGGCATTTAGCAGATTGCAGGGTGGAGAGGTTCTTGTGATTGCGCCACATAATAACCGGTTGCTCTGTGCCTTCCAGCGAATGTCGCCACTTTACGAGGGCCAGCTTAACAGCTAATAACAGCCGCTTTCCAATGTCATTATTTCTCTCTGCAGGTCAACAGTGTTTTAAGTTACTGCACATGGGCGAAGCATTCTCTCTGAAAAAAAGCTTTGGGATAAGACAGCATCAAAATAACAATCAGTTACAGACGTGTCAATCTCACTTTTTCATTGGATCACTTAAGCATTTTTAATTATTTTAATAGAGCCGGTTACAGTTATGGAAATGAAACCTTTGATGTCATTGTCAGACACTGCACTTGTATGATAACTTTACTATTTTTTTTTTCAGTTTTAGCCACTATTTACACTTTAAAAGAACATGTGTCTCTACTTAATGACATGACGTGCATTTTATGTCTCTTGTGAGTCGGACAAATGGCTGTGGTGAGCTGGATTTGCTGTGTGGGCACAAATGCACAACTCGTCATTCGTATGTATAGTATTGACGCTTCATCAATTCCCCTGTGCGTCAGATATTGATGCGTCGGGGATACTCCTCTCATCACTTATCGACGCTGGGGGTTTATGACATGTTGAAGCAGGAACTTGCAAAAATTTTCCACAAACTGTAAAGTAAAAATTCCCACTAACCAATGTTTAACTCTAACCCCTAAACCTAAAGAAACACTAGTATACGCGTTACTAAAGCTAAAGCTACCACCCAAACTTAAAAGCATACTATGCAACATTTTTCAGTTAATTAATGTGTTTTATAACGTTTTGGGTGATTAAATGAGTCATTTCAGGTCGAACAAAGGTTTTCTCGGCCGCCCTGGTGGTCTGTAGGGGAAATACTGTACTTGCAATTGCAGGAGCCCTCGGCCCGCACCCACAGGCTCAGAAGTCTCGTGCATCGCGACAGTCGGTCTTGCTTTACGGCAAGAACTGCTACACGCCCCCAGTGAAAGGCATGCTCGTTGCTAGCGCAGTGGCGATATTTGTGCAGTTATCATGGCGGAACCAGCGAGAAAACAGCGAAATTTTCAAACTCGAAAATTGGAACAAAATAGTCACTTCCCGCAGTAGACATGGTGATTTGTTGCGTTTGCCTGTCTGCTAAGCTCAAAACAACCGCGCCTGGCTTGACGGAGAAACCAGGAGAACAGCTGAGCATATTTACGACAGTGCACTTTTACTTTCGCCCTCTGGGGGGAGCCTCGCTGGAAAATCAACACCAGTTGCATAGTATACCTTTAATAGGCTCAAATTTAAAAAATATTTTGTTGCAGGTAACTTGCGTCTCATTATGTTTTTACATAAAATAAGCTTCAACAAGCTTCAATTCCAGATATACTGAATCAGCTTTTGACTAGACAGAGCAGTTATTAAGATATCTGTATTTATATTTAGTCTAAGCAAGATACTTATTGTAGATATCTATAGTTAAATTCTGACTAGTGTAAATTATGTTAGCTTTGCCCTTCATTTGTCTGTTTAAAGATGATCTGTAAAATATGACTTACTATCTGAAATATATATTTCAGATATCAAAACATATTAAAGTATCACTTGTCATTAAGTAAATATGAATATCATGAATCCATTTAAAGATATCTAAAATTACCTTATTATTGAAGATATCTTCAATGTATTTTAAGATATGTTAAAGCAGGATTTGACTTGTGGGAGTTAAAGTGCAGATATCGTGAAAGCAAATAATGATTAGCAAAATCCATGTTATAGATATTGAGAATTTTTGACTAGTCAACGTTCCTTTTAAGATATCTCCAGAAGAATTTCAGATTTCTCGACCATCCTTTTTATTTTTAGGTGCACTTTGTATTTCAGATATAGTGAATTTTATTCTCCATTCGGTGGGGCCGCCGTCTATCTCTGGCAGTCTATTGGCGACAAGCAGGGTACACCTAGCCTCGTGAGACCATCCTGATCTCGCGAGCTTTCAAGGTTTCACTCGCAAATCAGTCTGGCTACTCTCCGTTAAAGAAAATTTGGAGCCGTACACCAAACGAACGTCCAATCAGCATTGGCTTTGAAGCGGGTTGAGGTGTGACGCAACGAGAAGCGCAACAGTTGAGTCTAAAGAACATGGCGGCTTCAGTCGATGAAACTAGCGTTAGCTAGATGTTTTTGCTCTTCTCCCGACTGGTTTCGGCAAGAGTAGCCTGGCTTGTGGTTGTGTTTTTTTCGT
>NW_015150567.1:751250-752263 GCF_000732505.1 Cyprinodon variegatus
AACGGAAGGTTTCCAGATGGATATGCGGAGCAAATCCATCTGGCGGAGTCAGGTTAGGGTAAACCCTGGACAAGTTGAAACTTACGTAGCGTTTTTGGCGGAAGGTTTTCAAGGCATCTAAGCCTTTCTGGTGTTTACTATTCAGTGGTCTGTGATCTCAGATGGTGTTGGTGTTCTTTTTCTTTTTCAAATGGCGAATCAGGTGACATCATTTGAGATATTTGAAAAGGCAATTTGATTCTCCAAAATTTAATTAAACATATCACAAATTCATTTTTTTATTAGTCATGATATAAATTCTGATATCTTAAAGTAACAGTCATGGTAGTCAAAATGTAGTTTATCCTTTTGATATCTTAGAAGTAATTACGCATAGTCAGAATAAGTTGATTTTATGCTAAAAGGTCCTGCCATACTCAACCTGTCATTTACCCAGAGCGTCATTATACTGTATGACGAGAGATTTGCCCCTGCAAACTGCTTTTTCTTACCAGTTTGCAGGGGTTGTTGCTGCGGATGAGATAGCAAACTTTTCACCTCTGAAAACACAAGATCTAACCAAATCGTCCTGGAAACAAGGGGACAGATAGTATTTCTCTCTGATAGGTTCTCTACCATGACTGCCAACGCCAATGGGGTCTTCTGAAGACATCTTTTTAGGTTTATTATGTGTCTTTCGGAAAGCTCCTTTAAACAGAGATGGGTTCCATCAAGATTCAGCCAGAGTGCAAAGAAATCAATATCCTTGTTTTAAATTTCAATGTCTTTACTTTTGGCTGATTAGTTATCAGGAATGTTTTGTGAGAAGGTTTGTTGAAATAGAATAATAATTATGTTGATCCAAGGTGTAAAGCAAAGAAAAAAGTGCCTTCTTAGGACAGGGAGGTCCGTAGTTGTAAGAATATACCGCGAACTAAACTGAGGTAGACACAGACACCAGCAAACAGAATGAACACATCAACCTGCACACTCTAGAAAAAAAAAAATTCTAACACCTTCCCCTTTCTCCCACC
>NW_015150567.1:754586-761051 GCF_000732505.1 Cyprinodon variegatus
AAAAGGTGTCAGACGCAAAACATTTCAGAAACCGTATGTATCAAATATGATACATTTGGCATTACAGGGCTAAGTGAACCATCCTCTGTAGGAGGATCCAGTCAGCAGAAGGAATGTTTTCCAGGATAGAGCTGCTGGTATTAGGTTTCCTAAGTTTGGTCACATCCCTGGCTAAACTTATTGCAAAAATCCGATGCAGTTTTAACTTGAGGAGGACGCCAAACAGACAGTTATAGACATGAAAGCAAGATTTCAATAACTGTGAAGGAAATTCTGAAAATGATACCCAGGACATGAAGGGCGGCAGTGGCGTCGGATGCCCTGAAATTGCCCTGAAATCGAAGGATTGACGGTTCAAGCCCCGACTTCAACTGTCAGTGTCGTTGTGTCCTTTGGCAAGACGCTTCACCTGCATTGTCTACTGATGGTGGTCAGAGGGCCCGGTGGCGCCAGTGTACGGCAGCCCCACTTCTGTCAGTGAGCCCCAGGGCAGCTGTGGCTACAGTGTAGCTTGCCACCGTGAGTGTGTGAGTGAAAGAGTGAATGACTGAATGTAGTGTAAATCGCTTTAGTCAAGTCTCCTGACTTGAAAAAGTGCTATATAAGTACATACCATTTACCATGTATACATTACTATAAGACATGCATTTATTTTATTATCACTAAGCTTAAATTAAATGAGCCCAATCCACCCCCCCACCACACTGTGGTGTTTTTGCTGACATGCGATACACGTACATGTCCAGATGTGCAGGCACTCTACATCCCTGCTTGGCTTTGTATTTAAAACACAAATTTTTTATGAGTCTGAAATTTATTTTCAGGGTTTCGTTTTGTTTTGCTTTTGCAAAAATGACACATTCACTTGACAACTCATTAAAACACCCCTCCACCGAAGATACTTACTCATATCAATTCCCGTTTAGCATCTTACAAAGAGGTGCCCCTGAGATCTAAATAAAGACTAGCTGTTCACTTTTAATCTGCAAATGTGATCATTATAAAATGCCACTCATTTATAGTACTATGTGTCATCCTGTAAGTATCATCTGTAATTAGAGATAACATTTCTTTGTTCAAGTGTTTCTTACCTGAAATTTCCTTGAACCTTTTTTCAGGAGAAAATGCAGCTGAATGTAGCATTTATTGGCATAATAACGCCCGCTGATGTTCATGCAGTCAGCTTCTTCAGGTCTACAGGGAATCCAGAGCGTTAGCTTATCATCAGTTAACCGGAATTACTAAAAAAAACTTCATACAGGGTTTAACTCCTCAAGCATCTGCCTTTGGAGCAGGGTAGTAGTTTCAGCTCTCAATGTTTTCCATCTGGGATTTTGGAACATGAATGCATTGATATGATTGTGCTGGTTTTTGGCGGATCAAACCAAGGATAGGGGAGTGTGCCTTTTCTTTTTTCTTTTTAACACAGGTTTTACCAAGTTAACCAGAAAATAAGATATTTTGCGACCTATTTAGGGGTATGCACATGAAGCTGTGTTCTGTGGATAAATCCAGATACGCTGTGACTCGGCACAAAACGCTGCACTGGAAAAAATAGAAACCTAGAAAAGTCATTTTTATCTTAAAATAAGTGCATTTGTTCTTGGATTGAGGAGGTCAAAGAGACATTTTGCCAATGGAACAAGAAAATTTACATTTAAAATAAGAAAACACTATTGCATTCTCTCATTTCAAGTGCTTTTTTTTATCTAATTATCTTATTTTAAGTGTAAAAATACTCATTCCATTGGCAAATTATCTAATTTACCTACCCAGATTAAGGGTAAATACACTTCATTTAAGAAAACATTTACTTATTTGTAGATAAATGTTCCAGTGTGATTCTGTTAATAACCTAGAAATGAATAAGTTGTTCCTCTTTAGCTCACGGGACTCGCTTACATCTTTTTGATCAGAACTCCCTCATTAGTTGAGTTTAACTTGATCGTGAGATTGAACTAACAGATACTACAGAGCGGGAGAATAGAGTTTGAATGAAGAACTTTGATGAAAAGGGGTCCCTATGTCCTCCGGCAGTCTAAGCATATAGCAGCAAAGCTATAGAGATAGCTCAGGATAACCTGAGCCACCCTAACTGAAAAAATATCAAAAAGCCTAATCTTAGTATCAGCCCTGCTTTAATGAAGATTGATCTAATCCGATTGAAAGATAGCAACTTTATCAGAATGAATATCTTATTTCACAGCTTCATGGTGCGTTCAGAATATAGACTTTCTGTGAATCATCCCTGACAGCCAGTTAGCCTTATCAAGTCACTGGAACTAATTAGCACTTTTGTGTAAATATTCATGTTTTTTTAATAAAAAAAAGTTTCATTAGTTCTCAGGAAGGGTAAGTGAAGCGATCCACTAGACTGAAAAAAACTTTTTGACCCTCTCACTTTAGAAATATGGTTCTCAGAGTGAGTTCTTTGCCTCTCATCCTCTGCTTTATATCCTGGCCCTGGAACAGCCGCAGAGAAGCTGATTGGTTGTGACTGCCGCCTGCCAGCTGAGTTCTGCGTAGCCTCCAGGGAAGCAGCACTGCCTGACACTTCTTGGAGCTCTAGGCAGAGAAACCGAGCTTTCAGATCCCCTCCTCCCCAATGCAGCCTGTTCTTCCCGCTGTTACCTAGATACTTAACACAGAAAGATCCAAATAAACAAAAAGCAACCTCTAAATCAATATCCAAAGCTTTCCATTTTGCTTTTTGTTCATAAATAGCTTCATTTTCTTCAACCAGGCAACTGAGAGCCTGATTAGATGAGCCATTGTTAGTATGTTCAGAGTCTGTTTAAAATGCAGCAGGCTTTAGGAGGATTAAAGTCAGTGGATGGTTAGTATTGATTGTTCTCAGCTTCTGGATAGTTTTTCCTTAAGGTTTATGACCTTGTGCATTAAAGAAAAAATGTTAACAATGGGTATTTATTTTGTAGAAACAATCAGTTCTGTTAGAGCTTGGATTGAATAAATAATCCTTCTTTCTCCAGCAGTGCAAAGTGCTGACATTCAGTTACATTAATGATAAAGATCAGGCATAGCGCTCTAGAGCATGGATGAATATGTTGCAGGAGTTTTGTCCCTTTAGTTCTTTAGGGTTAATACGGTCCATCAGAACCATCTGCACATATTTCCCCTGTTTATTCTATATTCTCTGTGAACTTGATGCAGGTTCCCTGATCTATGTTTGCAGTTTTAGAAATGCTTTTGAGAGAGACGCTAAGAGGAGGCTGGAACTGATGGAGATAGGTACTGATTTTTGTAGCACTTGTTTTAAAAGATCCCTATTTGTTATGTTGCACCTGTAGCAGCCTCTGGCGTTTGTAGCTTTAAACCTATAGTGAGCAAGAACTGGTTTCTACTTACAGGAGGAGTAGTTTTCTAACAGCAACCCTCAGCTCACACAGAGAATCCCTAATTATTTTATGTACTTCAACCCAGCGCTGAGATGCTGCTTCTCCCTCCAACAGAGATCAAGCCTTTCCTTAAAAGATCATTTAACTTCACTGGTTGTCTTAGGCATGGCCAGTTTAATTGCATTGTACATTTTAGTAACAGGTGCTCTACATGAACAAAACTAAAAAAAAAGAAAGTTCAATTAAATGTCCTACTGTAATAGAAGCAGTTAGTGAAAAGATGGACTAAAGATTTTAACTAATAATGTCAATTTAAATGAACATTCAATCGTTTGTGGTCCCAATTTAAAGCAACTTGGGTTTCGGCTTTTTAACAATGTTTATGAGACATTATTCCAGATTAGTGGAACATAAAAACTAAAAGCTGCTTCTCCATGTTTGGTTCTGGTCCTGTAGAGTAGATTAGAGCCAGAAAACCTGAGAGGTATTTCGTGTTAAGCTGTTCACACTGCAAAAACGATCAAGAAATAAGTAAAAATTTATTAAATTAAGTGTATTTATTCTTATTTTAAGTAGGTAAATGAGATAGTTTGCCAATGGAATGAGTAATTTTACTCTTATAATAAGATAATTACATAATATGCACTTGAAATAAAACAATGCGATTATGTTTTTCTTATTCTAAATGTAAATTGTCTTGTTCCATTGGCAAAATGTCTCTTTTACCTCCTCAATTCAAAAACAAATGCACTTATTTTAAGAAAAAAATACTTATCCAGATTTCGATTTTTTCCATTGCAGTGATTTATAGACTAACAGAAGTTTTTTTTTAACATCTATTCTCTGAGATACTGGAAGCCAGTGTAATGATTTTAGCACTGGAGTGATGTGCTCCACTTTGTTAGTTCTAGTGAGGACGAAGGCAGCAGCATACTGGATCAGCAGCTGTCTGATCCACTTTTGACCTGTAAAGACATCAGTAATCAACAGTAATCAATTCTACTAAAGATGAAAACATTAATTTGTTTTTTTAAATCCCGCAGAGACATTAGTCCATTAATCCGATACGTTTAGGTGATAAGAGGGCGACTTCAACTGTCTTTATGAGCTTCTGAAGATTCAGGTTTGATTACGTCAATAAACCCACATTTAGAGCCCTATTCCTGGTTTCTAACTGTATGAACTGAAGCCATGTGCTAACTTTTAAATGCTCCTCCTTTGGTCAAAAAAGGTTTTAGTTTGTATTTTTTTGGCACATCCATGTATGATTTCTTCTATGCATTGAAACAGTTCTTGAATGGGTTGATAATAGAGGCCGAATCATCGGACAGATGACTTTCTTGGGCCCATGTTAGCATTATTTTGTGTTGGTGTTGGGTTCAGAAAATGTAGGTTTTTGTAAAAGGAAGAACTGAAATACACAATAAGGGATTTTTCATACGGCTTCTGCAGAAGGAGAGACAGTTGAACCCCAGACTCAAACACACTGTCTTCCACTGGACCTCCTCCGCAGAGCGTTTTATTAACAGAACATGACACATGGTTACAAACAGAGTATTGTTCTGACAGAACAATTGATCAGTTAATAAAGACAGGATGTTCCACTAGAATCACAAGGCAGGATGGTCTCCTGACTGAATCACAAGACACAATGGAGCATCCCCTTGCACAAATGTTTCATAAACACACATTAATTTTATAATCATCATTAAATAAACCTTGGCAAACAGTTGGCATTGGCCAGTTCATGAATTTGCCAATTCAATATTGCATTCAGCAGCCATGCCTTGGTTAGACTGATGTTAAGTGATCAATATCTGCATCATTCGGTTGCAGGTTCATTGTCACCTGGTGACATGGTACCACTTTACTGTATAGCTGTGTGTCGTCTGCATAGGTTTATTTCATTGCTGAACCAGAAGACCAACCCAGTTTTTCAGGGACTAATCCTATAGAGCGGAGGTCTTCAACAGGGAGTCCGGGACTTCAAGGGGGTCCAAGGAAGTACTGCAGGGGGGTTACGAAAGTTTTGGTTGATTAGACTTTTTTTTTTATATTGCCTCCGCAGTTTTTTCCACTAATTAAAATGTCTTTAAATCCAAATTAACATGAATTCAACAGACTGTAGTAAAAAGATAAATGGAGTCAGAAGATGTCTTTCAGTCATCAATGCACACATTCAGAGACACACAGGAGCTCTTTCAAGCTGGGCACCGTTTCATTCACAACACCTGTCCCATCAACCAGGAATAAGAAATACTTTAAAAATCCCAGGGAGAAATAACATGACTTACATGATTCGATATGTAATAGAGCAGGGGTCACCAACCTTTTTACGGATGAGGGCTACTTCATGGCTACCGAGTCATAGGAAGGGCTACCAATACTGACCTATGAACTGGAGGGATCAGAGTTCACCTACAGAAAATCTCATCCATAAAAACTCATTTTTATTCTTATTTTATTCTTTTATTCATTCCTAATTTTCTTTTTAATATTGTCATTTTGAAACCACTGAAATATGATGAAATAGTTAACATGATGAAATAATACATAAATGATTAAGAAGAAGAGCAACAGAATAAAAAAAAATTAAACTTAACCCACTGAGTGAGTTGTTCTGTTTTCAGAAGACGAAGAGGGCCCCCCATATGGTCCTGGAGGGCCCCTTGGTGCCCGCGGGCACCGCGTTGGTGACCCACTCTATTAAATAGAGTGACTATAGGATCAGTTTGATAAAACACAATTTCATACAATATATATAATTAGGGGGTCCCCGCTCCATCTCACCATCAGTTTGGGGGTCGTTGGCCTGGAAAACATTGAAGACTCCTGCAATAGAGCGATCAACAGTGTTGAATGCTGTAGTAAAGTCCAATAATATCTTCGATGTGGTTCTTCCACAGTCTGCCTTTTATACAGATGTCACTAAACACCTTGACAAGGCTGGTCTCTGTACTGAGGTGAGCAGAAAAACCTGACTGGAAGAAGTTGAGGTGTTTGTTAGGAAGGTGTTCAGCTGTTGAAAAACAACTTCTTCAATGGTTGTACTAGGGATGGAACGGTTTCTAAAAACCGTCCGAACCGTTCGGTTCGACTGTCTCGGTTC
>NW_015150567.1:763228-764830 GCF_000732505.1 Cyprinodon variegatus
TCTTTCAGTGAAGAAATACTCGCTAACGCTAGTTTCATCGGCTGAATCGGCCATGTTCTTTAGACTGGACTGTCGCGCTTCTCGTTGCGTCACACCTCAACCCGCCTCAAAGCCAACGCTGATTGGACGTTCGTTTGGTGAACGGCTCCAAATTTTCTTCAACGGAGAGTCTCCAGACTGATTTGCGAGTGAAACCTTGAAAGATCGCGAGATCAGGATGGTCTCACGAGGCTAGGGAAACTCTCCACGCTGATAGAAAGTAATCACTGTTGACATGTTCCCTCAGGTGCTCCTTGTCAGATAAAAAATTGTTTCATTTACCTTATAAATTATGTAGTGAGAACAGATTAAATGTGTATGGGAATGAAAACTTCTTCACAGCAATATGTATGCATTTGGTTCCACTTTATAGATCCACAGCAGTCCCTGCTTAAATAGACCTGGTCTCTATCTAAACAGCTGAAACCAACAAGCCAGACTTTTCTCTGGGAATAATTGGCTTTTCTAACAGTCACAATTGCCTTGACAGTTATGCTAGTCCCACTGTGGAAATCAGCAGGCATCCTCAGGCCTACTCAAAAGGCCAAAAAGAAACAGCTGAAGATCTCTCTGAATTTATTTCAAGTCAGTTTCACACATTTACTGCATGCTTCACTCCTTTCAGACCCCCGGCAGAGATTTTTTAGCCAGCTTCTCAAGTGAAATCCACCGATTACTCCGAGAGGCACTGTGATCGAAGCAGGGACTGACCAACTTTTTTTTTTTTTCTCAGGGAAGTGGAGGAGGAGCTGGAGGTGGTGTGGCAGGCAGCGACACGGGAAAACCAGCAGATGAGGGAGACGTTATTGGACACTAAAGTGAACATCGGGCTTGACCCTTTCTGCTACCCTGTGTCCTGACTTCCCTGCCCAGGCCTTAGAGGAGGCTGCTGTATCCTCCCAGCTCCAGCATTAACAGGGGCTGGATAGCTAAAGACCTACAGAATAAACCTGCAGGGTGTTTCACCTGCATCTGAACATCCTAACAGGGTTTAAGTGTCTGAATGGAGCTTTTTTTAAATCTATTTTCAAATCTATTATTCAAAAAACGGCACGAAATAGTAAAACTAGAAAGAAATGTATGTATGAGAGTTGATATGTTGTATGAATATGCACTTTACTTATCGTTCTACTTCCACATTATTGCATTACTCTCTTTTACTTGTTTTTCGAGTTGTTTTTCTTCACAAATGTGCCAGAAAAAGAGAATTAAGATAAAAAAAAAAGGTGAATCCTCACTACTATGGAGCTAAAAAGGCAACACCGCCATCTAGTGGACACAAAGCGGTAATGCTAATATTTTTGTAACAGGAATGACCATGCTGTGTGGTACAATCTGTTATCTGCACACTAAATGGACTTTCCCATCACAGGGATAGAAGCAATAATATTAAAAACCTTGAAATTTATACAAAGGAACGTCATTTATTTTTCATTTAAAATGTATTTTTGAAATCTTTATAAATGAGTTTTTTCCTTGAGCTACAGTTTAGCCTTGTGTTCAGAGGCTTTTTTGTAATTAATAAAGCAAGGTTGCACATCTTTGGGCTTAAATTCTGAGTTT
>NW_015150567.1:767768-769085 GCF_000732505.1 Cyprinodon variegatus
AGGTGTTGACCCAGTGACAGCAACGCTCCCTGTGCAGCCATAGCTGCGTGTCTGAGACTTCCTCATGAAGAAATACTGAGTTAAACAATTCTACAATGATTTTGATTTTACATTATTCTGACTATGTGTACTTATGATAAATCTAAGAACAAGTAAAATGTTTTTTTTACACCAATGTTTAAAATGTAATAATATGAGCGACCTGTGGTGTTTCTGCATTAAGAATGAATCATTGATAAAAGGTTTGGTGGAAAGCAGAAATACTCAACAGGTTAGATAGGAAATGCAGCCATATGAAGTGGACACAAGATGGAGCCAAACTAAGGTTTGAAGAGGAGCTGGTTGTATTAAAACACAGTCATACTAATTGATAAATGATCATTTTCAAATTGTTAATTTCGGGGCTGGGCCCTTGGGGTTTGGTAATGGCTTGGCTGGGGTTTCTGTCGCAGATATTGCTCTTGTGCCCAAACTGGACAACCTATTGCCCACTGGATCAAGGTGTTGAAAGGACACATAGCTTTCCTAAACTGGAAACAATTGGTTTCAAATCTAGCTCTGGTTGTCTTAATCTGGTCCATTTAGCCAACACTTCAATCACTGTTCAATTCTTTGAAATTGCTAAGTAACAGTTTTTGGCATTAAACGTGGGTGAATGGGCTCGGTGGGAGGCTCAGGTAGGGTAAAATATTTAACTTTACGGTGAAAATGAACCTCCTTACCGTTTCTCCAGAAATACATAGAACCTTAAAAATTCACAGGGTCTGTTAAAAGCCCTTTGATGAATGGGTATATTGAATTTTAGCATATAGGTTGATCTGTATGGAGGATAAAAAGTGACAAAATTAAATAACTAAATACAGCATTAATAAAATAATTAAATGTGTCAATAATTAATTAAATGTGGAATTAAATAAATAAATGTGTCATTCATTAATTAAAAACACGTCACTAATATAAAGTGCCACAATTAAATAAATAAATACAGCGAAAAACAATTAATTAAATGTGTAATTCATTAAATAAATAAGGAATTAAGTATATAAATATGTCATTAATTTAATAAAATACGTCTTAATTTTATAAAAAAATATATATATATAATTATTTCACTGTGCATTAAATTATTTCGTGGTCCTGTGTCGCAGTGCATCCAAACCATTAAAAGAATCTGTGAAACTCACCCATCAAAGTTAGGGGGCGGTTATCTAACACCTGATTGGTCACCCTGCACTTTAAGGCGAAGCAAATCGATTACAGAGACTGTGATCCACAGGTTGTGAACATACTCTGATACAGTAGGTGGCGACTCGATTC
>NW_015150567.1:772206-774297 GCF_000732505.1 Cyprinodon variegatus
GGTCCCTATGTCCTCCAGCAGTCTAAGCCTATAGCAGCATAACTGTAGAGATTAGCTCAGGTTATCCTGAAGCGAAACGTCTTCAAATCCTGGAAACCAAGTCCAGTGGATTGTTTTTAAACTTTTACTGAATCAACGAAAACATTTCACACTACAAATACTTTGAGTGCTTGGATTATTGATTGATTCTTTTCATGCTTGTTAAAGGATAGATGCACAGACACAGATAGATAGATTCTCTATGGAGGTGTTAATCAGTGTTGGTAAAGGTATCTCAGTTATGACATATATGCTATGAAATTCACAGCTGAACATTGCAGCTCACTGAATAATATATAGATATATAATGTAAATACATATATACTGTACATATATATGTAAATAAAAAGCAATTGTACCTTTTACTACTAGATAGAGATAAGAGATCATTACATCTCCTTTCAGGTGTATTGCAGGTGTATTGCTGCTGGATCACTGTTATCTGTGAGTTTTATCAGCAGCCTCACATGTCCTATCTTATACTAACCTGTTCTTATGATATAATCTGTCTCAGTTTGTTTTTTTACAGATGCAGAAACAAACATGAAACAGGAAAGAAAGCATGATAGTTTAACCTGGTAGACTGTCCTCACTAAACCAGACTTTATCATTAGATTGGATGTTCTATGAAAGGTTTTTTAATTGGTGGGTCATGCAGGTCGTAAGAAAGGAACAGCAGGACATTTACCTCTGAGCAGACTGACCTTTGATCTTCATAAAAGGGAGGCAGAGGGAAAAGCTCCTTGCTCCTCTGTCAGCTGTAGATTGAACAGACTGCAGAGGCTCTGCTCCATCCTCCACTCTGAGGTACTGTTCTGATTTACTGTTTCACTTTATACCGTTTCTCTTCTTTCAGCCTCGTTTTGACTGCAATGCTTTGGTCAGTTTATTGTGGATAAACCTAAGAAGCACAGTGCAGATTATTTATTTTGAGTTGTTAAAGTACATCTCAAGTAAAGTGTATTATGCATCATTGGTTTAAAAATTACTAATCTAAACTAAAGGTTTTAAACATGTGTTCATGCAGCAGCTCAAAAAAATCCATCTATACCAATTCAATGAAATTAGTTTATTCATGACTATCATGGGTTACTATGATAATTTCAGCCAGAATAATAACTTTTTTCATTTCACTGTATTTCAAGAGTGAGTTCCACTTTTCTTTAAAACAAGCATGTTAGTTCATGGTGCAGCCGTGCAGAAGGTAATATTGATGCTGTTCATTGTTGATTCTGATCTTAAGCCTTTTTGCTCATAGCAGCAATGATGTCCAGATTATTATGTGGAAAAGTCTGGTTTCGTAAATAATTTCAGTTACTCCTTTTAAATGGATTTCTAGAGCACCTTTAAGTTGGCACTATTTTTTCCTTCGGTTCTAGCCTTAGATTTTGCAGCTTTAAAACTGCAGATAGACCAATACAGCTTTTTAAGACCCATGCTCATAGCGATTATGTTGGGATCAGTCTAACTGATCTTGGATATGGATACAGATTTTTGGGGGTACATTTGTGAAGGAGATAATTTTTTCCATCTCTCTATTTTACCTTTTAAAAATAAACAATGATAACTGTTACTGTCATGTTGGGTTCAAGGCGTCTAACCCACATGCAGAAACACACTCGGAAACAGGGAAAAAGTTAAATGATTTATTAACAAGGTTTCACAGACAAAATGTTGCACTGGTTCTGGGTTCTTCGTACTGGTCACGGGAGGAACACCACTGAGGAGGACAGAGCAGTTAGAGTTGATCCAGGGAAAATTGGTAGTTACAGATGACGAGGTAAAATACCTGCTCAGAGATGGATCTGATCAGCAGGGGGGGAACCATATGAGTCCAGAGGCTTGTCGGCAGGCAGAGGGCTGAGGGCTGAGGCAGAGACTGAGACTAAGCGCACGCAGGCAGATTCCAGACAAAGGTTTCTCTTACCAGGATTTCAGGTTTCAGGATAGTCAGGATCTGTGAGGCAGAGAGAAACAGGATCAGACAGGTTCTCAAAGATCAGGGTTATAGATCAGGCAGGCTGGCTCAGGTTTTGCTAACCATTACTGGCA
>NW_015150567.1:775669-778205 GCF_000732505.1 Cyprinodon variegatus
GTCTAGAAGGGAGATAGGAGAAGGAGACTGACACAAGAGGGCAAACAAGTAATACCTAAGAACTCAAACACATTTAAAAATAACTAGAATACAAAATGGAAATAAAACCAATGAAAACTCAAAGATAAAACTTAAACAGAATCATGTTAAACACCATTTGTTAAAGATAGGTTCTGTGTATGCACCTTGAAGCTCTCTCTCTTTTTTTATTTTTCCTGAAAAGAGTTCACTCAGGACAAACTCTTTAAATAACACTTTATAACTTATATGTAATAAATAACCAGGAGACACAACAACAGACTCTGATAGAAATGTAATCTTACTCAGATCAGAGAAGTCGCTTAGAGTTACAGAGGGCAGCTGCTCACCTCTGGGCTCACCTCTCAGGAAATATAAATACATAAACAGTTAAAAAGGCATTTTATGCATCTCCATTCTGCCACATCATCACATCATTACATCATACATGTTGGCAGATGAGTAGCGATGAGCAGACACAATGTTACACTTTGTTCTTGGCTAAAGGTGTCAAGAACCGAGGAAAGATGGACCCAGTATTCAAGGAGAGACAGCCAGTAGGAAAGCTCAAAACGTTTATTAAATAAAGAAAACTAAAGTGGAGCTGTGGCTCGCGGATTATGCAGGAGGGGGGCGGGGCACCGCCCAATCTCAGACACTCTGGTCTAGCAGATCAGTCCAAGAATGTCCCCAAGTGCTGCAGTCCCAGAGGACATGCTGGAAGCCGATCCTGGTCATGGATCCAGAACAGACAGGAACAGACAGGGACAGGTTGCAGGATCCAGACTTCCAGGCATCCACAGGCTCCCAGGAGGGTTCAGAGTCTGACAGGGTCCGAAAGCGTGACCAGGGGATCAGGTGCAGACGGGCAGGCTCAGTGGCAGAGGATAGCCGAGACAGGACGTGGAACCAGAACTTGATGCAGGACCTTTAAACTGGTCTCCACCTTGGGGCCAGGGTTACTGAGATAAAAACTGAACCTCCCCACATATAGAGCCAAAAACCCAGAGGACTCAGCAGGGGAGGAACAGTGGACGATCAGGAGACGAGACAAACACTAAAACCTCTTTCCACTGGCCGCCAGGATCCAGGACATGAACCAAGAAATAAACTGAACAGACAGGCTAACAGAAAGACAAGTAATGATCTGGCACTGAATGCTCAGGCTGAACTGAATATAAACCAGAGAAAACAGGTGAGAGGAATAAATGATAATTGAGGCAGGGAGGGAAAACGACAGGTGAAAGGAATGACTAATTAAGGAGGAGCAAACAGACCAGATCATGACAGAAGAACACCGCTATCTTTTCATTCCCCAAAATTTGCCACGTACAGAATAAAGATTCAAACTGTATATCCGCAGAGAGGAGCTGTCTTAATTAGATAAACTATTGTGGAAAATATTAGTTCTGACACACAACAGGCAGCTAATATTAAGGTGTAATAAACTCACACATCATCAATGATAATTATCCTAACAACCAAAACCATGACAACAGCGCCCTCTGCTTCATGTTATCTCCAGGCATGACTGCGGGATGCTCCAATGAATCGGCAAAACACATGCATGCAATATTGTCCCAAAATCTTAGCCAGTCCATGTTTCATCATCATCTTTTCTTCAAACTTTAGAGGACATTTTTATTAAAGAGAGAATTAGCTTTAAGTGTCTTTGTCCAATACTTTAAATCACCCTGCACCAGTTGCCTGCACCACCTCTGTGCTTCAATATATCCTTGTGATATTTTCTATTTTCCTGTCACCATCACCAAGAAAGAGCACAACAATGAGTCTGAACAGCCACCTTTAGCACACATTGCTGGTTTTATTATGCTGATTTTTTTGGCCAATAGTGTTCATGGGTTTGATAAAACTGACGGAAGTAAACAAGATTCAGATCCACTCGGCAGTTATTCTTTGAACATACAACTCATACAATAGTTTTGTCATTTTTTCAGCTTACTCGTGGTCTTTAACAAAAACAATGCAGTAAAAACAGGCCTGGGTATAAAACGACTCAGTAAAACCTTATCAGCCATTTTCTGACTCACCAGACACTTAAACCTTGAAAGTACCAAAGCATAGGGAAAAAAAAAATTATATATATATATATATATATATATATATATATATATATATATATATATATATATATATATATATATAACGAATATATATATAACGAATATATATATAATATCCTGTAATTACGGCAAAGCTTTAAATATTCCAGATATTTTGAGAGTATTATTCATATGGATGATTCTACTGGAAATCAGTCAAGGCTTTATATCTTAAAGGAGAAAACATTAAAGATTAACTTTAAACCTATTAGATATAAATGTAAAAAAAAAAAAAAAAAAAACGATTTTGTTTAATCCTGTCTTTACGGAAGAGGATTAGGGCCACTGATAAAAAAAATAGTTACCGGTAACTGATTTTTAAATTTGATTTCAGTTTTTTGAGAATTCTGACTTTAATCTCAGAATTCTGACTTTTTTCTGAGAATTCTGACTTT
>NW_015150567.1:780185-781658 GCF_000732505.1 Cyprinodon variegatus
AAAAATGTCTCTGGACCTTTACTGGTTGATGATTTTCTTTATTCTGACTCCGCTGATTTTTAATTGGCTACCCCTGGTTTAGACGGTCTTTGGACCAGGAGCACCAAGACACCTTATAATGGCTGAACTCTTTTTGTCTTTCAAAATAGCTCAGTAAGTTGTATATGTGAGATTAAGTTCTGCATTTTCAGCTCTCTTTAAATGTCATAACCATGAAGGAGAACAGATTGGTCATCATGATCTGTGTGTTTGATTCATCTCTGGGAACTTTGACACAGTGGGAGGCACCTCCTGTAACTCATTGACTTTGTAGTTTCAAATGTTTGTCAGGAGGCAACAAGGGTTATTATTTACCTTTAAGTCACTGGATGTATTTCCTTTGACTTTACCTGCCAAAACCTCCAAAGGTTTTCATGTGAAGCGAGAGACATCATGACTCCCTGCTGTCAGATTCAGTTTGGACTCAAATTAAACGCTTTTTGACAAGAACCTTCATAACGTTTTTTTTTGTCTGTGATGCAGGACACAATGAAGAAAGATGTTTCGTTAGAGCAGAACGGGAATCAACAGGAGTCTTTTGTGAGTTTAGAGGACAAACAGTAACTGTGACGTTACCGGTTTCCCGTTTTGCTCTCAGATCTGTTCTCCTTCTATTGTTTCTCTTGCTTCCTGTGTTTTTGTTGCAATGTTCTTTGAGGCTCTTTGATTTTTACACTTTCTAACTCTCTTTGCTTGTTTTACTCATCAGGCTGACGATGGCATTCGTTGGAGAACTGGATCGGAATATGCCAGCCCAGAACACAATGATGTGCCTAAAAACAGGGTGTCTCACCCCTCCCTGTTTGGAAAATACAAGCCCAGCTTACAGACACTCAAGCCATTCCGCTGGTCTTCACCAAAGTCAGTTTCATTGGCGACATAACGTAACAGTGCCTTGTACATATAATCAAACCTAATGAATTGTTTGACATTTAAAAACGTACAGTTAGAGTGGTTCAGATTATCCTGAGCTATATAGCTATAGATATGCTGCTATAGAATCCATCCAGGTCATAGTCATTCCAAAAAAAGAAAATTACAAAGAATCTACTGGACTTTGTTTCCAACTTTGAAGACATTTCGGTTCCCATCCAGGAAGCTTTTTCAATTCAAACCTTAAACAGAGGGGGTCGACATGGCTTTCAAAAACCTACAATGCAGCAAGTGAGTTGATTCCTTCCCACTAGCATCGCAGCCCCTGTACAGCAGACCGGACATATTCAGCCAGGCCAAAAATTCCCTTAACGACGACCTTTATCGGGCATTACAGGCTAACAAAAGAAGCCAAAAAAAAACCCTCCCCAGGGGATGGAGCCCTTTGTCTAGTGCTGCAACTAACGATTATTTTAAAAATCGATGAATCTGCCGATTATTTTTTCAATTAATCGATGAATCGGACAAAAAAAATTTTTTTATATTAACCTCTTTATTCCA
>NW_015150567.1:784383-785420 GCF_000732505.1 Cyprinodon variegatus
AGAGATGACTTGTTGACTCCAGATCCCCCATCTCAGCCGTAAACACATGAATGATCAAAAATCATCAAAAATCCAAGTATTTAGCTTTTAATGCTTTACCTTCCTTTGCCAGATATTTAACTTCTTAGCTTATTAAGAAGCTGTCAAGCCTAAAAAAGGGAGCTAGTTTAGTTTTCTCTAAGATAAGAGGCTCCAGTCTTGGACATCTCAATCTTTCCTGTAAACTCTAAGGAAAATGTTGCACGAAGCTTGTTTTGCAGAGTGTGATTCTGAGATTACCAACAGGCCTACTTAACTTTGACAGTCAGAAGGTTCTGATTCTTGTGGCCTTGCAGGACTTTCTGTTTATGGCATCTCTCCAGTGTGGCTGGCTTGAGAGCAAACACAAGAGGATGACAAAGCAGGATGGAGCTGCTTTGTCCCTAAGTACAGTGGGAACAGGATTGCATGTCCCTGAGGGAGTATTTTTTGAAAGGGGGGTGTGCGGTAGTTTGAGGGGAGAGTACAACAGAGCAAAACTGCATCTTCCTTCATCGATGTTCATAGTTAACCAGCCTGAACATTGGTCCCCAATGTCCAAAATTAATATCATAGCTTGTGCCATTAAATAGGAATTAGAATAAGAGAGGTTTGGTTCAATTATATGCTATATTTCCATTTCACAGTCATGCACCTTTTTTTTCTTTAGCCCAACAAAAAATCCCAATGCAATATATTGAAGTTAGTGGTGGTAGGTCCTATGAATATTTTAGCAGTGTGGTAAATGTGTGTTACCTATCATTGGTAATGCTCATGTTCTGTACAGTATTCAAATCTGATAATCCTATTTGTTATGTTCAGTTCACACCCTGTGGACAATGCCAGCTTCCTGTCATTTGCAACCTTTGCCTGGATGACTCCCATGATGTGGGCCATATTCAAGAACAGGCTGGACATGTCCTCTCTTAGCCTGTCTCCATTCGATGTGGCTGACACCAGTGGAGAGAGGTTTGGGACTCTTTTTTTGTTGCATTATCTAATGTTTTTACATATGGACT
>NW_015150567.1:786924-787578 GCF_000732505.1 Cyprinodon variegatus
AGAAGTCCTCTGCCTCCTTGAATACAGATCTCCTGATGAGCAGATGAGAGACAGGTGGTTGCAATCAGCTCTGGCTCCAGGAGATCTAGTACGCCCTCTGGTGGAAAAAGTGGACGGACCTCAAGATCCCAACAAGTGCCTCCTTTCTTCAGGGGTTACCTTACCTCCATCTTTCAAGTCTACAAAATATTGGCACAATGTCCTTTGCAATAGCCTTGGATTGCTTCACAGAGGCTATCAGAGGTTTATGTTTCTCAGCTCATGAAATACGGTCCGATATTTACTTAGATTTAATGCAATATTCTTACATAAAAGTGAACACTGTGAGCGTTTATTTGTAGGAAGAAACCTGGTTGTATCTTAGCATCCACTTACTGCTTGCTGTGCAGGCTGCAGAGAATATGGGAGGAGGAAGTGGCGAGGAAAGGTCTGGAAAAGGCCTCCCTGGTCAAGGCGGTTCTTCGTTTTCAGAGAACGAGGTTCATTCTGGCTGTCTTTGTCGGTTTCCTTGCCTTTGGATCAGCATTCGTCGGCCCGGTGAGTTTTACTTTCATGCTTACGATCATTTACAGATGAAATGTTTTTTAAAGAGGTATGATTGCCATTCATATAGTGATAGTAAAACATTGCTGAAATATCTACTTTAAAACACAC
>NW_015150567.1:790451-791439 GCF_000732505.1 Cyprinodon variegatus
TCAGTGAAAGGTTCGAGTCAGAGTAAAAAGTGGCTGGAATTTGGAGGGGATTTTACCGGGAGTTGTAGGGAAGTTGGCTGCCATTCGGCTGGTGTTTGACTGTGAAGGGCCATTTTTAATGGCTGCTACTGTGTGTGATAACTTTGTGGCCGTCCTTCAAAAACCGGCCTTTTTCACCCTACCCTAAGACATCACTGCATTTTGAAGTCTAAAACTGGAAAGTAACTATTAACTACGAACTGTTGACATATGTGAAGTGAAATCTGACCTCTTGACCTCTGCAGTAAGGAAATCCTTGATTTTTTAGCAACAAGGGCTCAGGCTACAACATCTAAGGTACTCAATCAAAAACATGCAGTTGTCATGATTTAATTTAAGGTCTCACCCAAAAATGCAGAAGATCAAACAGAGAGACCAGGGAAAAGTTTAACAGGTTTATTATGAATATGGTGATGAATCCAGTGCTGCTCAGAACATTGTGCAAACCGGAACTGGAAGGTAAGGGGAAGACACTGCGGTTAGTTCAGGCTCAGTGGGAAATTAGATTCTTTGGTTTAAATTGGAGGAATAGGTTGCAGACTCACTTCTCTAGAAAAAGGTGTCCTTTATGGAATCCAGTCTGTGTGGAATGTTCCAGAGATTGTCTTGTTTGGTTTTGGGCGGACAGGGTTACTCAGACTGCGGTTGTTCCTTGGTGAATGGAGAAGCTGACTGCCACTCTGATTTCCTGTAGTACTTGAATGGGCTGCGGTGCAGATGAAACCTTTGCTCGGTGTGAAGCTCGAACGACCTCTTGGGGAAAGTGGATCCAAACTTCCTGCTTGGAACCCCAGCTCAGTTAGAAGCTCAGTTGATCCTTCCAGAGAGAGAAGGTCCGAACAAATCCAGTTTGCAGGATGACTTCCTGCCGAGAGGCAAAGACAAAAACAAAGTTAAGACTCAGGTTGACAAAAACTCAGTTTGACTCAACAAAACTCAGCTTGGCTAG
>NW_015150567.1:791823-794117 GCF_000732505.1 Cyprinodon variegatus
CAAAAACAGACCACACAAACTGGATTCCTGACGGCAGTTTTATTGTGATAATTATAGCTAATGATTGGGAAGCTAATTAAAGTATCTGGAATTCATTGAATTTACTATTAAATAAAAATCTGTCTAAGAGCTTTTTAACCTCACTTAATTTTTGTTGTCGAAATAGACTAAATACCTTTGCCTCTATGGGTTAGGCTTAGTTTTTCCTTTACCCAACTGGAATTTTCTTCATTATGGATTCTGACACAGAGCAAACTCCCACTTTTCAGCTGTAGTTTTTTAAGAAATCTTGAAAAAAAGTACGATTTTCCTTCTGTTTCATAAATATGCAAAAAATGTGTGTTCCTCGAATATAATGAAGGTTTTTATGATTACCTGGTGTCTCCCTGTCCCCCCCAGGGCATCATTGTTAACAAAATCCTGAACTATATTGAAAACCCTGGAAAGAGTACGGTGACCTATGGTGCCGGTTTGGCCGTGGCTCTGTTCTGCACCGAGTTCTTCAAAGCGTTCTTCATTTCCCTCATGTGGGCGCTAAACCTGCGCACAGCAGCCAGACTTAAAGGAGCCTTCTCATCCATGGCCTATCAGAAAGTCATCTCTCTCAGGGTCCACAGCGGGATTTCAATGGGAGAGGTAAAAAGGACATATTTGCAAAGTTTTCCAGTCCAATGCAGCATGTAAAAAGCAAAACTGCTTTCTCCTCTGCCTTCCATACATGCAGATGATAAATGTCTTGACCAATGACGGCCACAGGTTGTTTGAGGCGTCAGTTTTTGGAAGCTTTGCATTCAGCACCCCAGTGATCTTCATTGCCTGTATTGTATATGCCTGCTATGTTCTCGGTTACACCGCCCTGACAGGAGTCTTTTGCTACATCCTGTTTGTCCCCATACAGGTCAGCAGCTCTTATCATAACCTCAACATTTAGTTTGTTTTCTCAGATGCATTAAATCAACAATAAAAAGCTATAAACAGTAGTTCATTTAAGATTAAATATGATATTGGATATAAAGGAAATAAAGGATGACAATATTTGACCTGATTTTGCAGCTGGGCTTGGAAATGTTTGTTTTTATAGGAGCACCTTCTGAAATACTGAATTAGGTGTTTGTTTTTTTATGCTAATCAACTTTGAATGCAGCCTTGAACAAAACTCTTTCCCTGCAGTTTTCCTTGGCAAAATTAATCAATAAATTCAGATGGAAAGCCATGCAGATAACAGACAGCCGCGTTCGCACAATGAATGAGATTCTAAACAGCATAAAGCTCATCAAGATGTACGCCTGGGAGGAGTCCTTCGAGAACAAGATTGCAGGTACGTTTAGAAGCTGCATGTCAACCAATTAGTGCCTCTCAAAATATCACTGCACTGGAAAAAATCCAATTCTAGATAAGTCATTTTTTCTTAAAATAAGTGCATTTGTTCTTGAATTGAGGAGATAAAAGAGACATATTGCCAATGGAAGAAGACAATTTAGGTTTAAAATAAGAAAACACAACTGCATTGTCTTATTTCAAGCGCATATTATCTAATTATCTTATTCTAAGAGTAAAAATACTCATCCCATTGGCAAATTATCTCATTTACGTACTCAAATCAAGGGTAAATACACTTAATTTGAGAAAATTTTAGTTATTTCTGGAACATTTTTGCAGTGTGCAAACATTTAAATATAGATAAGTCCATTTTTCTTGGAATAAAAATTTTCTCCCTTAATTTGAGCAAGTAGGACAGTTTTCTAATGGAATAACATGAAATGTTTCAAACAAGTATTTCTGTGTCAAATACATAATAGCTGATTCTTTTCTTTTAAAGGTAAAAAAAACAAAAAACATATTCATTTGGTTGATCTTTTTTTTTTTTTTTAACCTACTCAGCTTAAGGAAAATAAATTTTAAGAAAGTTTCTATTTATTTGTAGATCTGTTATTCCAGTGTTGGAAACCTGTGAATGTATATATGTATGTTCATCTGCCGATTAACTCTTTCAACTGCTCAATTAATGGACCTTTGATGTAGTAATTATTTATTAGTTGATTTATTGATTTAATAACGTTAGGGATGTTTCTAGAGGCCTTGTCAATGTCAAAACTGAAGTATCACTGATTTTCCTTTTGCATTATGGCTCACATTGGGAAAACGATCTAGAAATAAGTAAAACTGTCTTAAATTAAGTGCATTTACCCTTAATTTTAGTAGGTTAATGAGATGATTTGCCAATGGAATGAGTATTTTTACTCATAAAATAAGATATTTAGATAAAATGCGCTTGAAATAATAAAAATGCAATT
>NW_015150567.1:795682-798474 GCF_000732505.1 Cyprinodon variegatus
CAAACCACCCAAAGGGACTCTATTTAATGGTAAGGACACTTCTGAAAGCCATGGATCTTATTAAGGCCCATCAGAGAGAAGGAGGTGGAGTGAATACAAATCACAAACTTCAGGTCTTTCTTTGAAAAAAAAAAAAGTTACATTTTCTTTCTGCTTGTCTTTATTTGCTAGTTTATGTTAAATTCCTTCGTTTACACGCCACATGTAAAAATGTCCTCCTCTTTACAGGATTGAGAAAAAAGGAAAAGAAGCAGATTCGCCTGGTCAGCTACATCCAGAATATAAACACCAGCATCACCAGCATCGTCCCGACCCTCGCCACTGTTCTCACCTTCCTGGTTCACACTCTGCTGGGTTTATCGCTCAATGTGTCTGATGTAAGTACAGCAGCGCTGAGCTGTGAATAAAGGATTGGAACGGAGAACTGTCGCCTCGTGGACATCAACTAAAGAGTTTCCATCTAAAGCCCATCAGGGTTGTTTTCACCTCACTGTTTGATTTTCTGTAAACAGGCCTTTTCTACTATCGCCATTTTTAACTCCATGAGGTTTGTCCTCGCCTTGCTGCCGTTGTGTGTGAAGGCCCTGGCTGAAGCCGCTGTGTCTCTGAGGAGATTAAGGGTACATCTTAAACAACTTTTTCCATTTTAAAGCTTTAATTGCAATTTGCTCTCATCAGTGCTCTCATCAGTGTATTATGAAGATAAATGCAAATTATTTGTTTAAACATGTTGGTCTATCACATTAAATCTCAGTATTGTTCAATGAAATCGGTGGTTGTACAGTAGAAGCCATCTTTCTGCTGAGAAGTAAAATCTGAGAAACCTTATCCATTAGTTTAGTTTTAAGGGAAGCAACCAATTCACTGCAGAAATTAAGATATCAGGAATTCAGTGTAATTTCCCTTGATTTGAATAGACCGACCAGTTTTTTCCATTTACATTAAAAATAACAGCTCCAAACTGGAAAAACGATCTAGAAATAAGTAAAAACTTCTTAAATTAAGTGTATTCACCCTTAATTTGAGCAGGTAAATGAGATAGTTTGCCAATGGAATGAGTATTTTTACTCTTAAAATAAGATAATTAGATAATATGCACTTGAAATAAGACAATGCAATTGTATTTTCTTATTTTAAGTGTAAATTGTCTTTTTCAATTGGCAAAATGTCTCTTTTACCTCCTCAATCCAAGAACAAATGCACTTATTTTAAGAAAAAATGACTTGTCAAGATTTTGATTTTTTCCAGTGCATTGTCTTATTTCAGGTGCATTATATCTACACTGGAAAAACGATCTAGAAATAAGTAAAAATGTCTTAAATTAAGTGTATTTACCCTTAATTTGAGAAGGTAAATGAGATAGTTTGCCAATGGAATGAGTATTTTTACTCTTAAAATAAGATAATTAGATAACATGCACTTGAAATAAGACAATGAAATTGTGTTTTCTTATTTTAAGTGTAAATTGTCTTGGTCCATTGGCAAAATGTCTCTTTTACCTCCTCAATCCGAGAACAAATGCACTTATTTTAAGAAAAAATGACTGATCTAGATATACATTTTTTCCAGTGTAATTAGCTTATTTTAAAAGGTAAAATGTTCATTCCATAACCAGATCATACATTTATTTTAAAGATATGTTGTTTTAAATCAGTTTTTGCAGTGTTGTAACCCTAAGCATCCAATGTGTGGTTGCTGTGTCAGAAAATCATGCTGCTCCAGAACCCAAAGCCCTACCTGCAGCAAAACAAGGACAGTCAAACAGCTGTAGAGATGAAAAACGCCACGCTATCCTGGACCAGTGCTGCCGGCGAACAGCATCACCTTCCCAGCCAGAACGGGGAGGTGAAGGAAGACAAGGAAGAGGAGAATGGTCGGAGTCAGAGCTTACCAACCCTGAGAAACATCTCCTTCACTCTGCCCAAGGTCTGCTGGGAATCGGATTAGCTTATTGTCGTGTTTTGGCTCAGCCGAAGCCTGAAGGTCTCTGTGTTTCTTCCTGAAGGGCAGCCTGCTGGGTGTCTGTGGGAACGTGGGGAGCGGAAAGACATCACTGATCTCCAGCATTCTGGAACAGGTTGCTACGCCATTTTTTCCACTGTCACTAGTTTCTGACGTATCTTTGCTTTTAAAAAGCTTTTGCAGTTTAAGCAATCCTTAAATACTTATCCTTTAATCTTCCAGATGCATCTTCTTCAGGGTTCCATCACAGCGGATGGGACGTTTGCTTATGTTTCCCAACAGGCCTGGATTTTCCATGGAACAGTTCAGGAGAACATCCTGATGGGCGAACCGTTGGACCAGGCCAAGTAACCACACACTGTTTTTCTTTTTCAAGGTTAAAAATGTTTAACCAGGAGAACGTGAAATTTCGTCTGTCATGGTAGTTAAACAAGGACAGAGGTCGTCTGTGTTATCTGGCAGCTCACCTTGGGGAACTGCTGATCAATGCATATGGATTTTATGTAACATAAGATAAGGACTGTCTCTAAAAAATGTAATAGAAAGCAGCTTTAATTATCCCTGAGATAGATATCTTCTAGGTTTAAATATATCTACCAGACAGGAAGCTGTTATCACTTAGTTTAGTTACAATTTACCTAAAATTCAGATATAAAATTCTATTACAATGCTATTCATTGTTTGATCTATTTGCTGATGTTTTCATGATGGTTTCATAAACCACTGAAACATGTACACTGCAAAAAATGTAAATCTAAATAAGTCATTTGTTCTTAAAATAAGTGCATTTTTTCTTGAATTGAGGAGGTAAGTGAGACACTTTGCCAATG
>NW_015150567.1:799590-801287 GCF_000732505.1 Cyprinodon variegatus
CGGAGAGTCTCCAGACTGATCTGTGAGTGAAACCTTGAAAGCTCGCGAGATCAGGATGGTCTCACGAGGCTAGGGTCAAACACCTTAAACTGGATATTCTCCCTCAGGCTTCTCTGATAGCTAGCAGAGTTCAATGTTCCATCACGTATGGTAAAATATTCCCGCTCAGCAAAGAGCCACAAACCATCATACTACCACCACCATGTTGGACTGTAGGTAGTAAACACACACAATGGACAATTCGATATGGAACCAAATGTCCAGTGGGTCTGCAGGGGGGTTTGGAGAGAAACTCTAAGATACATTTTTATCTATTTCCCCGTCTCTCTGCTTTCTTCAGTCACTGACCATAACTATGTGAAATTAAGTCTGCAGTTAATTAGAGATCTGTTTTTATTGACAAACAAAGATAACTATACCCAACTCTGTATTTTACTGGGTCAACTTTTACTGAAAATACATTTATCTGATCTGAATATAAGTGCAATAAAAAAAATAGAGAAGAAAATATGTCAGAAAAAATTTTTTTTCATAGTTTTTTGGTGTCAGGCTGAAAGTTTCCTGTATTTGTGTTCTGCAGATATGACCGGGTTTTGGATGTTTGCAGCCTCAGAGCTGACCTTACTATCCTGCCATATGGAGATCAAACAGAGGCAAGTGCTTTCTTTTATCCTCCTCTTCCTCACCGGTGTCCTGTATCCCTTCTATCTTTCTGCTTCATGCTCACAGCTCTTGTCATTGGTCTGGAGCTGTTGATGTCTATGCTCATTCCAAACATTCACAATAAAATAGACAAATATAGTTCAGGAAGTTGATAGAAAATCACAGATTTTACAAAGTGAAACCTGCAGTAAATGTAGATTGATTGCTCAATGTTTATGGCTCAATAGAAATAAAAAGCCAAACTCCAGTTTCTCAGAAATGTTAATATTACAGTACATATGATGAATACAACAAGCATATTTTAAACTGAAATATCAGGCTTATCAACAAAGATGTTTTGCATGATGTAATCACACTTTTTTCTTCTATTTAACTTTCTATGAACACAGAGTTTAACTCCCACAATAATCATATTTTATTATAAACTGAATTTTAGGTTTTTTATCATCTTTATCATCAATAAAAAGAAATAAGGGGTAGAAATATTGAACTCTGTGGATAGATTAGATTAGATTAGATGAGCTTTATTGATCTCACAGCGGAAAAATTCACTTACATATTGGCATAGTAATTAAAGAAGGTGCAAACAAGGAGGAAAAAGGTGCATTAAGAATAAACAATATATATATAGTATATCAAGATAAATAAGGATTAATTAAATAATGGTCACTTATTTTCTCTAAATAATGCAGAAAAACCCCAGACATTTTTCACAGTATTTAACGTTTTAGGTAAACGTATGGTGATAGTTCTAATGCTGTTTGGTTGCTAGATCGGAGAAAGGGGTCTGAATCTGTCCGGAGGGCAGAAGCAGAGGATCAGTCTGGCCAGAGCCGTCTACTCTAACAAAGACATCTTCCTCCTGGATGATCCGTTGTCTGCTGTCGATGCTCATGTGGGAAAACACATCTTTGAAGAATGCATAAAGAAAGAGCTTCAAGGAAAATCCATCATCCTTGTCACGCATCAACTCCAGGTAGGAAAGCATTGAGCTCATTGCATATGTTAAAAGATTTTATAACCTAAAAGAATCG
>NW_015150567.1:803999-805450 GCF_000732505.1 Cyprinodon variegatus
ATATTTTCCTCTAGAACTTGAGAAAAAACTCTTTTCTTCAAATAATTTAAAAGTAGTTCTCTAGTGTTGTGTTGTTTTGTTATACTATGCCGACAGTATAACAATTCTTTACTATTTTAACATGCAATTAGGTTGTGAATACCTTTTTCTCTCTTTTTTCTTTAGGAATATTGTCATTAAATGACAAAGTAGCAAAACATTTTTAATCTAAAATCTACATCATGAAACAAGAACTGATGTGAAATGTTTCGGTATCAGGATCACAGACATTTTCAGAATCAGAGATTTATCTTTTTTAAAATGTAAAAATTCTTTGCCAGGTTGTGTCAAATCAAATTTCTGCAGCTGGTTTTTAATAAGGGGATGTAAAACAAGTCTCAATCATTTAGAAACAGTATTTGCTGGATATCCCTGGTGCTTTGAGGAGGGTGAATTGTTTTGACGCAAAAAGCAAAATCTAGAGGGATCAGATTTCCCCTTAAAACACGATCTCCAGCTGCTAACATGCTGCTATACAAACTACAAAGAAACTGTGCTTTAATTTAAAAAATCATGATCAACTGAACAGAAACAGAGAAATAATAATATAATTGAACTTTATTGATCTCACATTGGAGAAATTCGCTCCCCAAAACAGAAACACTGAATGTAAAACCAAACAAGCTTTTAGTAAAACCTAGCAAATAAAAAATGGCGTTATGGCTGTTTAAATGATTAAATGATCAAAAATCAAATTAGAAGTATATAAATAAGGAAATACATGTAGAATCAAAGACAGAGAAGGAAACTGAGGACCTCTGGTGGGTCAAAGAAGTGCTACAAAAAACTAATGAAGTAATAAAAGCTAAAAATAAACTGCTCAGATAATCCACCATGGAGTAATCAGCTGTATAAATGCAAGATGTTTCAATCAAAGGATTGAATAGATTCATTTTGTTCCTGTTCAGCTCCTGTGGCGTCTGGAGATCAGCTGGTCAGTCAGGAGGCCTCCACCGAGGGATCTGTGTCCTGGAGGGTCTACCACCAGTACTGCCAGGCAGTAGGAGGTCCGACACAAACAGCAGCTTCTCAACTCATTACCATTGTTTTATCAGCTATTCTCTGGTTAATGTTTGGTAACTCGTTTCACTGCAGGATACATCATCGCCTTCCTCACCGTCCTGACCATAGTCCTCATGATCGGATCCACTGCCTTCAGCAACTGGTGGCTCAGTTACTGGCTGGAGAAGGGAGATGGGGTGAGAGTTCAGTCCGTCCCATCACACATTTTATATTTGATCTCAGTTACTACTCTCATTAGTAGGGATCATGCAACAGTCAGACATTTTCCACCTTTCTGGCCAGTGTTGTAGTACTCAAGATCGGTCTTGGTCTTGGTCCTCAGCGCCCGAGACCGAGACAAGACCCAGACCAAATGCGGTCAAAACCGTTCTCGAGACCATTTTTTGATG
>NW_015150567.1:808404-817283 GCF_000732505.1 Cyprinodon variegatus
TTTTAAACATTATGTTTGATTGTTTTTATCTTTTTTTCCCTCGACTTATCATACGGATTATAGGTTTTGACCCTAATGTGTATTTGAAATTTTGTACAGGTGTTTTGCTGGACATTTCAGATTTTGTATTAGACTTGGCTGTGCTGAATTGTTGTTGTTTGTCTTGTTTCTAAAAGACAATAAAGTATTGTTAAAAAAAAAAAGTAAAAAACTTCAACAATATAATTTTTCAATGCATAATTTTGTGTTTGTGTTTAAAAAGGAGTGTGAAGGAGTTGAAATAGTTATTACTGGGCTCCTAATATCCTACTTTTTCCTTTTAAAAGAATTCGACAGGCCACAATTTAACCTCTGATCCAGGTGATGTCTCCCAAAATCCAAACCTGGCCTTCTACCAGATGATTTATGGCGTGATGATCCTCGTCACGTTGGTCCTCGCTGTGATCAAGTGCTTCTTTTACACTCACGTCACACTAAGAGCTGCCTGCAAACTCCATGACGGCATGTTCAGAAAGGTACTGTGAAAAAATGACTAAACAGAAAATAAAATTCAACGCCAAAATTCAATAAGCTTCTTTTCTTCTTCCCAGATCCTTGCGTCTCCGATGAGTTTCTTTGACACAACGCCTACTGGACGTGTTCTTAACCGATTTGCTAAAGATCAGGAGGAGGTGGACTCTGTGCTTCCTCTCCACATGGACCCCTTCCTACAGTTTTGTCTCCTTGTGACGTTCACCATCGTCATCATCGCTTCTGTCTTCCCTGCGATGCTGGTAGCTGTGGTCATTATGGGCGCCTTGTTCTCCATCATCCTGTTGTGAGTTCTCATCAGTCAGGTCGGTGCAGGATCAGAAGGCTGTGCAGATTTAATGCAAGTCGTCATGTTCCTTCAGCATATTTCAGAGAAGCATTCGTCAGATGAAGAAGATGGAGAACATCAGCCGCTCTCCGTGCATCTCTCTCACTACCTCCACCCTGCAGGGCCTCAGCACCATCCATGCCTACAACATAAGGGACAGACACATTAAACTGTAAGACACAAACAGAAACACATGTGATGCGTCTCTGACAGAAATCTACTACTTTAGTTTGTAGCTCTTGAAATTTTCAGCTTTTCATTTTATTTGATTATTAATACATTTATTGTATTCTAGTGTAATTTTTTACATTAGAGTAATGCAAAGTGGAACATTGTGCAGGGAGGAAAAATGAGGTATGCCCTCCAGCAGCACAACCTTGAACATACAGCCTTTGTTTAAATGGGACAGTTTAGGTTACCAGTTCAGTTACCAGTGTTCAGAACGTTACTTAGAAAAGTAACTAGTTATATTAACCAGTTACTTCTCCAAAACAGTGACTGAGTTAGTAACTTAGTAACTAGACAATCAAAGTAACCAGTTTCTGATCAAAGTAACTATGCATTTACTTTAATGATCAAAAATGTTTGAATTTGGGTAACTTTCCTTTCATCAAAAATTTTAATACAAATGAAAGTTCAATGATATTTCTTAAATTAACTCATAATACTAATTTGTACCATTTTGGTGCGTAATGGGACACGTGAGTTGCAGTATAATTATATAGATGTGATTGTGGTTTTTGCTTATTATTAACAAATAAAGCAAATGAGATGTTTTAGAACCTTATAGTTTTTAACATTTCAAGTGGCTATAAAGTAGGACGAAAGCAGAAAAATAATGCTTTTATAGCATTTTAACAAAAATTAAATATACTTTGTAATAGAATTAAACAGCATTTACATTGCTCCAGAAAAAAAAAGCCCTGTAGGACTGTATAATCCCAGGGATTCTGTCTAAAAAAAAACTAAAAAAAAACACAGGAGCTTTTTTAAATTAGAGATTTTTATAATTTAAGTATTTTTGGTAATTTTTCCTGCTCAAAATCAGCAAAATCAGAGAAACATGTAGCTTTTGACTTTAGTCAGCCTTTCCTTAGGAACTCTGTCATTGAATCAGTGACTCTGCATTGCCTCTCTTGTGTTCAAGCTATGCTGAACAGACGCCCACATTGCAACTCTTCAGCCAATCAGCATCATGTATGAGTAACTAAGCTCCCTGCTTTTCAATCAAGTTCAATCAATTTTATTTTTATAGCCCTTTACAATAGCCAAATTATACCCAAAGTGCTTTGCAACAAAGCCATAAAACAATACATAACACATATGAAACATACAGATACAATTAAAAGTGCTGTATTGGTGCAGCGCTGCAGGACATTAAAAGCCTTCCAGAGGTGCATAGAAAGGAGCAGAAAGAAGGAGAACACCTAAGAGACAGTATTAGAATTAAATGCTAATTTAAAAAAGTGGGTCTTAAGCTTTTTTTTTTTTTTAAAGGCTGAGGAAGTCAGGGGGTAGTTTGCTCCACAGTCTGGAAGCAGCGACTGCAAAAGAACGATCGCCCCACTGTTTGAGTCTTGACCTAGGGACCTCTTACAGAAGCTGACCCGAGGAGTGCAAAGCTCTGCCACAATTGCGGAAAGTTAAGATCTCAGACAAGTAAGAGGGGGCCAAGCCATGAATGGTGTTAAAAACAAATAGCAGAAGTTTAAAACCATTTCTAAAACGGAAGCCAGTGGAGTGACGACAGCACAGGAGTAATATGTTCACGTCTGGACGTGCTGGTTGAAAATCGGGCAGCAGCGTTCTGCAGCTTTGCCTGCTCTGCATGCAGCAAATTCTCTCCCCATTGCAGAGAGAGGGTGCACTAATGATGTCACTTTGTTTGATCAAGCTGAAGTATTGCACCAATTGCAAGATTGGAAGTACAATGTTGCAATGTTACCAAAAGCTAAAAATAATCTGTTCAACGCCGTGTAACGCCCTTTCTAGCAACACAGGGTGTTGCCATATTAATAAGTTTGAATGTGCAGACCTAAAATCCAAACAAAATGCACTTGTTTGTGTTTCATAGTTTCTTCCAACAGAGATGGGTTTTAACTAGCTGCATTTACTCTGTTTCATTTACAGTACTTGGGTATTTTTAGAAAAAAAGTACTTTTAGGAGTAGGTGTGTAACAGCTCCTCTATTAGCCATCCCATCATGCACAGATCGGATGCCAGACAGTTTAAAATAAAAAAGATTTACTGCAATGAATGGTAGGGAAAAACAAATACTCTGGTTAGCCTCCCCTCTGGTTCATCAACAGCACAGGGGCGCCAAAAACCACTCATCACAAATAATTATAAATCATATTGTAGTAGAATTTAATCTACATCTTCTAAAACCCGTAACAGGTGAACTTTAATGTAGTATTCTCATGTGATCTTTGATCATCCTTTGAGTGAACAACCTTGTGTCTCTTTTGTAAACTCTAGGTTCACATCCCTGAACGACATCAACTCCAATCATTACGTCCTGTTTCACTCTGGCACACGGTGGCTCTCTTTCTGGTTGGACTTCATGGCTGCTTCCATGACTCTTCTGGTGGCTTTGTTTGTTGTGCTCAGCAGCAATACCACCATAAATCAATCTTTAAAGGGCTTGGCCTTGTCTTACACCATACAGGTAAATCTTGACAGCCAATAGGTTCTCTCAGTTTCGAGTCCAAAGACTTGCAGCATCACTGGGTTACGTTTGTGTACCAGTTAACAGGCATGCTCCAGTATGTGGTGAGACAGTCAACTGAAGTAGAGGCCAGGTTCAATTCAGTGGAACGGCTGTTGGAATACATCACGGTTAGAAACGCCTTCATCATACTCTGAGGTGTTGAGTATTGCTTCTCTCTAAAGGGATGTTGTTGTTTTTATTGCATCCACAGACCTGTAAGTCTGAGGCTCCCAGACACATAAAGGAAGCTCAGATCCCAGATGGCTGGCCCAAAAATGGAGCAATCACTTTCCAGGAATACAAAATGAGGTACAGAGACAACACTCCCATTGTCCTGAACGGACTTGATTTCCCCATCCGAGCTGGGGAGAAACTTGGCATAGTGGGAAGGACGGGTTCTGGTAAGTCGTCCAGAGTTAAATGGTTTCTTATGCACTGTGTGCGTCGTTGCAGAGCAGAATTCAGCTCTCCCTACTCTGTGACTTGCGTCCGCAGGGAAATCGTCATTAGGCGTTGCTCTGTTCAGACTGGTGGAGCCAGCAGGGGGAACCATTTTTATAGATGGTGTTAATATTGCAGCCATTGGTCTGCGGGATCTACGCAGCAAACTCTCCATCATCCCTCAGGACCCTGTGCTGTTTACTGGCACAGTCAGGTACCACTTTCTCTCCCATTGGGTTTAAAGACATTCATTCTAACCACTGTGGACCAGTCACAACTTTCCCTCCATACTTACCCGCAGGTACAACCTAGATCCCTTTGACCAATATACAGATGAGGAGATCTGGACAGTGCTTCAGAAAACCTACATGAAGGACTCGGTATGTGACTAAAAGTTTGGCCAACTCCTATTTGGAGTCAATGTAGCTACCAATGTAGACTATGTTTCATGAAAGTATTAGGTCCTGGCACCCACATCATTGAACTTCAGTGTTCTAAACACTTTCATGGCAAAAATGTGTACGGAATCAAGCCACCAGGCAAACAGAGTCTTTCTACAATGTCCACTTATCACATTTCTACCCTACTAAATGTCATGATGGGATTCAGGTTTCTAACCCACATGCAGAACACAACGGAGGCAGAAGAAAAGTTTGACTGTTTATTAAAATAGACACAAAGATATATGAGTTATGCAGATAAACAGATCCGAGACTGGTCGCACAGGGTTCTCTATAAAGAGGGACAGTTAGGTTAGCCAGGTTGCTGTGGATCTTCACCAGAGGAATTTTGCAGGTTTGTACCTGTGACGTGATTCAGGTTTGGCAGCTGAGGAAGGGAACCGGGTTGGGTCCAGAGGCTTGAAGTTGGCAGAGGGCTAAGCACCGGCAGGACTTGACTTCAGACTTATCAGTGTTCAGATCCAGAGTCTTTCCTCCGATCCTCTTCTTGAGGGCGGGCAGGCAGGTTCAGACAGTGAGATTCTTCAGGAGAGCTCCTGAGAGCCGGCAGGCAGATTTCAACTGATGAAACTCTTCCAGAGTTCCAGGGGTTCAGTCAGGTTTCTTCCTAGAAAGGCAGAGAAGACAAAAACTGATCAGGTTCAAGTTCAAAGTTTAAGGGAGTCAGAGAATCAGACAGGCTGGTTGGCTCAGGCTTTGCTAACCATAACTGGCTTAACACTCTGGCACTGGAGTGTAGTCCTGCTGCTGCTTATATTCTGGTCTCCTGATGACTGATGGATCGCAGGTGTGGTCGTCAGCTCAGCTCCAGGAGACCCAGAGGCGCCCTCTGCTGGAGGAAGGTGGACAGACCTCCAGATCCCAACACTAAATATCGCACAGCCAACTGTTATTGGGATTATAACAAAAAAGTGATCAGAAATGGGCACATCCCAATAACAATGTGGAAGACCATGCTCAGTGCATGCAGAAAAGATTGCAAAGGTTGATCATGTCTGCTCAGACCTCCAAGCTTCATTTGACGTTCAGTCTAGCTCAAGAACAGTCTATAAAAGGTTCACTCTGTGGCCAAGCAGCTCCAAAAAAGCCTTAAATCATCAAGTAGTTGCATGGAGAGGTCTTTAACCCCGGGCTCAGGACCCAATGTCCAGTAAGTTTTAGATATTCTCCTGTCTCTGTGCACCTTCCCTAAATGAGTGGGTGATCAACAGACATCTACCGCTTCTGTAGAATGTTGCATTTATTCGGGTGTGCTAAAGAACATCTAAAACATGCAGGGCAATGGGCTATGAGGAATAGGGTTGAAAAACTCTGGTGTACAGTGTGCTGTGACTGGACTGTAGAAAAGGTGGGTTGTCTTCTCTGGATTACGGATTGTGTCTCTCTGTCTCACAATCAGATTGATGTTTGGATTTGGGAGTTTCCGTGTTAACGTAAATTGACGTAAATTGTGTAATGTTTGATTCAAAGGGGATTAGGGTGGGGTGCTGTTTCCTTAGGATTTGGGTCCAGCCTATTGGGCGTCCTTCAAGTCCATATTTGTGTTTTTAATTGATCACTTTAAACACTGAAGGAAGACATTCCAGTAAAGGTTGACTCTCTTGTTTATGCATTTTTGTTTCCACAAACTACCAAAATGTGTAAATAAAGTTCTGTTTTGCAAAAACATGTGGCAGCCATATTGGATGTTGAGGTTTCTGTTGGTGAGAACTCTCTGCTTGAGAACTTGTGTATTTACTTACCTTTTTTTACTTTTACTAATATATTTATATTTCTTGTTTTATGACAAAAAGTCCAATTCCCAGTGGATAATAATTTTAAAATGCATTAACTTGTTAATCTCATTCAGTTTGAGAACCATTGAACTAAAAAAAATGGATCCAAATGAAGCACCATGCTTTTTGGCAAGTCATTAAACAAAATAAGAAGTGATGTTTTCTGGAAAACCAAGGTTGTGGGGAGGGGAGGGGGTGAAAACAGCAATGACAGCATGGATGAAAGATTCATTCAGTGTTTAGATTACAGGGCTTTGAGAACACCACCTCGAAAGATTTAGAGGTAAAGAAGCATGAGGAGTGCAATCAGAAACAAGTCTAAAAGCAAGGCCATGTGATGAAGCTGGATCAGTGGGTTTATTTCTACTACTGTGATGTCACACTGTCAGTGTTACAGAAGAAACGTGCAGCAAAGATCTGAGAGCCCCATTTTATGCTGCATTTTTTTTTACATGTCTGCAGATTTTGGGGCAAAATGAAGAAAAAATAAAGCGGAGGTAAAAACCAGTCGGGCTCCAGTCCTGATCTAACAACCTCAATGTGTCAAATATCTTAAAGCATGATTGTAGAGATAATAGGAAGTGTTTTTCCCAAACTAAACCATTATCAGAAAGAAGGAATCTTTTAAAATCTAAGCTTTAATAGGAGTTTGTTGACGGACTAAACTGCAGGAATAAATGCAGAGCGATGGAACAACACTAACAAGACTAGACCTATAATATCAAACTTTGCAGTAACTAATATGAAAAATATTGTTTTAAATATGAATCTTTCCTCAGATTATCAGGCTAGAGGGGAAATTAGAGGCTGAAGTGTTGGAGAATGGAGAAAACTTCTCAGTTGGCGAGAGACAACTAATGTGTATGGCTAGAGCACTTCTTCGTAACTCCAAGGTCAGTATAAACAATCTTCAACATTCTTTTGAGAGTTGATGAGCTCATTTACTGTGAGATTTTTTAAAAGAGGCCAAAAGAAAACATGTTGGAATACATAAAAAAATAACTTTTTAAAGGCTGCAAAATACTGTTGAATCAGAAAAGGAATTATTTATTGCAGTGGAATAGAATACGACAGTCAGTTTTTGGCTTTACCTAATAATTAATATCCACAGATAGAGAATCTAAAAGAAGCAAATATAAAATTTAGCATCTTCTTGTTTAATCCGCTGTCCTTTGACTGACAGATCATCCTGCTGGACGAGGCCACGGCCTCCATCGATTCAGAGACTGACGCTCTGATCCAGAACACCATCAAAGAGGCCTTCCAGGACTGCACCATGCTCACCATCGCACATCGGATCAACACCGTGATGCACGCAGACCGCATTCTGGTCATGGATAATGGAAAGGTAACCTAGTATTAAATATACAAAGATATGCTCTACATGAGTCCAGAGCTTCGCTCATTCGGTTTTGTGTCCTTCAGGCAGCAGAGTTGGGCCCCCCAGACGTACTGAAGCAAAGACCTGAGTCCTTGTTCTCGTCGCTCCTAACTGCTGCTAACACTGTCAGCGCATAAAACCTCCAAATTTATCAAACTTACTGACTGCCTACAGTAAGTTGGCATTAACTGCAATTTGTCTGTCAGCTTAATAAATCTCTAATATGAAAAGCTGAGCCTAAATTAAGGGCTAATATGTGTTAGTACTGTTGGAAATGGTAGGTTTGACTTGTGTAATTGTGTAAATAGTGGCTTATTTATATCACAAAAAGCATTGCATTGATGATGTGTTTCCTTTTGTTTATGATCAGAGTGTTTGTGTGGATGTTCTATTTATTTCCAGAGCAGCGGCTTCCTGTCACTGTGCAGATGACATGTGAAAATATTGCAGCGTAACACATAAAGACATGCTTTATACATTGGTTTTGATAACCAAAAGAAAAGACTTAGGTATGTGTGAAAGGACCTTCCATGTTTACTGACTGTCCACATCTATGCAACAGCGCTGCTAAGGCAAAGAAATAAATGTTTTAGATATGTAACTTGGATTTTTCTTTTTTATTGTTTATTAATTGATATGGATTGTCTATTTTTAGGAGAGCACAACCCTCAATCCTTAACCTTTAAAAAAAAAATAAAAAATGAGGGGTAAAAAGTCCTCTAGGTATGAAACACATTGTCACTGTGTGATTCATCCTCGTTATAAAATCAGCTGTTGTGAAAAAGCCTTAGAGGTTTGTTGGAGGATATTAGAGATCAAACAGCATCAAAAGGACCAAGGAACACAGCAGATAAGTCAGGGAGAACTTTTAATGTGTGGTCTGGTTATGAAACAATATCTAAAGCTTTGAACTGTGCACACAGCATCCTGTGGAAAATGAAGAACACAACTGTAGACATTACAAAGGCCAGCGAGAAGAGGATGAATCAGAAAGGCAACAAAGATGCTCCTGGTAAATTTAGAAGGACTTCCCAGTTCAGCTGGAAGAATCTCTCTGTACCATAAGTTATGATTTGACACAAAAAAACGTGATCTTTATGGAAGAGCAGTGAGAAGATGGACACAAGATGTCCTGTTTGAATTTGGCAACAAGCCTGCTCAGGTCACATGAGACCAAATTGTTCTTAAAGGAATAGTACACCCAAAACATGATTAGCCTTCGTTTTCTACTCACCCCCATGCTGAACAACAC
>NW_015150567.1:819825-824494 GCF_000732505.1 Cyprinodon variegatus
CATGTACACACTGTCATTTGTCTGACATGCTTAATCCCAAGTGGGGTGGCAAGGGGTGCTGGTGGTGCCTATCTCCAGCTGTCTACGGGTGAGAGGTGGGGTACATCCTGGACAGGTCGCCGGTCCATAGCAGGGTGAGACGGACAAATCACACACACACTCAGCCCTGAGGAGAGTTTAGAGAAGCCAACTAATTGGTCATGTTTTTTGGACTGTGGGAGGAAGCCAGAGTACCTGGAGAAAACCCACAGGGAGATAATGCAAACTCCATGCAGAAACACCTCAGGCTGGGAATCGACCTTTGTGCTGCAGGGCAGCAGGGCTACCCACTGGTCCACTGAGGATTAATAATCCACACCACAAAATCAATACATTTAGTTGTTCTGTTTGCTTCCATGACTTCCTGCTGGTTTAAAGAAACTGGATCCACCAGCACTGAGGTCCTGACCTTAACCTTATAAAATACCGTTGGGATGAACCAGAGCTGAGCATCAAGTTCTGGTTGGTAGATCTAACTATAAGGTCCCCAACAAATGTTCTAGTAAATTTTTACAGAATAGTTAAGGCTGCTTTTGTTTCAATTAACAAATTTAACCATATAGATGGAGGATAGGATTTTAATTAAACTTGATTTACATATACTGTAAACAATGTCCAAATAATTTTGGGAGTGTATTAAAAACACTTTGCATAAGTATTGGTTTAAAAAAAAAAAAGACAGATTAGGAAATAGTTTTTTTCACATCTGAATGCATTCTTTAATTTTTTTGTTTTCTTAATTTTTGTATACCTATATTTCTATTTTTCTGATTACTTGAGTAGCCTTATTACTGAATACATTTTACTCTTACTTGAGTAATTTCTTCGTTCTTAATTAAATTAGTTGTGCAACTTTTACATGAGTACATCCTTTGGCTACTCTACCCACTGCTGCTTACACATGTATTCCTAAACAGAAATGCTGATGGTCATCAGATTTGAGGGTATTAGGTTTTATATTTTAAATCCACCCTTGTAAAAACTCAGTAATATAATGAAACAAAATCTCTGTTATTCTAGTTTCAAAAAAAAGAAAGAAAGAGAGGAAAATAGGGCCACAAGATGGCGCTATACACCTCTGCATATTGAGAGTGCTGTCAGGAATGCATTAGGTCTGTTGGTACATCATTTAGTTTGTTAGACTGACTTATAAAAACTCTCCACAGGTTCTGATCATCATTAGAAATGATTCTAATAATCAATCATGAATCAGGATCAATGATATTTATCACATGAGGAATCCCTCATTGTTCCCCTTTTATTTCCAGCTCTTGTATGTCTTGGTTGTATCTGTGGTTTGTCAGAACTCCTGATGAATATTTGAGTGTATGTTGTTGCAGCAGTTCTTGACAGAAACAGACGTCTCTTTGTTTCCTGTTACAACCTCAAAAAAATGTATAAAAATAAAAGATGAACTTGCTGTGCCTTCCCAGCTGGAGCAAGGAAGCAAAGAAAACTAAAGACCAAAAACATAAAATAGAATTTAAAAAAAGCCACTGAGAAAATGAGAGAATTATGATAGTCATGGCACCCCAGAAAAGACACAAGTTCCTCTCATAAACGCAAGACAAAAATCTTCCCTCCAGCACCTCTGGAACAATGAGGACCTCAGTGATGTGCCTGAAACTTTACAAGCCGCTTTGTTGATGAAGAAAGTGAGCACGGCATGGCCTGCTCCCAGCTAATTTCTGCTGCCTCTCAATTTGCTCTGGTGACCTCATAGTCACAAGCTTGCTTTCCCCTTCAGGCTAAGGCTGAATAAAATATCAATAGATCAGTTATTACTCCGGGTGTCTGTGTAGGATCATAGCAGCTCACATGCTGAGTTGTATATCAGCAAAAAGAATGTTTCCAACATTTGCTTTTAACTTCTCACATTCTTCTTGGTGCTACTTTATTCTTTTAATGTTTAAGACAACGTGATTTTGCAGTGATTTTGCATCTGAAGGTTTTACCTTTAAAATGTTTGCTGTGGAAATAATATCCTTGTTTGAGTTCATCTAATGTAATTGTTGTTATTTTGGGTAGAGACTGGGCCACGTTTTTAAGTAAACGGCTGAAGTGTTAGAAGCTTTATACAGCTGAGGAGCCATTAAATCAAGTTACGGAACAAAGGTGTTGAATTAAGGCAAAGAACAGAGGCACAGTTTCATGAACAGAGCTCTTAACGTCACGCTTGCACTGTGGGTATTAATAGAAAAGCTCAGAATGAGTTATATTTTTTAGGCCTGAGCAGATCGTATGGTAGATACCACAGAAACTGTGGCATTGCATGAGGAAGTAAAGGGTGGCAGAGAAGCGAAAAGCTCTGTGAAGGCCCCAGAGAAGAGAGGATTGGTGAACAATAGTGAACAAAGAGAGACACAGCAGAAAAATCAGGGGATAAGTTGTGGAGAAGTTTAGGATGCACTCGGTATCTATGCTTTACTGAAAGAGTGGATAGAAAGAAACAATTATAAAATGTTTTGACACTCCTGATCATCAGATTCTGATAACATATATAAATGAATGAATTATGCTGACTGGTTCAGATCATATCTGACTGATCCATCTTTCTGACTCAAAATTGACAATGCGGAATCGTTTAATGCTTCAATATCCAACGGGATCCCACAAGGATCAGTTTTAGGGCCCCTCCTCTTTTCTTTGTACTTGCTGCAACTTGATTCCGCACTATGACGACAAGGGATTGATTTCCTTTTTTTTATTATGCTGATGACTTCCAAATATATTTGCCCCTAAAGCAGAGAGGTGGCTCTGTTCAGATGACATTAAAGCCTGGATGGCCAACTTTTAAACTCCAGTAAGAAGAAAACTGAGAGTATAGTGTTTGGATCAAATCGCTACTGTAACTCTACTACTAAATACCTACTGTAGCACCCCTGACACCATGTTTTAAATCACAAACTTCGGTTTTTAACTGGATAGTGATTTTAAATTAGGAAATCAAATTCTAGCAGTTGTCAAGTCTTGCTTTTATCACTTAAGATAATTGGCCAAACTAAAACCATTTCTCTCAAGACAGCCTTTTGGAACAGTTAACCATGCTTTTATTTAATCTTGGTGGGATTATTGTAATGGACTTTAAGTTGGTACCAGTCTTTGCTTTCTCATCCGCAGTTGATGCAAAATGCAACTGCTTGTATTTTAAAACTTGTCTTAAGACTTACTTTAATTCACTGCCTTTTAATTTTGGCGGGACTTAGTTGTTATGACCTTGTTTTTTTAGTTTAAAAATTTATTTTAATTACTTCCTCATTTCATTTCTTTATGCTGTATTTTATTCTTTTATTTTGCATTTTACTAATTTAAACTATGTTAAGCACTTTGTTTTCAGCTCTCCATCATTTTAAAGCATTCTACAAATAAACTTGGTGATGAAAGGAAAAGAAAAAGAAGAAAAAAATGAAACCTGTGGAATAATGTCTGAAACAGCATCCTCTAAGCCATGGCAGTGGGAGCATCATGCTGTGGGGAGGGTTTTCCCTCCAGCAGTGCAAAGGAGGCTGGTTACACTTAACAGAAAGATTGTTTATCTGTAAAAAACAAACAAAAACAACTTCAAGAATATGCTTGAGACTGATGTGGAGGATCATGCTTCAGCAGGGTGACCAAAAACACACAGATACAACTTTGATGCAAAGATCAGGAAATTAAAGCAAACTAATGTGTCAAAATGTCCCAGTCACACAAATAAACTAAATACACTGAGATTTATGGCTGAAACGTCATAGAAACAAGTGTAAATACTTGTAAAGACTGGTAAATGAGATGGTTGAGGGAGAAGTCTGTCTTTATTCTTCACCTTTCTTGTTTTTTCTTATTTGTTTCTGCTTATCCATGATCCTTTCCTAGTTTCAGAAGAAATTATATGAGCACCATATAACCGCCACAACAGTCTGCTGAAACATCACACGTCCAACCATAACAGACTTTGCTTTAACTTCTTTTTATTGCTTATTTTATTTTATTTCTTTCAAAACTGTGACATTTATTAAAAATAAAAAAAAATCTCTACATTTCTTGTAAGTTTAGACATGTTCTTTCTCTCTAATGTCCTGATTAACGGAGCTTTGAGTCATTTTGTTCCCATCCTCTTTCTGTATAAACCAATTATTTTGTTAATAAAGTGGAATGAACCTGTTCAGTATTTTCCAAAAATGAGCTCAAACATTTATTTATTGAATGCTTTCCTATTGTTGAGAACACAAGAGAACCTTAACACACTGCTATTTATATTTATAAATGTTAGAGAGATGCCTTTTGGTGCTTATATATATATATATATATATATATATATATATATATATATATATATATATAAAGGGCCCAAAAACATTAACATATGAAAAAAAAAAGAAAAAAGAATAACAGCCAATTCCAATGCCAAAATCGATAGATCATGCATCTCTAGAAGTGCAATTTCAATTCCATCCATCCAGAAAAATCTGGATATGCTTCATTTTAAATATAGCATAGCAATTTCTTAATGTAAACTTTGTGGTAAACTTGGAGATATATTTTATTGCATGATGGATATCCCATTAAATCTGTTTCCCCTTTAAGGCCCCGTCCACACGAATTTAAAACGAACACGAAACGCTAATATTTTCCAGAACGTTTGTCGTAA
>NW_015150567.1:825369-826521 GCF_000732505.1 Cyprinodon variegatus
TTAAACATTGAAGCAGCTTCTGGTTAAAATTCACTGAGTAAGTAAATGGGGAGAAAAGCTTAGATTATTTATGGGGACATGGGCCCCCAATCCTTCAGAAAGTTCCGCCTATGGTTTGGAGCAGCGTGTCCGTGTCCTCGCGCGGGGCGTCAGTCAGCGTGCTGGCGTAGCTGCGGTGGGCGGGGCTACAGCGTGTCGCTGCTCGGAGTTTCTCAGTTCCCTAAATATAGCGGACTGTCAGAGAGTCCGCCTCTCTGCTGGGATCGCTCCGAGATAAAGACGGTGTTTATAGAAGCTGCCCGGTGGGGGTCAGACCGGTAAGTGGAGCGAAACGCTTTTATTTATTTAAACATATGAACGTCTTTCCATAGATCCTCTCTGCGCTGCAGGGAGTTAAACAGGGAGGAGACCTCCAGACTTTATACACTGCTCCTGGTTCAGACGCGTCCCTCTGAACAGCTGAGATAAAAACCAGGATTTCTCCTGCGATCAGCAGGCATCTGCTGGGGAACATGTTTCTGTTCATGCTGGGATGAACCAAAGCTCATTAAATACCATAACTGTTACCGTACAGCCGCTATTAACACGCTGCTTCATGCCAGAATATCCTTAATAATGGAGACAGACTTCAACATGTTTTTAACTTTATATTGGGGAAAACAGATTATTATTTTGTATATGCTTACTCATAATAAACTGTTTTTAGAGTCAGTCCACAATGGGAAACATTTAAAGGAATTTAAATGATTGGACAGATGTAAAGTAAGGTTAATATGCAGCTGGAGTTTATTATAAAAAATAAAACAGTGATTAGAAATATAAGAATGACAGGATTAAACATTAGGGCTACACTGATCTGCCTTGATTTTATTAATTTTGGGCGATCTATAATCACCCAGGAATACCCATCCCATGTAAAGGTCATAAAATCACACAAAGTTGCTCTAAATCAGAGGTTACTAATTAAATTAAAACAATTAAAAATTAAAGGGTTCCGGATAAATAAAATCATCAACCAGTAAAGGTCCTGATACATTTTTAATTATAATCTGCTACTTTAAACAGAATTTAACACTGAAATAAAATGTTTTCATGCATCTATGTTATAAATTGATCTTTTAATTTATATATATATATATATATATATATATA
>NW_015150567.1:827915-829451 GCF_000732505.1 Cyprinodon variegatus
CCATTTCACTTTTCTTTCACCAGTTCACCGCAGTTCTTCCAGCAGTCCACACTTTCTCTGCTCTCTTTTTTTCATCGTCTTCTCCTTCTTTCCCATCGCCCGGCTTGCCACAGGTTTGCCTGCTGTGTCTAAAAGCAGCAGCAGCAGCAACCCAGACTGACGTGCAGCCTGGTGCTGGACGCTTTGGGGGGCTTTACCGTAGAAACAGGAGAAGCGGCTTAAGTGAAGTTAGACACTGCTGTTGGACAACATGCGGTAATTTATAAATGTTTTAAATCAGGTTGGGTCCGGATCCGGACCTCTGTCCGCTAATCCCTGACCTCTGGTCTAAATCATGCGGTTTTATTTGAGAGCAGTTTTTGGAAACATTTTTATTATTTCGTAAATGCCGTTAATTATTTTCAGTAAGATAAGATTAAACTTTTTAAAAGTGTCTTGTGATCCTATGAGAACTGATTTTAAGTTATAAAAAAGAAAATCTCTATTTATTAAAGTCGATATTGGCATTCTGGGCTTTTGAAGAGCAGTAATTGGTGATCGGTCACAAACCTTTAATCGGTGCAATCCAAAGTGCTTCACATGAATAAAAAAATCAAATAAAAAGAAAATAAAAGCAAGTAAAGATAAAGCAATGATAAAAGCAGATAATAAAACAAGTAAAGCAGTTTGACCACAAACTTAAACAGATTGATGTAATAAAAACATTATAAATTAGAGTCCAACTTTGAGCTTATTGTCTTTGCAGACATTCTTTATATGATGAAATGCTTTTTTCTTTAGCAGATCTTATTAAAAAGCATGTGCACTCATTCAGTGTCCTAAAAAAGGATGGGAGAGAAGATATTTAATCATGACAGATTAGAACAGGATAAGGAGTAGAGGGATCATGGTATCGTATCTAGTGGCACATTTGGTTTGTCTGATGCTTTTCTTAATTCTCGCACAGAGCCAGATTTTCCATATTTCCCCTTTAGTTCATAAATTTGCACAAAGAAAAAGGATTAAATAAATAAGACTCTTCCTTGCCTAAACCTGAATACACTTTATTTTTTACCTCTGAACGTTGATTGCTAAATCATCATCATCATCCCTTATATGCATTAAAGTAATGTAACTAGTATTGATGAGAAGAATTGCACCAAAAATAAATGTCTGTCGATGTATTTATTGGTTAAAAAAAAAAGGATATAGTTTTTAGTTTTGATGCATGATCAAATTTTTCTGTATTTTATCACAGATGAAAGCCAATCAAGAGACAATTTATTTATTCTGTCCTCAGAAAGATTCATGGATGCATCCTAAGCAGTGGCGGTTCTAGATCAAATGTACCAGGGGGCCAGGAGGGGGCCAGCATTGTTTTCATGGGGGCCCAGAAAAGCATGAAATAAAAAACAGGGTTAGGTATTCAAATATATTAAGATGGATTAATTAAAATTATATACCTCATTAGGGCAATATACATTCAGAATTTAGGAATTTTACATATTTTCGACTTAATTTAAGTTAAAATAACAGTTTTTTTTTTTTTTTTATAAA
>NW_015150567.1:832825-835581 GCF_000732505.1 Cyprinodon variegatus
GCAAACCACAAAATGCGCAAAACCATCATTTAAATAGGGCGTCTCCAACAGTTTTGCACCTGTCACCAGTTACGCAATCGCTCTTGTTAAATCACCCGCAAACCATGGTTCAGTCCCTCGCGCAAAATTCCAGTTTGCGAGCGCAAATTACTGCACGCAAAATTGGATCTTGATAAATCCGGCCCTAATTGTTCCTGTTTGTTGTAAATTCCTCTTTATTGCACACATAGCTTTAGAGTGCAGGGTGCTTTATACATCCCCCTGTATATTATGTATAGTATTGTTAGATTGGCTCTGCATACAGACTGCATGTAAGGAGCAAAGTTTGAATGTTTCGGAGTAAACTGTCCAGATGTTCTCCATAAACATCTGTTTTGTTCATGCGTGAAAAGCTCTTAATCTATCCCAGTTTTTCAGATCTGCGGTCAAAGCTGACAGACCAATAAAAACGGAGGGAAAATTTAACAATCAAAGGGAAAATGAGCAAATTACCTTTGTTCAGCCCCGTACGCTGCTGCAGCTTCAATGCTTTAAATTAGCGCTTTGTGATGCAGTTTACGCACAGAATGGAACATATGAATCCCTCCCTGGATTTTATTTAACGGCCAATTAGAATGAGCAATAGCGCTTTAAAGGTCTTTTCAAAGAGTTGTTAAAATGCACTTTTGAGAAATCACTTCAACTTTGTTGATCTGAACATTCTGTGAGTTCTATACCATAGCTCTATATGAAGAAAAAAACAGATATTCAGCTGAGCATTATAAGCCTGATAAGATCTCTTTTCCACATAAACACAGTAGGCACCATGTTTGCTCCCCGTTTCTTACACAAACTGTAAAAAACTGGCTTAATTTAACCAGATTTTGCAATCCTCCTATGATGTTCTTATTATTTACCAAATAATTAATTCAATTTAGGTTGTTTCTATAGCAACAATTCACAACATGTCATCTCAAGGCACTTTACAGTTCACCAGATCATCCAGTCAAATTGATTCTATCTAAGGAAAACCAGCTGATTGCATCGACTCATCGACTCGAATGCAATCCCTCACACTAAGCATGCTTGTAGCGACAGTGGAGAGGAAAAACTCCCTTTTAACAGGAAGAAACCTGCAGCAGAACCAGGCTCAGTGTGAGCGGCCATCTGCTGAGGCCGACTGGGATTCAAATAAGATCTGTTTTTTTTGCCATGCTCTACATTTCACCCCTTTCCCAGGACACCCACTACAAGGTCATGACTCACTAACACATCACTACTGCTCCATATTTTATGTTCAACAGTCTTTTTTCCCCCAACTAAATCTGCTATATTATGACAACTGCTTAGAGCTTTTATATCAGTCATTAGGAGCTCTTACAGCGTGATGTGGGTGTGAGTGGGTCATGCTCCAGACAGCCACAGTGATGATAAACTGGCAATAAAATGCTCTAATATTTGATCATACTTAAAAAAGATAAAATTAAACAAACCTACCGTAGATTTCAGAGAATTTTTTCTTAGTATTAGCATATTTTTACCTGGTGGGATAGATCAAACGTATTAGTAGGTAGGCTTTACGTTCTTACTTTGAAATAAACAAAGTACTTCTGCAGTTATCATGCTGGGTTTAGGTTGTCTATTTTAGGGCGATAACATTTGGTTACTTGTATACTGAAGAAGTTACCATCATTTTCAGATAAAAGACCTAAAGATAAAAAAATCTAACAATTTATAAATACTGTAGGAAAATATTGCCATACATTGCGGCTAGCTAACAGTGGCGAAGCTGTTGTACTTTTTTATACCATCATTTCTAAACCTCGTCTGCGGTGCAGTTGGTTTTAATGAGTCAGAGACAGTTTCACTATTGCCATTCACACTTAATAGTGCTAGACAAAGTAACATAGCAAAGCATTATTTCACTACTGAAGCAACACTAACTCTGTGAACAAATACAAAGAAAAAACCACAGAAGAATCAAAGACCTGAGAAATGATCCCATGTTCAGTTGGTTACATCTGTTTTCTAATTCAAATGAGCCTGAACCTGCTAAAGTTTGTTCATTTAAAATATTTAAAAGACTTTGAGGATGTTTTAATTCCATAAAATGATCCCGTAGGTCAGTTTCCTCCATGGAAAGATAGCACAAATAAATAAGTCTTATTCCACTATTATATTATAGCATTATACTCCCCATTGTTGCATTTCCTTCATTTTAATTTATTTGATTTCTCATTTTACTCCCAATTAAGTCTTTTATCTTTAATCTTCCACCAAAAAAGTAGTAGTAAAACTACATGAATTCGATCACCTTGGCTTATTTTTTTTTACGTGAATCTAACTTTATAGATTTTTTTGGCTGAATATTTTTTGATAAATGTTCTGTTTAATACACCAACATTCACACATACATTCATTTACGTAATAGAAATATATTTTTTTCCACCCTAATTTCCGACTTAAACTAATATTCTGGTTACTATAAACTATTATGTTTAGGTAAACAGAAAACTTAAAAACAATTTGTGATTAATTGTGAGTTAATGGCGCATGTTCATGAGATTAATGGTGTTTATATTCCACTTGACTGACAGGTGTAATTGTAATTCATCACGATATAATATGTCAAAGTTTTTAAAGTTTAGTAGCTGTTCTATGTCTATATTTGAGAACAGTTCATAAACAAAGGGGGCCTTTGCCTATATAGGGGGTTAAAGCACCCAAATAGCTCAGTTAAAGGGTTATTTACAATTTAAACTTTTCCTTTTCGGGTT
>NW_015150567.1:838353-839728 GCF_000732505.1 Cyprinodon variegatus
TTTTTTTTTTTTTAGTGGCCCTAATCCTCTTCCGTAGAAATGGGACAGTGTACATTAATCAACATTAAAACAATGTAAATATACCCAAGTTAGCTAAGGAGCGCTAATTTTCATCGGTAGTCCTCCAGCCAGGTATAAAAAAGGCAACCTTAAAAATAAACACAAGTATAAAATCACAAGATAAATTTCCAATACCAATTACATAAAAAAAAATTATGATTAAGAAATAAAATTCATGCAAAATAATTATACATTTTTAAATACACACAGAAAACCTTAGTGCCCACAAATTTGGCTCTCTATAAGCCATTTTTTTGCATTCTTTTTGAATGAAAAGAATGACAAAGAGTCTTTGATGGTTTCTGGCGCTGTGTTCCATTGCTGAGATGCTCTTACAGCCTGACCAAAGGCTGTTTTTCTCCGGTGGACGATGCCGTCTTCCCTCACTGCCCCTCTGGTTACCCTGACCTCACTGGATCTGAACTGTACAAAGTCACATAATGGAGGTGGTGCTAAACCATGTCTGATTTTATAAATTAAACAGATGTTTTTGAACTTGATAAGATTGTTCCTGGTAAGTAACTGATATTTCCTCAGAATGCTACAGTGGTGGTAATGGTATGGTTTTTTTATCCAGTATTTTTAATGCTTGTTTATATAATGTTTCTAATGGTTTTATTGTAGTAAAGTGAGTATTGGACCAACTTATTAGACAATATGTTATGTGGGATAAAATCATGGAAAAAAAATATGATTTAGCAGCTTCAGTTGAAAGAAATCACTTCTTCATCGCTGCTCTCTGTCTGCCATATTTCATATTGGCAGGGCTAGCAGCATGTTCCATCAGCTTCAATTATCCTCTCTGTCAGCCGACCAACAATGCCTGTCTGCTGGCTTTAGTGATTACAGGCTTCAGGGGACAGGTAATCAGGTCATGGTTACGCTGAACGCTGACAGTCTGCTCAGACAATAAGGAGCACATGGGCTTCCATCTTCAACCACTGATGTTTAGCAACCAAATGCATCTTCACCAGTTCTGCAGATAACGTGGGATATGTTTGTCCCACTGGTCGTACTTGAGGCCTGTTTTTAGAGCGGGTTTGGACTGCAATGTTGCACCAATGTATAACATTTCCTGATGCAGAAGCGGGTGGAGTCTTTCCATTTAGGTTCTATTATTGCATCTCTGCTTTGTGTCAATGATCTGGTCCTGCTGGATTCTTTAGATGGAAATCTTCACAGCTTAGTGTGAAGCAGTTGGGTTGTTGATTAAAACCTAAAACTACTTTATGTCACCAAGTTTCTCTGACTTTTCATTTTAATTAGCTGATATTTTTTGCATTTATGTTAAATGGAAATATTTCCAGTGCCTTTT
>NW_015150567.1:843106-845291 GCF_000732505.1 Cyprinodon variegatus
TTTTTTTTTCAGTGGCCCTAATCCTCTTCCGTAGAAAATATTTCCTAAATTACACGAAAATGCTTAATGTGTCACAGATGAAACAAAGAACTCATCTATTTTAACTTTTTAGAAATTGATGAGTAGTTTTTCTTTTTGCATTTGCTAGAGCTTTTAACGACAATTTTAGTCGTTAAAAGCTAATTGCTACATGTGTAGGCTTTAAAGGAGTTAAAAAAATGCAAATAACTGATTTGATGTTTTTAACACATATAAATCCATATGATATATTAATCCATCTGAACATTTTAAAATCGCAGCGCAATATAAAACGTATATATCCTGTTCGGTGTGTTCTTTAGTCTTTAACATTTTCTAACAAACCTTCCTTTCCTGCATATAGCATCTGTATTTATACTTGCATGACACAATGGTGGACTCTATATATAAAATATCCAACTTCTTACACCACTATATTAGCTTTATTACCTAAAGATTATACTCTACATCATGTCATCTATGACAAAATAAGATGAAAACACGGAAACACGGAGGTTTGTGGTTGAACTCTCCCAAAATGAGGAAAAAGTTGTTGTCATAAAAAGACTTGCAAGGCATTACCTGCAAATCCTAAACATTGTTGAATTAATCTCTGATGATTGTTATTGATAGCTCAAAAAAATGTTTGGAAGTTAACTATTCTGAATGAAAGGAATGCAGAATACAGTAAGTAAAGTTATTTCAAAGAGAGTTCTGATGTCGCCTTCCGTGCAACATGCCTTACTATGTGCTTCCTTCCCCTTCCTGGAAACGTTCTGATGTGTTGTAAATGAAGACTCTTCCTGTTCTAATTGAGACGCTCCTTCCACACTCGGCAGACCACTGACTGCCTCTGACCGCTGGGCCTCAAACACGCCCCTGTGAAGCTAAAAATGCAACAGAGGGGCTCAGAAATGACTCTCAATAAATACAGAAATCAAACAAAACAACTTCCAAATATTAGCCTAGCCGTCCACTTTGAGGCACTTATATAAACCTGCCTTTGTCGATGGCAGTAAATAGGTTGTCGTTTGCTCTGCCAGTTGAAACAGGCATGTCGGGATAAGGCGAAGCGACTTGTCTTAGTAAAACCTTCTGTTGATTTGAAAGGCTTAAGTCCAGACCAGAGTGCGGTTTGGGCCTGCTTTGGGTTTTGGCACGGGTCTTAATGATTCAAACACTTCATTAATGCAGGCTCTGCTTCTAGAAACCCTTCATTTACCCCCCCACTTTCATCTACTTGGAGTGCTTCTGACTTTTAGGGGTTTTCCTCTAATTCAGGCCTTGCTGCTTTGCCAGATTACGTAAACAGGAGCTTCTACACTAATGCATAGCTGCTCCAAAACCATTTGGCTGTGGTCCTGCATTGTAGTGATGCTCATGTAGGAAACCCCCCCTTAAAACTCACAGTTGTGTTACAGTGATGGGACCTCTGAACTCCTCCTGTCCTGTGCATGAATGGGATTGTTTCTACTGTAACAGTCTAGGAGAAAACAAGCTAGATTACTGAAAGCTGTGACGAAGAACGGGGACAGAACAGCTTCAACAGAGGAGAACTGCTTAAAGGTCTCTAATGATGATGCTTCAAATCTGCTTGAGATTTGACTCCCAGCAGTAAAAGGAAGTTTTACTTTGCTGAAAGCACAGAATAAAAAACGAGACCATGAAAAAAACAAAAAGGTTAAAGAATTTATTGAAATAGTGGCGCAGTGGGTAGCACTGGTGCCTTGCAGCAAGAAGGTATCTAATCGAACCCTGAGCATGCGTGGGTTCTCTCTGGGTACTCTGGCTTCCTCCCACAGACCAAAAACATGACTGTTAGGTTAATTGGCTTCTCTAGATTCTCCTTAGGTGTGAGTGTGAATGGTATGCCCTGTTTGTCTCTGTCTTGCCCTGCGATGGACTGGCGACCCGTCCATGGCGTACCCCGCCTCTCGCCCATTGACCGCTGGACATAGGCACCAGCACCCCTTGCAACCCCAATTGGGACAAGCGTGTCAGATAATGGATGGATGGATGGATAGTTCATCAGAGGAAAAGCTCGGGTCAATGCTAAACTTCACAGTTGTGTGTCTTTTAGAACATCCTCACTGGTGCAAATATTAGAATAAATATAGATGATGACCATCGAACCATCTGTGTGCTGATGACAAAAGGGATGATATAA
>NW_015150567.1:847183-848555 GCF_000732505.1 Cyprinodon variegatus
AATTCTTATGAGGCTTCAAAGGTTTGTTGACAGGACAGCGATCCACACCTGAAGAGAAGCTGTCGTTAAAAGATATAGAGAGAAAAGGAAAGCCTCAGTAAGTCCAGTTTGCGCTGTAGGCATGAAGGGCAAACGTGGTGCAGAACAATTTTGGAGGGTGGGAAAACTTTAACTTGAAACTAAACCATGAAAGTCACCTGAACAGTGAGCTGGTGAGAGTGGAAGTTATTTTAGAGTGTGTCTTTAGTTGTCTTGATGTTTCTAATGATTTTTTTTAATATTGGTTAAATTCTTTCCATGTAATTTTAGTAAAGTGATGTCGTTTTGGCCGTAAAATATAGCAATTATAAGAAAAAAGCTCCCGTATAAACCTAAGAGACAGCACCCCGATTTATGTGGAATAAGGTTTTTATCAATTTTGTGATCATCTTCTTTGCATATGTGTTCATCTGAAAGCTCACCTCATTTAACGCTGTGACAGATAATGCGTCTGCCCTGAAGTTTTTTGTAATCAGTGGAATTAACTTCTAACAGTTTGAGCTGAACTCCTCGGCTCGCGTTGAACAAATAAGAAGAATGAAAGTCCTGCTGTGGTTTACGGTGCAGCTTGAGTTTCAATCTTTGTTACAGGCATGACATCAGTGTCTCTGTGTTGAGACAGGAAAATCTTAGCACACTGCCGCTGCCATAAAGGCAACACAATAATGAAATGACATCACGGTGGGTCAGTAATTAAATGAGCAGACTGCTGTCTTGGAGGTTTTTACTAGGATGGAAGATTGTGAGTAACGCTACGGAGGAACATTGTGTGGCCCTGAAGCTACTTGTTTTCTGTGAAATTTAGAAATGTTTGTTCATGTTCAACTCCTCTCTATACTAAACCACATTACGTCTTTATTCTTTAAGGTGGCACAGCAGATGATTTGAGGTTTAATACATTAGATTTACCTGGGCTTCATCCTGACATGACCAGGCTGGGTTTATTTATGACCTGGTAAGAATTAATTAGCTTATTGCCCTGCAAAGCAACCCAAACCCAGCACTGATACTGTGGCTAATTGTATGACAGTAGGTGGATGATCACAGTGCATTCTCCTGCAGCAAAAAAACGCTGTACCTGTTCTCTCTGTAGAACGTTTTGACTTTAAAATGGTGCAGCAATGTTAAGCCCTGTGACGCTCCTTTCATAAACCAATTAGTCAGAATCTGTCAGAGTTAGTCTGAAGGATGAGTTCCCTTTCATTTCCAGAGGGACTGATCTTCATTAGAAGGACCTGGAGAATTTATCGAATCAACTCTAAAGCATCAACTAGCAACAACTAACTGTCTTCGTAGGCATACTATGCAACATTTTTCAGTTAATTAATGTGTT
>NW_015150567.1:850299-851421 GCF_000732505.1 Cyprinodon variegatus
ATTACTTCAACGGAAGGTTTCCAGATGGATATGCGGAGCAAATCCATCTGGCGGAGTCAGGTTACAACGTCTCACCATTGACTCGTTGATTCCAAGGTTACGTGCAGCGATTCTATTTCCTTCATTTACTGCCAAATTGACTGCCTTTAACTTAAAAGCTGCATCATATGCATTTCAACGTTTGTTTTCCATAATGAGGGTGTCACGCAAACTGTCTTGCACTTACAATGTCCGTCTTTCTCTGAGTCTGCTTCTGGAGGACGTCCGCATTCCCGCGCGCTCGGCTACTTGTGTGTTGAAGCAAATGTGATGTCAACAAGGTAGATGGTAAAATCCTTAGATTTAGGTACCGTATTACCCTAGTGGCCGTTAGCTGTAAAAGTCCATAGATAAGCTGCATTGTTATATAAGCCACAAGGTCGAAAAATGGTAGAAAAATGGGAAAAAGTCGCGGCTCATAGTCCGAAAATTACGGTAAATCCTAATGAGCAGGTCATAAATGTTCAACTGGATTATAATCAGAAGGAAGGGTTAGTGGATTACTTCTGATTCTAATATCTCTCTTGGAACTGCCCTCTCTTTACGAGCACCAGAACAGTGAGAGAGCCTTGCTTATAATTTGATTGGTTGTTTTCTTGAGCTCTTGGAAGCTGGTTTCTGGATGGTAGCTGCATCATGGAGTCAGTAGAAACTTGGTGTGGGAATAGATAAGTTGATATTTTAAGAGGCACCCTTCTGCAGGGGTTAAAAGGCGCTGCCAGTTTTACATTACATACAGGAAGTGCACACTGGAAGTTGGTTAATTTGTCCAAATATGTAAATCTTTTTCGTACAATTATTTTATTTCAAAACTTAGGGCAATTTAAACTTTTAATTTATACTCAGTTACAAGTTTTTTTAGATAAATATCCCTTTAATACTGTTTCAAGAGATGTTTAAACAGTTTTTGTGTATATTTTTGACGATAAAATTCATTCAAATGCAAAAATAACCTAATAACAGTGGGATTAAAACTTAAATCTTACGTTTTTATCCCCTCCCCTGATGACAAAACCTACTCCTAGTATTGGTAGATGACGACATAATCCTGTTATTAGGATTTTATTTGATTCCCATTGTGAC
>NW_015150567.1:853636-855719 GCF_000732505.1 Cyprinodon variegatus
CTGTTGACCTGTCCTTCCAGTAAAACACTTGATTTTTTCTGATTGTTCACCTAATATTTCAGGTTAAAAACCTTACTGTCGATACATGAAAGAGTGCTGCTGTTTCTCCTTTTCCAATTAAATTAATTGTTCAGGCTAATTTAAATGATTGAAAACATAACTGGCATGCAAAGTGTGTATAAATGGGACTTGACATAAAACAGCATATTAACTGCATTTCTATGTATTGTGCAGCTCTAGTTTAAACCGCATTAGCATTCAGTGGTCATTTAGACTCAACCAACAATAGTTTCACAGGAAATGGCGGTACAGGGCCTTGATAACCTTCTTGCGTCAAACACCTGCTGAAAAATAGAGCATCAGCGGTGTTTGTGGTCCTACCGGCTAGAATAATGAGGCCCCATAAAATTTATAAAATATCATCTGCTCAAATTATTTCAGTCTGTTTGCTTTTTAATTGGCCTAATTTAAAACATTTGAAATGTTTCATTCAAAGGAATGTTTCTAGGAGGAAGACTATTGATGATGATGTCTTTAAATTAATGTATTAATAAACAATTTGTTTTTAGGTATTATTATTATTATTTCCTACTCCTTTAAGACAGTAGGGGTCCCATTCAGTCTTCGGCTCCCGCTTTAATAGCCATTAGCTTTCAGGCCCAATCAAGGAGTCATGTACTGCAGTGAGAGTCTTTACTGCTTATGCATTTCCTTTTTAAGAGAATAAAATTGGACTCATAATTAAGTGAGGACATAGATCAGCCTTGCTGGCGCCTTAGAAAACAATGCAGTTGAATGTTTTCCTTTTCTACTCTTTGTGATTGAGTAGATTTATATTGAAGCACATTTTTGGCTTCACATGTGCAGCAGTTCTCCCTTTCTGCCTGATATTGTGTATTCCTGAAAAGCATAATTTGCATTAGCAAATACTAATTTCCTCGTTTCCTCCTTTGAGTAGGTCTAATGTCGTCACATTTAGGAAAAAAAAATCTTCAATTTTCAAAGAAAAACCCAGACTAACAACCAGAAATGCAGAGAAGATAGTAGCATAAACAGGGACGTCTAAAACACTAAAACAAGCTGGATCTCCCTCTGCCTCCCTCAGGGTTCTGGTCCACCACATAGACCGCCTGTTTACCATCTATAAGTCCCTCCAAGAACTCAACAGAAAACTCCATTTATCGTAACTTCAAAGCTTGCCCAGGCTTGATGAGCTGGGGAAACTTCTATCAACCCATGTCTTTATGCCTTTAGCAAAAAAGCTCCTCTTTCCCCACTTCTCCTATGGATACAATGCAAATAAGCTGCTGCAAGGAGGAAGGATAAGCCTGAGCCTAAAGGGAAGGAGAAGGAAGCAGGACCATGAGCAGGGCTGCGAGGACAGGGAAGCTGCAAATAAGGAATTGAATGTCAGCCATTATTCTGTAGCAGCTCAGCAAACGGTAAAAAATAAAAAATAAAGGGTACGTCTTTTATCTCCCAGAAAATAGCTCTGAGTCTAACCACGGCTTTTCCGCTCTGACTGCCAGGATCACCTCCGTAATTTACTGAAACAAAACACTGTACTGTCCCTCACATTTTGGAGACAGAGACATCTTTATTCCACTGGTAGCAGAAGATTTGAGGTTGGGGGTGGGTGGGGGTTATAACTAGTGGTGCGTGGTCGTTTCAGGCTTCATTGAGTCACTGTTGGAGAGATTGGTGTAGAGATCGTGTTTGGGTCATCCCAATTAGAGATCGACCCAAGGTCTTTAATGAGGAGAGGGGATGAAAGGGTTGCTAATTACTCTCTGGCACTTTACACCAAAAACAACAGCGATGTTGTAAAGACCCGGCTGTGTGTGTGGGTGTATGTGGAGAGTGGTGCTTGAACTGATTTCTAGAAATTGTTAAACCTTCAATTGGGGTTTATTGGGATCAACAGTCCAGTGTCAGATGCTTCTGGCTGTGTAGGGTACCTTTGATGCTGACAGGACGCTTCTCTCTTTTTATGGGTGTAAGCTTTGCACATTGAGAGACTAATTCTTTGCACATTTTTTAAGATATGCATATTGAAGACCAACAATGAGATAAATGGATAAAG
>NW_015150567.1:856686-864121 GCF_000732505.1 Cyprinodon variegatus
ATATGGATGAGAGGCTGGTTTGGTGAAAAATTAGTGAATTTAGGCCAGGGTTTCACTTCGTGTGGACGGGGCCTTATACTGCTACAAGTATGATTTTAGGGTGTATTGTGCAGCACTAGTCTTTGGCCATATATATTCAAGTCCTATCATGGATCCCATTTTGGATTTAGCCTGGCATCTGAATCAACCTTTCCAGCATGTTAATAGACTTTGATCTATTGCAGGTCTTGCTCTACAACTTGAGATGAGCTTTTTTTTATCTTTAACATAGTCAAATTTTGCGTATTCTCCATTTTCCCATCAACATCCCTGCCTCTACAAAGCTATGGTGTTCAAGTTGTAAATGTCTGTGAAAAAGTTTAACTCTGGACTCACCGTTCACATGCTTCCTGTGGCCCTTGTGTGACTTGTGGAAAACTGCGTAAAGATATTATCTCCTTTCAGAAATCCAGCTTTTTGCGACTTTCAAAAAAGCAGGAAGGGGAGTGATTGAAGGATATTGCTTCTATTTAGGGATGTCCCAGTCCAATATCCTTCTGATATCGACCCAAAAAAATTAATATCAAAAAATGTCAGCCTGCCTCTAAAATATACGATTTAAGTGAGCTGATAGATACACTCTGCTTCTGATGTTACTTACTGTTGTTTTCTGTTTGGGTGATGTCTCTTGGTCAAACCTTTTCTAGTATGCCACCCTTGAAAAAATTGGGTCAATATCATTCAATAGACAAAGCTGCAATATCAGTATTATATCAGTCATTGAGGAGTTGTATCTGTACACAGTCCTATTAGCAGATATTTGCACTGTCTTCTCTCTGATTGATGCTTTCCTTGCCAAGCTTAGTTTATGCGGACAGCCATGTCATAGATATTCTGGAATTGAATAGTTACGTAAAGCACACTGACTTCTTTTCTTGTTTCTTTAGGTTCAAAAAAATGAAGAGCAAGGCCTAACTAAAATATATGGATGCACCAATATCAGCTGTTTGTGTCATGACTCAGAACAGAGTATTAATGGCCAGACAGACAGTGGGATTAGTCAAAAAGCGTTTATCTAAATGGATCTGCGCTTCACCAGCTGCAGCAACGAGGGCATCTAAGAAAGGAAACTCTGGTTTACAAGTTCAATCCATGCCCAGAGAAAGAGGTAGGATCTAGCTGGTGGGCTGCCAACAGGGTGAAGCGCTGCCGCCCAGAATGTCCCAGATCCTGCAGCCCCGGAGAACAAGCAGGAGACCAAAGTAGGGGTATAAATCACATCCATCATGGCGATTTGATTCAGTATCGATTTCCTGACCCAATGATTTGATTAATTTCGATACTCAAGAACACACCACGATACGATTTGATTCGATTAATTGTTGTTTTTGTTTTTGTTCTTTTTACCTTACAGGCTAGACAATGTTTCAAATTTGAAATAAATCAATGAAAGCTGTAATATCATTATGCATTTTTTTGAGAAATTACAGCAAATAACAGAAGTAGAAAAGTTACACTCCACCTATTTCTATTAAAACCTCATTCATAATGCCCCTGCGTTATAGATTCTGAAAGGCTTTGCATAAAAAAACGTCCCGCCCCCTCCACAGACGCTCCGCTGCTCCTCTCCCAAATTGTAGCTGACCGCAGACAGTGCTGCAGACAGGAGGCCGGCTTCTTTTGTTTTTATGACCGAAATTGCGTAAAACAACTCGTGAAGTTTGACCCGCTAGAAGGGCGAGGTGCGCGAGAACGCTGGGACCATTTTTCCACCTGGATCCCTGCACTTTTTGGCCCTCATGTCCCTCCGTTTTTGGCCTAAACTCGCCCCCACTTCCTCGCCGCCTCGGCCGTATCTAGACCCACAGCGTGTAGCACAGACCACACTTCAATATTGAGCATAAATCAAAAATGTCTGTGTCAAGCTTACTGCAACACACTGCTGTAAGAGGATAACCAGGAGCGAGGTAGGAGGGCAAAATAAGTTTAGCGCCACCGCAGCACGGGAGGGAGAATTACATCCAGGAGCAAATGGATAAGAATAGACCGGAGGAAAAAAATAACATGAATCGATTTTCTTGCGGACGTATCGATGCATCGATACAAAACGATTATTATTTACACCCCTAGTCCAAAGCCAGGCCAGAACAGGAATAGGCAGGCTCAGAGGTCCATGAGTCTGAAGTCAGGCCAGGCAAACAGATCAGAACAGGAACAGGCAGGCTCAGAGGTCCAGGAGTCTGAAGTCAGGCCAGGCAAACAGATCAGAACAGGAACAGGCAGGCTCAATGGTTGAGATGCAGAGCAGGACCAGGTAATCAGAAAGACTAAGGTTCAATAAAAACACTCTCCCCCACTGGCTCAAGAGATAATCTGCACTGATGACTGGAAGCAGGCAGCTTAAATAGAGGCAGGAGCAGGTGGATCAGATGAGCAGTAATGAGAAACCGGGCAGAGTTGGACAGGTGAATGAAAGGAGTAATTAAGCCAGACATCAGAGCCAAGATCATGATAGTTTGCATAACTCATATAAACAGGAGCATGTTTGTTAATGTTTTTGTTAAGTTACTCAAGATTTGAAGATCCATCTTTTCTTCTCTGTCAGTGGATATTGTGTTAGCACTAAGGTTGTGTTGAAAACGCGGAGCGGATTTTTATCGCCATGGCATTTTTATATATAAATTCATGGAATGGAGTCGAGTTTTAATGACCGTCATTTTTAGCGTGAAGAATTGGAGATAAGGAGTGAGAGCGTGTGAAGACGCTGAGATGCGTGACTCTCACGCCCAGTGGGTGAGAGTTGACAGCCCTGCATTCCGAGCTATATCTGCTTGTCTAATGACCATGGATGATTACTACTTTTCAGGGTGCATTGTGTGAAATTTCGAGTCCAATACTTTTTCATCCACTAGACGTTCAGAAACCCATTTAAAATGGCGTATATAGTACCCTATATAGTAATTAGGGTGGATATTCGGACATGCCAAGGTGTTGTTCCTCTGCTGCAGCTAGTGCTGAGCAGCTAAATGACAGGCTCTTAGGCAGTGTGCTGCCAACTAGTGGCTAGGAGTTACAAAACAATAAGACAATGAGGTTTACCTATAAAGGTTTTATACATTTAGGATAAATTTGGCTGTACTTTAATCACTTTAAATATTGTATAATTAAATATTTGGCCGAAATAATTTTTTCCAGCACTCCCAGTCAGTAGAAATGTGTCTTTTTAAAGTCTTCTGTGCACCAACACTTTGCGGGAAGCACATTCAGTGCACTATCATCTCAGTTTTCTTCCTCAGCTCTCGGTCTGGATAAAATCTTCTTGTAACCCAACTTAAAAAAGAAAATACAGCATCTGTCACTCATGCAGGTGTAATCTGCCACCACAGATTGTTACATGGTGTAGTGATAAACAGGATATATTGGTGGAAAATGGAGCCAATTATGACCAAACTGACAAGGTATACTCTAGAAAGATGTATCTGTCTAAAGCTGGTGGAGGGCTCTGTATAACTATGATAATTAATTAAGTTGAGCACTTATTGATGCAGCTGCAGATGTTACGCTCAGGATGTTATCGGTTGCTTCTGGTTGGTTTGATGTGTTGCCTTCACGCTCGGTGACTGTTAGCTGCAACACATGATGCACAGCTGAGGTAGACAATGTTATCTGGGTGGTGTGTTGGGCCTTGTGGTTGGACAGATGATATCAGCGCTACTAGAGAGTCATACAGTTCACAACACAGGAAGTGATGTAGTAGACTGCGTTAACAGGAAGCTGGCTGCTTGGAGGAGTTCACGCTGTGTTGTATCAATGTCTCGTTTGTGTTTCATTATTCTCTGCTTAAACAGCTGGTCCTCCCTTTGATTACGGCATGGTAAGCCTGTAAGGTAATCATTGTTTGTTTTTTTTCTTCTGTTGGAAAATTGTTGAGGATAACTCTTTGTAATCTGCATTTAATCTGATCTCATTGATGCTGAAGCTAGATTAGCCAAGAATGATTTGGATGTTGATGAAGATTCAGAATGAATCAGTGATTTTGATCAATTCCCCATTTAGATGCATAGATATGACACATCTGCTTGATATTACAGAGGGAGCGTTCTAATATTAATAACTGTATTGGCCCGATATTTAAATAGAATTCAGATTGGGTCCATTCCAAAGGGGCAGATCTGTTCGTCTATTTCTANCTATATAGTAATTAGGGTGGATATTCGGACATGCCAAGGTGTTGTTCCTCTGCTGCAGCTAGTGCTGAGCAGCTAAATGACAGGCTCTTAGGCAGTGTGCTGCCAACTAGTGGCTAGGAGTTACAAAACAATAAGACAATGAGGTTTACCTATAAAGGTTTTATACATTTAGGATAAATTTGGCTGTACTTTAATCACTTTAAATATTGTATAATTAAATATTTGGCCGAAATAATTTTTTCCTACACTCCCAGTCAGTAGAAATGTGTCTTTTTAAAGTCTTCTTTGCACCAACACTTTGCGGGAAGCACATTCAGTGCTTCCCGCAAAGTGTTGGTGCAAAGTTAATGTTTTCTTCCTCAGTGTTGGTGCAAAGTTAATGTTTTCTTCCTCAGTTTTCTTCCTCAGCTCTCGGTCTGGATAAAATCTTCTTGTAACCCAACTTAAAAAAGAAAATACAGCATCTGTCACTCATGCAGGTGTAATCTGCCACCACAGATTGTTACATGGTGTAGTGATAAACAGGATATATTGGTGGAAAATGGAGCCAATTATGACCAAACTGACAAGGTATACTCTAGAAAGATGTATCTGTCTAAAGCTGGTGGAGGGCTCTGTATAACTATGATAATTAATTAAGTTGAGCACTTATTGATGCAGCTGCAGATGTTACGCTCAGGATGTTATCGGTTGCTTCTGGTTGGTTTGATGTGTTGCCTTCACGCTCGGTGACTGTTAGCTGCAACACATGATGCACAGCTGAGGTAGACAATGTTATCTGGGTGGTGTGTTGGGCCTTGTGGTTGGACAGATGATATCAGCGCTACTAGAGAGTCATACAGTTCACAACACAGGAAGTGATGTAGTAGACTGCGTTAACAGGAAGCTGGCTGCTTGGAGGAGTTCACGCTGTGTTGTATCAATGTCTCGTTTGTGTTTCATTATTCTCTGCTTAAACAGCTGGTCCTCCCTTTGATTACGGCATGGTAAGCCTGTAAGGTAATCATTGTTTGTTTTTTTTCTTCTGTTGGAAAATTGTTGAGGATAACTCTTTGTAATCTGCATTTAATCTGATCTCATTGATGCTGAAGCTAGATTAGCCAAGAATGATTTGGATGTTGATGAAGATTCAGAATGAATCAGTGATTTTGATCAATTCCCCATTTAGATGCATAGATATGACACATCTGCTTGATATTACAGAGGGAGCGTTCTAATATTAATAACTGTATTGGCCCGATATTTAAATAGAATTCAGATTGGGTCCATTCCAAAGGGGCAGATCTGTTCGTCTATTTCTAGAATCAGAATCAGAATCAAGTTTATTGCCAAGTAGGTTTGCACTTACAAGGAATTTGACTTGGTGTTGTCGGTGCAGACAAAAAATAAGATAGAATATATATATTAACACAGAAGCTTTATACACACAGTAGACTGTGCGTTAATGTAACGCAGAAATCCTGAATGGGGTAGAGAAACATTGTCCGGTGTCACGGGCGGCTCTTGGCCTTGTTGATAAGGCCGGTAGCAGATGGGAAAAAACAGTTTTTGTGACGGGGGGTTCTGGTTCTGATGGACCGCAGCCTCCTGCCAGAGGGAAGTGACTGAAATAATCTGTGACAGGGGTGCGAAGGATCAGCCACAGTTTTCCCTGCACGCCTCAGAGTCCTGGAGGCGTGCAGCTCCTGGAGAGATGGGAGATTGCAGCCAATCACCTTCTCTGCAGACCGGATGACACGCCTAAGTCTGCTCTTGTCTAAGAAATCTAAGTTAGCTTAAACATCTCTTAAAAAGCAGAAAATCCTTTCACTTCTTTTTGAATTCATTCATTAAGTTAATTTTAGCCCTAACAGGTACTTATTTGTTTTTAAGATGGAATCACGGTAGTAGCCATTCAAAATGGCCCTTTCCAGTCAAACGCCAGCCGAATGGCAGCTCACTTCCCCCCAACTTAGCGAATATCCACCTTTCACTGAATTACACGGTCTGACCAAAAGATGATGCATCTCTTTAGATCTCAATGTCCACAAATCATGACAGAGAGAATATTTTATTACAAATATTGATGTTTAAAAAGGAATTGTAGGGGACCAGCCAAGGACCAACCAAGGATCCGCCCATCAAGGAAAGCGAGGAAATTTTGAATGCCTACTACTTTAGTCCTTTTAACATCATTCATTGTTTTTATGTTTTCCTTTCTGACCTCATACTAATATCAAGCTGCCTTTTGGGATGTACACTTGTTCATTCATACATATACTTGCTTTTGGAGAGGATTTTATGACTCCGTCTTTAAAAATCATGAGAGAAATCATGAGAACTGTGGGATCAGAATGTTTCAGGAAGCACGTATTCAAACTCAGCTATAGGAATTGAATCAGATGTAAATATTTGTGCATCGAATTATTCTTTTCAAATACTAAATTTATTTTAAATTTACTATATGAATATTTTAATTTTATACTAGGTTTTTGGTTTTTTTTTAACACTCAGCTATAAAGATGAGGTGAGACATTAAACTAGATTCACACAAAAACAAGACAATATGAGAATTTAGTGATATTTGTGGGAAGAAGCATTGAAAATATTTTTTTTTCTTTAGAAATATCAGAAAAATTTCAAAGTGCGTTTTAAAGAACTTTTAACCAGTGAAGAGTATTCCAGCCTAGGATTGACAAATCAGACTTATATTACTTTTTCTAAGTCTTAGGAAGAAAATGCTCCCCTGTTACCACCAGACTAAAGGTTTCTCAAACATTTTTTTAAGAACTCCACAATATGGTGCATATTAGGATAAATGAGTCTACTTTATATCCCAAACTGGAGATGAGTAAGTGAATGAATGGCTACATTTCTGTCTGTCATGGTTTTATCAAAAGCTCGGACCCACATGCAGATAAACCAATTCAGAGAGGCTAGGGAAAAGGTTTAACGGGTTTTATTGAAGAAGTTAAACAGAGGGAGAAGTCTTGCTCTGAACACTGCTCAACCGGAACTGAAAAGTGAGGGGAAGACATAGCGATTAGTTCAGGCTCAGTGGGAAATTTGATTCGTGAACTCGGAGAAGAGGATTTGGTTGCTGACTCACGTTTCCAGTGAAGTTGTTGAATCTTTGACTCCAGTCTGTATGCTGTTGTTCCAGTGTTTGTCTGATACGGTGGAAGGCAGAACAGGGTTTACCCAGAACGCGGTCGTTTGTAGGTGAACGGAGAAGCTGACTGCCACTTAGATATCCTGCGGTACTTGAACGGGTCGTAGTGGAGATG
>NW_015150567.1:865616-867473 GCF_000732505.1 Cyprinodon variegatus
ATATATATATATATATGTGTATATGTATGTATGTATATATATTTGTATGTAATATGATATATATGATGTAATGCTTATACTGAAAAGGGATATGAAGAAGTGAGACTAGTTTACCCCTTCTTCCTGGTTCTTGGAGATCTTCCTGATTCCTTTGTAACTTATGAGTCCATGCTTCTTCAAAAGTCCATTAATAACTTTTCTTTGCATTACTGCACTTCCATTTTTTTTCTTTGCAGAACAAGTGTCTAGCAGAAATACAACAGGCTGTAAAATGTCAAGCTTTTACTTTTAATATCGGGTCCTATAATAGTAGATTTAGACAGATATAATAGTGGATTTTGCAGGTTTTCTAAAAAAACAGGCCTAAGCATATATTGTTCTGTACACAAAAGCGTATGGCTGCACCAGACGTGTCTCGGAAGTTGGAGGTTGGATCAGAGAATGACGTCACACCTGGGCTGAGCTGAGTTCCTTTCTCTGTGAAAGACAAACGCGGTGGTCAGGCCTTTGGGGTTTAGCTGTGCCATGCAGGTTTGACTCATGAGGTTAGACTTTCACTCCTCAGCTCAACAGTTGCTTCTAATGCCTACCAATAAAAAAGCCATCTTGCACAGAGACTGAGATGCTCTCTCTGCAACGTTCATATAGCATAACATATCCTCGATAGTTCTTTGTTTCTATTCTACATGTGATGATCTGCATGGCCTTTATGTTGTATTTTAAACTGCTTTCTTAAAACTTCTGTTTAATGGAAAACTCGTTATTTTTATTAAATCAGAAACAGTAAACTTGGAAAAAGTACATTTCACTTAAAGAACTGTCCGACTTCTTATCATGAAAGTAAGAAGGTAGTGTTGGATGTTTAAAGTTTGCTCAATAAATTTGAACTCTTATTATGGATAGATATGAGACTTTTTGCTCCTTAAACCTTCTTTACTTTGAATTACAGTTTTTTAAGTGTTTTTTTTTAATTGGTTAATTTGTTTTAAGACATGCATGTGACTCGGTTTGGTCAAACTGATTGTAGGTCTCAGCCTTAACACCATAAAATTGTTTTTAAAAAAAACTAAATATTCTTTAAGCTTTCCTTTTTTACATCAATATTTTCATAGTTTGTTGTAAAAGCCAGTTTAGCGGACACTTATGTGAGTGTTTCTTGTCTTGTGCCAGTGTTCTGCATCGATTTTTCGGTCGGCCGGATAGAGTTTCTGCCATGGTAACAAATTGCATCTACATTGATCAGGACACTCTGTCTGGGAGGTGAAAATACAAGAGTTGCAGGACGCACCTCAGTGTTGACTCACACAAGAACCATTATTGTTGCACAGCTGGGAACATGTAGTTAATCTAGGCTCTAAAACATAATTCACATTTCCAGGATTTTCTAAACCAAATATAGCTCCCCCAGGAGACACCTTGCTCACAGAAACGAGTCACTAAATAATTTAGATCGTTTAAACATTACAGTGACTGTGACACATATTGTAAACCAGGGGCTGCAGTTTATGAATCATTTGGTAGCTGCCTAATCTGTTAATTAGTTTACTGTGTGACAACTCTTTTAAGCTTTGATCAATTCAAGCGTTAAAGGCTTTAAAATTTCGTAAATCTTCAACTGTTAAATCAGATTAAATCTTCATCATAGTCATTTATTGAAGGTCGCATGAAACATATAACTTAAAGTTACTGTTGAGTAATATATCAGGTTACAGTTATCATAAAATAATTATTAGCATAAATCAAAAATGCTTAACTGCAATATTTGATAAGTTGCTTGATTTTAAGTGTCCTGCATGCGTCACAGAACCGATCTAAAATATCTTCAATTTCTTAAAATAAGGAAAATAAGTATATTTT
>NW_015150567.1:868731-873276 GCF_000732505.1 Cyprinodon variegatus
TACAGGCTACCGTAGTGCAGGAATAAAAATCAAATTGCTCATTAATCAGCAATTTGATTTTTATCCATCCATCCATCCATCTTTCTCTCTTTCTACATATAGGCTATCATTTGATCCTTCACGCTCTCCATAGTTCTCCTGTGGCGCGAGCACAGGGCGACTGTTACGCGCCTTTAGCGAGCATGCGCGTTTCCTGTTGCCTGCACCGTGAATCGTGCTGCCGGGCTGCGTGGAGATGCAGGGGAAACCGTATCTGATGGGGAAACGCAGCTCGACGTAACACCAGTATTTCCATCTGGAAAGCGCTGTTTTGCCGCTGGAGTCCTCCTCACTCTCCATCCTCTCCTCTCTCATGACGCGCGCACGAGTCCTATCATGAAAAAAGGTTAATTGTGCGACCTGAGTAACGTGCAGTAACGGGGTGTCGGCAATTGTAACTGCGTTATAGTTACAGTAAGAGTAATAATTTTGATTACTCGTTACTAAAAATAGGTAGCTACTCCCATCACTGCTCACAATATGTATAATAATATCATAATAAAGCAATATAATAGTGCTGATAGGTAATGTTTTCCCTTCTTTTAGAAGGATCAGAACTGTTTTTGTTTATTACATTAAAATTATGTAAAAACATTTTACAGTACAGTACAGAATTTTATTGTTTATCTTTTAACTCTTCACTATTATGTTATTCTTATACATAAGTGTTTAACTATTTCTTGTGCTGTAAACACAAGAATTTCCCCATTGTTGGACAATAAATAGATTTTCTATTCTATTAAGATCTAGGTTCTAATCTGGCATAATGTGAATAATTTGTAGATGTTTGAATACCTTTGCAAAACTCTTTCCCTCCTATCTGTATTAAACCGCCTGAGATTAAGTGTACAGTCTAATGTTTAGCAGATTACTGCAATAATATCAACTGAAAGGGCCGTTTGTGTTTCAGAGATTGTCACGCCGCATCAGAGTGATACAAAGTAGTCTTTCTTTCTCCAGCAGGGACTCCAAGATATCATCTCACCAAGCACACAGGGAAGGAAGCGCAGCAGGGTTGGATGATATAATAGATAAAGGAAATTTATTTTGCACTCTCCTTCTAAATGTTTTGATCTCGCCATCTAATCATCCAGATTGTAAAAAAAAAAAAAAGAAACATGAATCCTCGTGATCTCTAAATCCCTAATATGTAAGGAGCCTTTGTGCTCAGAGCTGATGTGCCAGGTTAGGGCTTCTGGGTTCAGCTGAATGCTGCAGGATCTCACAAACCAAATATGCAAATCCCAATAATGCATTATAATAAACAAGGAAATAATAAAAACATGGAGGGTATTAACTAATCACAGAAATGGAATCAAACATCTGCATGCTTAGAGATCATTGGCAAATATAAGAGAGGATGCATCATAAATTATCTCATTTTGATTATTTTCATGGCATTTAAGTAACTGGCACTCTACTTTAATACCTTCCATAGAACATAAACTCCATGCAAATCAGCAAATAGTGGTAAAACGGTGATGATTTGATGAAGGACCATCACATTAGTTCCATCTCTGAAAGTAGGAATGTGGGATGGCTCAGTTGAATGGCTTGATGGTCTGCAGACGTCCAGGAAAGGGTTAGACTTAAGCTTGGCTTCATCTCACTCTGTGCCTCCTCCCGGATCAGATGAGATTAGGGAATGTGTTAAGGAGCTCTTTGGGGGGGGGAAGGCAGAGCCTGAGGAGAGGAGGAACGCAGCAGAGCAGGTGGGCGCTGCTGCAGGAGGAGAACGCAGCAGAGAGCAGACAGGGCTGAAGCCGGGATGATGGAAATGAATGCTTCCTGCAAACGGAGGAGCGTTTAGAGTGTGAGGTTTGACATGCAGTAGGCAAACAAATCTTTGGTTTCTTCTCCTAATGTGTTTGCTCGTTTTCTCATGTTGCTGCTTTGTTTAACGCAAAATCTAGTGGTTGCAAATTTATAGCCGAACAAAAAGAAATGGAAATGTTTTGCATGCTCAGTCCTCACAGAGTTCCTTTGAATGCTCTGCTTTCCGGTGTGAAAGATTCCTCCTATGTAATGAGAAGAAGCTGTTTTATTTTATTTTATTTTACTGTGACTAAATACTGAGTAACAACATTCCATCCAAACTATAACTATCATGAGCTTTTCTGCCTTGAATAAATGTGTCTGACCCTGTTAGCTGATGATAGTCTGGTAAATTCATCATAAGATGAACATGTGCTGGAACCGTCTGACTCTGAGTGTCTCTCTCAGCAGGCCATGGCGAGCTGATGGCGGCATAACAGCAGCTGACGTTGGGACTATGTGTTAAGGAGTGCCTGTTGAATTTTTAACCACCTTGAGCCCACTGGTGTTCCTCTTCGGCTGTTAGTGGAGTTTGTTTCGGCCATGGGGAGGAAGAAGATTCAGATCACCCGCATTGTGGATGAGAGGAACAGACAGGTTGGTGTCTTTTTCCCTGTCTGTCGTCTTCATCTATGTCTCGTATTTATATCTGTTTTAGAAGAAAGAAACAGCTCCAGTTGCAAATTGGGTTGATTTAGTTAAATTTCCAAATTCCTGCTGCATTATGAGTTAGTATCAAAGTTCTGAAAATATAGATATCTAAATTAGAGATAAAAACAATTAAAACTGAAATTCTAATTATGCAGGAAAACCTAACTAGCTAAAAACATGTGAAGTTTGGCTGATGTTGATTTAAAATTGATTTATGTTATATAATTAGCAGTCATTAATTCAGTCAGGTGACGCCGAAACAAAAAAACAAGAAATAAAGAGATTTTTATTAAATATTTATAAAGTTAATTGTGTTTTATATAGAGTTTTTATGACAAATCTACAAATCCAGCGCATCAATGTAGAGTGGATGGAAAAAGTTTGTTTTCAACTTAATATTTTCTAATGAAAAGCTTATGTTTTAATTCCCCTTCGCTCTGATACCCTTAAATAAAATTCAAAGCTACTAATTATTTTTAATTTTTAAGTTAGTCTCAAACAAATGCTGCTGTCCTATGAAAACATTGAAGCTTCATCAGTAGGAGGAGTTCAGGGAGGAAGATGTGGAGACGTTAAAAGCAGAGTTAAATTAGAAATAAATTTCCCAAACTTTTAACTAGAACTGTCACTCTAGAGATCAACCCTTAAAAATTGGTTATTTGACGAATATTTCATTATTTTGACATAAATCTAAAAGATGGCTGATATTTGCTGCCAATTTTTTAGGCTGATATGGCATGATTACTAAATCTTACGTCTTATCTTAAACGAAAAAAATAGATAAAAATTAAGCAACAAAAGCAAAACATTAGGATTGGATAACAAATGGAGGGAGATGCAATACCTGAACTTCACATAATCTCAAGACAAGGCTGCCGAATGCACCAATGAATCACAGAAAACAGCCGATGCCAATACAACTGCTCTACCTCTACTTTAAGCCGTCATCTAAGATAAAATTAGCATGAAACTGTTGACTTAGGAAGAGAGCTTTTAAATATGTCGCACCCTTTGCTTTTGTCCAAACGGATCTGAAACTGGCCATGCTGCTGACTGTTGGGGGATTTAAGACGCTTTTAAAATATCATCGAAGGGCCAGTAGAAATTTACTTAATCATATTTAGTTACTTTAACACAATTGTTTTATGTCCTCCACTGCTAACACTAAACAATTGTGTTAAAATAACTAAATATGATAAATAAATGCCAAAAACGGTTGCATTATTTTTTTCAGTGCTGTTTTCATTTATTATAAGCGTATATTTTATTTTCTTTATTCATTTTGGAACTTTTTTTTAATGGCCTTTTACGGGTCCCTCTTGGAAAAGAGATTTTGATCTTTATTTATTTTATTCTATTTAATAAAAGGTCATCAATGAATAAACCTAATAGACATGGCTGTTTAATTTAAAAGACAGGCTTAGCAAGGACAGCATTTATTGGAGGAATAGCCAAAGGGCCTGTAGTAAATGTTGAGAAGCTGCAGTATATATATATATATATATATATATATATATATACAGTATATATATATATATATATATATATATATATATATATATATATATATATATGATCACAAAAAAAATTGTATTTATCACTCAAAATTACTTTAAAATCACCGCCATTCGCTGAAAACGACCCACAAGCGTTGCCGGCGCCATTTTTGTTGTTTTGTACACATTCTCGTGTGATTTGAAAAAGCCGCGTGATTTTCCGCAAGATGGCGTGATTTTTCTCTCCTTGGGGAGAGAATTCTGCAGAGCAGCAGCTGGATGATGAATTTAATCTATACTAATACACACTAGATTAAAAATGATCAGTCAGGGATTAGGAAAATAATAATAATTGTATGCGCACAGTGTAAATATTTCTATCATATGGCAGTCTTCTGTACAGTGATGCAGGTCATTCATTAAAAAATTTTCATTAAATTATTTTCTCTTAGACATTGGAGAGGTGCATTTAAATATTATAGAGCTAAACATGTTAGATTGGTGAGTAGTAGTAGTGTAAGTTTTTACCCTGTCAATTTTTTTT
>NW_015150567.1:874351-876960 GCF_000732505.1 Cyprinodon variegatus
ATATATATATATATATACATACATACATTTTGTTTTTAAATACTAAGTGCTATATATGATGAAAAGATAATACTGTGAAGCACGAGGTTGACAGTATCATGCTGTGTGGAAGCTTTAGTTCTGCCAGGATGGGAAAGCTCTCAGAGTAGACGAGAAGTGATTATTTTATCAGAAGAAAACCACGAAGAAAACCTTTGGGTGTTTTCTCATGTTTGAAGGGCCCGATCAAAGTCCAGACCTAAATTACACGAGTGTCAGTGGTCTGATTTATCCTTTGCTAAACTGCTAGAGACGTACCACGAAATACGACTGTCATATTTATAGCTTTAAGTAGTTTTCCAACTGATTAATTTTAAATCCAGCTTTTAAATAGTTATTTGTAAGCATATTTAAAACATGTAATTTTGACTCTGTTTTTGAATTATCATATAAAATCCTATTAGAAAATAAAATAAATCTTGTGGTTGCAACTGGATGAAAATGGGGAAAAGTTCCAAGAGTTTGGATAATTATGTGAATGAGTGGTTCTCCTTTCAGACGACGCATTAAGGACCCTTTTGCCTGTGTTCAGAGGAACTCCTGAAGCTTTTATTCATCCTTTCACTTCGGAGAGAGCAATGTACACAGCTGGTGGCCAGGGCAGTAATTTCTGGTTAGCTGCACCCGGACAGCACCCTGTCATTAGCAGGGTGGGTCAGCGTCAGGGACACACAGTGGCCCTCTCTCCTCACGTCTCCTTACACCGCTGCCCACTGGAATCCCTCGCTGTCTGTCTCCTCTATATATATCACCCCCAACAGCACAACAAATACCAGCCTGTCTGGAAGGAGGGCGCAGGCTCTGGAAATAGGGATGTGGCTGGAAAATAAATATCTGGGAAGATGTTTACATTTGATGTTTGGTTGTCTCGGTCAGAGCTCTTTCAGAAGGACACTACTGTAGCTGTCTGGTGTGCGCTATCACTGGAGCCGTTTCTATATTTAGTTCCCAGACTCTATTTTAGGAAGTTGGCTTGCAGTTTTGCTTTATCTGTCAAGCACATCATCTGTTTTTAGCCACTTTTCCGCTTTTTCATTTTATCTTTCTCTTACACATTCTGCTTCACATATATAGCGGTGACAATACTCTAAAGGAGGATGTAGGTGTGCGCAACCTACATCAGAATCGGCCTGATAACGAATTTGTTTCAATTTCTGTATTCATAAGAGGCTGAAAGACCAGATGTTATCTTCCCACTAAATTGGAGTAAAAAACCGCTATCGCTTATCTGCTAAAAGCAATGACTTGGCTTAATTTTTATTTCAGTCTTTTCTCAGGATGTGTGGGAACTGGTAGTCGTCCACCTTAAGGTGTTCGCTCTGACTTTAAAGTACAATTAAACACCATAAACATCCTTCACATCTACAATATAAGGGTAGCTTTAGTGATGCAGCCAGTTATGTAGTCTTCCAAACACTGACTGATTGGTTCCAGGCAGCATTCAGTCCGTACGGACCACATTCTGTGCTGGTCGGGCGAGTATGCAAACGCGCTCTGGGCCACACCGAGAACCGTCGGCTCAACTGACAGGCTTTAAGGTGGTGAAAAAAAACAAAACACTTTAGGCAAATCCTGGTGTACTGATAGGGGTCGGGTACCAGTGCTTACTAAAAGCATTTATTCTATTGTTAAAGTGAGGCATTGTTTCATTTAGGGCTGCAACTAATGATAAATCAGTTATCGGTTATTCATCTAGTATTTTTACACAACCACTATCTATTTAAAGTATGAGTACTTACTTTCAGGCATGACAATAATAAATATTTTTTTTTGCTAACAAATGAAAAGGATGTTAGAAAAGTAGTTAGAATGTCAAATATGATAAAACTGACTTGGAAATAAACAAATAGGCGTCATTGCTAAACCTTTTATTTTATATTTTCCAGCTTTTCTTTTTTGCAGCGTATTATTGTCATTACACTGTCACAAGCACAGAGCAAGAAAAATTCCCTCTCTGCATCAACCCTTGACGATCAGTGGGCTGCCATTGTGCGGCGACCAGTGTGGGGTTAAGGTTCTTTGATCAGGGAGCCAGAGCGGCAGTCTGTGGGAGTGGGGCTTGAACTCAGAACCTCTAGATACCAAGCTCTATGCTCTAACCAGTAGGCCGCCATTCCCCCATAATTGAAGTGTACTGAAAAGATTGAAGTGTAACGATGGAAGCTTGAACATCTCTTTATAATTTGCAAACAACCCCTACAAAATTCACCTGCTCATTAAAACATGCAGCACTAATCAGACACTGGTTGGGCAAAGTTTCATGAACCTTCTAGCTCCTTTCTAGGGCCCAGTGTTCTATGATAAGGACAGACCCACACTGCTCTTCCAGAATTTGAGGTTTGAATCTCTGCCAGACCCTCCTCTCCAGAACACCTAGTAGACCTTACTAGGTTGCTTAGGATTTGGAGCACACTCTCCAGTCCCTCTTTTTGGATAGAGGAGCCACCACCCCAGTTTGCCAGTCCAGGGGATTTGCCCCCAGATGTCCACAGGGTTTCCGCGGGTCAGTAAAAATCCTTAAATTATTATTATTTTTTTATTTAAGGCCTTAATTGGCATTAAAATTCATT
>NW_015150567.1:879049-880182 GCF_000732505.1 Cyprinodon variegatus
TGGGAACGAGATGAAGGTGGATCAGGATCATGTCATGTGTGACATGTGTTATCTTGTCACTACATGTGTATACATTTGTATAGATTTTTCTTTAATTAAAAACGAAATAGTTTTGGATTTATGACTCCTTGTCCTATTTTCACTACATGGGAGAGATCCCTTGCCCCGTTCAACTGTTTTTTGTTTTTTTATGTAACTAAGTAACTTTTACTTAAAATACATTTTAAATGAGTACTTATTACTTTTACTTGAGTAATTTTTCTGATAGGTAATTTTACTTGTACTTGAGTAATATTTCATCCAAGTATTGGTACTTTTACTTGATTATGATATTTTAGTACTTTTTCCACCTCTGATTTTGAAGTACAAAATATATACATTTACAACCCAATGAGTCATTTTTGACCTCAGCCCAGCTTATTAAAACTCAGCTGATAGTAGGAATATTGTATATTTAAATAAAAGTATATTTAAAAAAAATTCACAGTAAAAAATATCTTGCCATTTTTAAGAGAACCAATACAATATTCCTATATTTAGGTTATAAACTAAAAACATGAACCCTTTGAAAAAAGGGGGAAAAAAGCCCAGAGTTCCCAACCCAACTGCAAAAAAAAATAAAAATAAAAAATAGATTAAAGAATAGTGGAACTGCTATTTTTAGTGGTATTCTGTTGTGGGAATATTATGATATTATTCTAGGAGGAAACAGATAAACGGCTAAATCCTACTATGGTATTATGGATGAAAATATTGTTCGGCCTGTTATTATTTTTAGCCATTTCAGTCTGACCAGTATATTTTTAGCCTTATATATACATACATATATATTATTATTATTATTATTTATTTTTTTGCAGATTTGTGAAGGTATTTTTCATAATATTAGAGAAGGTTTATGTTGTTTATCGATGTTATTCTCCTTCTGCCAATGTAAAGCAGTACTTTATTCCTATCCTTCTTTGTCTTTATTCTTTTCTCCTCCTCTCCCCTTGATATGTGTATGAAATAGAGCATTATAGCAAAAGCTACATTAAATTTAACAAAATTATTTTACGTTTATTTTTAAACTTTAAGGATTAGGGAAACTGAAGCCTAGAAAAAAATATTTATCCATCAACAAAAACTGCCCA
>NW_015150567.1:886098-887184 GCF_000732505.1 Cyprinodon variegatus
CACGCACAGGAGCAGACAGGATCAGGTGCAGATGAGCAGACTCAGTGGAAGAGGGTAACCAAGACAGGACGTGGAACCAGAACTTGATGCAGGACCTTTAAACTGGTCTCCTCCTTGGAGCCAGGCTTACTTGGATAAAAACTGAACCTCCCCACATATAAAGGCAAAAACCCAGAGGACTCAGCAAGGGAGGAACCGTGGACGATTAGGAGACGAGACAGACACAAAACCCTCTTTCCACTGGCCAGGACATGAACCAAGAAAATAAACTGAACAGATAGACTAACAGAAAAACAGTAAATGATCTGGCACTGAATGCTCAGGCTGAAATGAATATAACCCAGAGGAAACAGGTGAGAGGAATAAATTATAATTGAGGCAGGGAGGGAAAACGGCAGGTGAAAGGAATGACTAATTAAGGAGGAGGAAACAGGCCAGATCATGACATCAATTGCATTTTAACCAAAGTATAACAAACTGACAAATAAAGTTAACTAAATGTGTGCGCTGCAAATAGCTAACTAAATGTCAGGCTAATGAGAATATTTGAAATGTGTGACTCATTTTGAAAATGAAAAATATAAAAGTTACCACACAGCTTTAGAGTGTGACAGCAGGCTGTCAGGGTCAGTATATGACACATCTCATCATATATTGATGGAAGTATAAATTACAGTTTGTGGACACTGAACCGCATGACACACATTATTGAGTGTCAAGGACTCAGAATGTAGGACACAGAATTCAAGGTGAGACGGAACGGAACGCAAAGCTGGGGATCTACAGCGGCTGTAGGGGAGGATCATCACCACCCATCACTGGCACTCTGGTTTAGGGAGAGAAAAACAGGTACGTGACCACGATAATCTGATGGAAGATGTGAGTCACTTACCTGGTTTAACAGAGAATGAGGTAGGATCCAGCCGATGGACTGCCAAACGGGATGCGGTGGGAGCCGCCTAGAGTGTCCCCGATGCAGCAGCCCCAGTGACCAGGCAGGAGTCCGAGCCAGGCCAGGGAAACAGTTAAGAACAGGGTGGTTCTGAGATCCAGGAGTCCTTTGCCTGGTCAGGTACCCCATTTACA
>NW_015150567.1:889265-891079 GCF_000732505.1 Cyprinodon variegatus
AAGAGAGAATGCGGAACTTCTGAGTTAAACCGTGCAGCACAGTTGATGCGCTGCTATATGAAAGGGACAGGAAAGAGCAGGCAGCTGCAGCTACCAGGCAGAGAAGCTGCGAGAGGAAAAGAAGCGGCTGCTGTATAGTAAATTATAAACATGTTGTTTACATCCAATTATTGGTAGGGACAAATAGGTCCGTCCAAAATTTTGGTAGGGACATGTCCCTATATTCCCTATGCAAACCTACGCCCATGCAGGGAAGCAAACATGACAACTGAAAAGGGTAGAATTATTGTTTTTCAATGTTAAAAAATAAACAAGACCAGATACAGTGAAAGACATGAATATGTATTATAATTTTTTTGCATTTATTATGAATAAGGTTTGGCCATATTTAAAAGTATTTTTAAACCTTTTTGAGACAAAATTAGCAAAATTATAGCAAAATAACCAAGTTATCAATCTTATCTTTGTGTTCCTTTGTGTGTTGTTGTGATCTTGAACAGCCCTCTGAATCTATTTTATAATTCTTGCATTCTGACTTGCATTTCTTTCTTTTTCTACTGTGCCAATAACATAACTGTCACTCTTAAAAGCCCCTTCGTATGGTAAAAGAGATTCAAAATGTAAAATGGCAGCATTAAAGATGATATACATGCACAATTCAAATGATATTACTAAAGAGCTTCTGTGTAAACTCTCTTGCTTTAAAACCACAGTCGGACACCTGGGATGCTCTGTGAGCCATTAGCCAAGCAGAATTTGCCTTCTCTCCACCGTGTTTTGTTTATTGCCATAAATGTCACGCAGACAAACAGGCCTGCAAAGGCAACGTCTGAAATATAAGAGTTGGCTTCTTTACATGTTGGTCTGTTTATTTGCAACATTTAAACATGACATTTGGTTATATTTAAAGGGCTAGCCCCTCTTGCAACAACAGACGTCCCATGTCAGATACTGCAGGTCCAACAACAGGGAGCTCCCTTTGATTCATTGACGACGGAAACTAAACATTCAAGTGTTTTTTTTGTCACACTGAAGCTATTGTTGCATCATCTCCTCTTCAAATGTGAGAGCTGAGGAAACCAATTTCTGTTTAACAGAAAAAATACTCTTCTTTCCTTGGTTTATAATTTTGCCTCTCTAATTTAGATGGAATTTGTGCTTATGTAAACCATTTTTTGCAGTACTGGGCATCAGATCTGTCTTTTGGATATAATTTGCAAGGAGCAGCTTCAGGTTATGTTTGTAGATTCCAAGACATACTTAAATTATTAGCTGTTCCTCAGCCCACAGAGGGATGCCCACCTCAGATATTTGCTTGAAATGCCGTTTTTTTTAGAAAATAATAATACACTAGAAAATAAAAATAAGAGAGACATTCAGAATTTTGGCAACTACAATAAAGAAAGCAGGGGTGGAAAGTAACGTATAGCATTTACTCACGTTACTGTAATTGAGTACTTTTTATGAGTAATTTGTAATTTTCTGAGTAGTTTTTGAAATATGTAATTTTTACTTTTACTCCAGTAAATTTTAACCTAAGTAGTTTTACTTCGCTACATTTAAAACCCCCTCACGTTACTGAGTAAAAAAATAACAAAATAAAAAATACTGGTAGTGAAAAAATTAAATGCGGACAGAAATTTAAACCCCTGTTTCACAGAACCGACACATAATTGCCATTAAAAAAAATAGAAGAAGACTTTTGACTTTTAACAGCACTTTATTTACACAATTCAAACATTTATGCAATTGATGTAAAAACAAGTGTCAGTTAAAAATTACTTTTAAAGTAAAACAAGTGTCAGTTAAAATCA
>NW_015150567.1:891404-893012 GCF_000732505.1 Cyprinodon variegatus
TTATGACTCAATCAACTCCTCCCAACAGAAACACGTCCACCAAAGAGAGATTCCTTGATCCTGTTTCTATCATTTCATCAATGCAACAAAACTTAAACCGTGGTTAAGCGGCGCGGTGGGAGCCTTCACTGCTTCTCCTTCGCCTCATGCTGCTATGTGACATTTGCTCCAGGATAAACATTTAATCATGAATGCTTATTATATATTTAAGCCCACATAGTCCTTTTCTATAGTAGGATAATACACTTAGAGCCCGTGTTTCCATACGAGGCATGTATAAGACTTTTACATTTTTGCGGCTCTAGACAGGTTTATTTTTTGTTTTTTTTGGTCCAATATGGCTCTTTGAGCAGTTTGGGTTGCAGACCCCTGAGCTAGATTAGCGAGGTGCGCCAGAACGCTTTTTCAGAAACACTACTTTGACAGGACGTGGTGTTTAAGCTACAATCAGGTGGTAAAACTAAACTACAACATGATTTCATTTCTTCATGTTGATTGGACCACACTTTGATTCTGGCGTCTGAACTCAAGCTTCTTTAAATCAGGGAAAGATTTTCCATTCTGTTACTGTTTGGTTTGAATGAGGATCTGTAAACTGTAGCATCCGTTTCCTGTTGGAGAGGCACTTTATTTTCTGTTCTCCTGCACATCTGCTTCAAGGTTCCCACATGTTTTGCTGTCAGATATTGTATTCTGCATACCTTGGTCTCGACTCACCCTCTCGACTTAGAGGATCATCCAAACACTTTCATCCTGACAAATGCAGCTCAAGCATATGTTTTGTTTTTTCTTTGTAAACCTGAACTTTAAGAAATATCGACTGGCCCATCTGGCAACAACAACCACACTGTGTTTTCAGTTTAAATCATCTCCATTCTGATAACAGGCTTGATCTTCTTCTCATTGATTTTTTCTTCACTAATCTATACTGTAGGATTTTATTTAAAAATGATTCTTTGTAATTAATTAACAAGTTAACAAGCAAATTACAGATTTTTCTAAAACATTGCTAAAATATTGGAATAACTTAAAGGTTTACTAAATATTCCTTTTAAAAACATTTAAAAAAACACATATTTGTACATGTCATTGTTTGTGGTTTTCTATCTTCTCGCCTTATCTTCATGCTTTTTAAAATAGTTTTTCGAAAGTTTAATCAGCATTTAAAATCTCTGGTAGCTGCAACCGAAGTGACAGAGCAGTTTTTAATCTGTACTCAATTTCTGAGAAGGGCTGTTCTTTTTGGGCTCATATTTTAGATAACAGCAACTCAATAGTGACATCAGCTAGAATGACATTTAAAGCTCATTTAGAGAGTTGGCAGGAAACAGAGCTGTTGTGAGATTGCTGAAGAGTTACAGAGCTCCCAACTTCAGCTCCCATGCATTATTGTTTTATTGTTTTATTCTGAGATAGAACATTAACCCTATAATGCCAAATGTATCATATTTGATACATACGGTTTCTGAAATGTTTTTGCGTCTGACACCTTTTGCATAATTTAATGGTAAAAACTTTGCTCAAAATCCTATTGTACACAATCATACCTGATAACAGCCAGTAGAAGACTACACAAAAAATAATCTTGACTTATCTCATAGTAATAAA
>NW_015150567.1:895518-906612 GCF_000732505.1 Cyprinodon variegatus
TTTGGGTTAAGTTGTCGCAAGCAGGTTTTTCTTGTGTTTCTTGTGAATTTGGTCTAAGTTTTTATTTTAAGTGGCATTAAAAAGTCTTAAAAAGTCTTGAATGTAACTTGCCTTATGCTGTAGGAACCCTGTTAATGGAGTCACTCACAAAGCTCTTTCTTTATACCTTTTTTCAGTGGGCCTGCAGACACTGGTGTTACCTTAACTGGTTCTGTTCTTTAGCGTGCTACATTAAACCAACTGGCATTTTGAAGAGTCTCCTAATGAATAATACAAAAGGAAATATTGTGATGGAGCCATAAGAAAGCTGCTTGTGCATTAACAACTGCCCACAAATCTGAATGAGTGCAGTTCTAAATCAGTACAGATGACTGTCTGTGTCTTTCCACTTCAGCTGGAACAACTACTAAATATGGCTCCACTGTAAACAATCTGTTATATATAGAGAATTTTAAATATATTTTTGATATATAGGTAATCATTTGCATGTTTAATATGGGCAGAAAATGGACAAGGCTTCATGTTATAGTCCGTTTATTATAAATTGAAAATAATCAATGAAGGATTAGGAAAACAATACATAGTGTTGTTTCACCAGATCGTTGGGCTTGTTAAAAAATGTTTTATTATTAATCCCAGCTGTTAACTACGCTGTGGTTTTTACCAGCATTAATTGTACCAGCTCTACGCACAATGCTGCCTGGATGTCTGTGTTAATCTGATAAATCTACATCAATTAAAACCAGTTTATCTATATAGCGCCAATTCACAACACATGACATCTCAAGGCACTTCACAGAGACTATTTGATCAGATCATACATTCAGATTGGTTCAAAGTTTTCTAAGGAAAACCAGCTGATTCCATTGACTCATTGTCTTGACAGCAATACCTCACACCAAGCATGCATGTTGCAACAACAGAGAGGAAAACTCCCTTCTCACAGGAAGAAATCTCCAGCAGAACCAGACTTAGTGTGACCGGCCATTTGCCAAGGCCAACTAGGGTTCAAGGTGACAAAAGCAGACATACAGAAAGGAGCTGTCAACCAAATCCACAGGTGGCCCCATCCAGGAAAGACACAAACAGGCAGACGAGCTCCGAGCCAGCTCCCGGGTCACAGGATGAAAGAGAGCACATCCAGTTTGTCACAGTAAGAGAAACAGGACTACACTGAAAAACAGGCTGATCTCCAACATCTATAAACAAAGGTGTTGATGGCAGCAGCACAGCTGATATTTCTCTCCAGGATGGAGTCACAGCCAAACAGGAACAGACCAGATGAAGCTACTCAGATGAGAAATAGCAGAGAGAGCATAAAGTTAGAGGTTGAACAAACAAATACTGCAGAATTGTGGAATAAATTTAGAATCAAGCAGAATGATGAAAAGTGGTCACTATGTCCTCCAGCAGTCTAAGCCGGTATCAGCATAATGAAAAGTATAGTTCAGGATATCCTGAGCATTTCTAACTATAAGCTTTATTCAAAAAGGAAAGTTTTAAGCCTTGCCCTAAAAGTAGACAGGGTGTCTGACTAAAGCTGGTGGTTCCACAGGAGAGGAGCCTGAACTAAAAGATTTACCTCCTATTCTACTTTGAGAAATTCTAGGAACCACTAGTAAACTTGCAGATTGAGAGGGAAGTGCTCTATTACAGTAGGAACATAAGGAACAATCATATGTCTGATATAAGATGGAGTTTGGTCATTTAAGACTTTAGATGTGAGTGTATTAGAAGAAAAGAAAGGCCTCAGAAGAGACAGATATATCCCAAAATGCTTTGCACGAGGAGCTCTCCTCGCAAATTATGGGATTTGCGGTCACAGCTGTAGCTATAGGCTGTCGCTACTCGACAGCTGCGACTAACAACAAATATTGAGCAGGCACCGCATTGAGTTACATGACCAACAGGGTAAACAGCAGTGATTGTCTGTCGGAATGGTCAGTTAACTGAGTTTGCTATAAAATCTACTATATAGTCCACGCTGTATATTCACACAGGAAGCTTGTATGAGCTATGAGAACAGCAAGTTTTAAATAGAGCGTGCACAAGGAGAAATGGTCTTCTGCATGCTCTTGCACATGGTGCAAGGGTGGGTGGGTCTTTTAAAAAATGTGCAAAAAACCTTCACCATACCTTTAACGTGAACAAACCTAACGTGAACCAAAAAAAACCTAGAGTAGTTCCCTTAATTCCTGCACAAATATTCAAGTCTTGTAAAAGAATATTATGATCAACTGTATAAAATGCAGCACTAAGATCTAACAGGACAAGTATAGATATAACGTCATTGTCTGAGACCATGAGAATATCACTTGTGACTTTCACCAGAGCTGTTTCAGTGCCATAATGAGCTCTAAAACTAAATTGAAACTATTCTAAATGTTTTTAAGCAACTATTTTCCCCAAGAATTTTATATAAAAAAAATTAAGATTTGATATAGGTCTATAATTGAACGAGTCATCCGGGTCAAAAGACAGTTTGTTAAGTTAAGGAATATATACAGCTACCTTGAAAGCCTGATGTACATATCCCTGTAACAGGAAGGTTTTTTAATTTCTAAAATAGAGGTGTAAATCAGGGAATACTTCCTTAAATAACATGGTTGAAGGTGGATCTAACATACAAGCTGAAGGCTTAAATGAAGACAATAATTTTCCTTGCTCTGAAAGTTCAACTGTATCAAAGCAGTCTAAACAAGATTCAGATTCTATAGTTACCTCTGCTGCTGCCTCACCTTCCAGAAATAAACAATCACAGAGGGGTGCTAATGATCTTATTTTTAATAGTCATTACTGCTAAAGGCAGATGGGATGGATGGTTCAACAGAGCTATGGCTCTGGGTGAGTTTGGCAACAGTATTAAAAAGAAATCTAGGATTATTCTTATTCTCCTTTAATAATTAGGAGAAATATGTCTCTTTGGTTTTACGAAGGGTAATTTTATACAGCAGTAAACTATTTTTTCAGACTACGGAGGATTCCTATAAGCATATAGAGTGCCAATTTCTCTCCAGTTTCCTATTATTTGCTTCATAGTGCGCAGCTCTGTATTAACACGGGGAGCCATCCTTCTATTTTTTATTTAAAAATTTTTTAAATATTTTTTTCATTTTCAAAGTGGTTGTCTAAGGCAGTATGCAGAGAACTAGTAACGGAATCAACAAAATCAATAATTTATGAAAGGAAAACATTTTTATGTTATGTTTACATCTTTATTAAGAAAGAAAAACCAACCTTAAACAGAGGGGATGGACTCCGATTTCAGTTTTCAAAGAACGAAAATGTAGCGATTGAGTTGATTCCTTCCCGCTATCATCGCAACACCTACCCCATTACAGGCCACTTCAGCCAGGCCAAGAGTACCCTTTAATGACCCCCTTTCATAGACATAGACAGCTTTCGGGTATTAAAGGCTAACAAAGAAACATAACGACCCCCATTCCAGAGGGCCGGACCCGCTCGTCAGGTTCAAGTTGCATGTTTCTTTTTGGAATGACCTTGTCAGTATTTAACACTAAATTAAATAGGAACTCTAAAATCTGATCTAAAAACTGAGAATAAAGACCTAGTGGATGATACAAAGTAAAAGAAAAGAAAATGTTTTGTTGCTTTTGCAATCTGCATGAGGAAAAATAAAGGTTAAATATTTAAAAGAGTTGTAGTTATTAAATTGCTTTGGACTAATAATTGATTCAGCCTGAAAGATTGTTGCCACTCCTTTTCACCCAGAGCTTCTGGGTATGTGAAAATTTAAATTACTGGAAGAGGTTACCTATAATCACATAATCCCCTTGCTGCAGCCAAGTTTCTGTAAGACAACATTAATCAATTTGATTATCACAGATAAAGTCATTAACTAGTAAACTTTTTGGAGAAAGGGATCTTGTTTTAAACAAACCACATTTAATCATTTGAACTTTTTCCCCAATTGGAATCATTTTAATGAGATTGTCATGATTTACTTCTTTAGGATTGTTTTCTAATTTATTTGATTTTGATCGTGGGCAAGACACTGTCTTGATGGAGTAATGAGTGCGTAGCAGAAGAGAAGCTGCAGATAGATGTGTTGGAGGACTAATAAATTCATCCAGATTCCTAGAAAGAAGAGCTGCACCATCCAAAGTGGGGATTGATGCCGTCTCTATGAATAAGACCAGGCTTTCCAGGACTAAGATTGCAATTATCAATGTAGATCACATTGTTTTCAGGACATCACCTAGACAACCAGACGACATGCGGTTAAACATTTCATCACTGGTCTCGATCAGGTAGAAGCCCAGAGAAAATCCAATGTTGGAGTTCTACATTCTTTTGGAAAACTTATGTCGGGAAGAAACACTAAATTTAGTGACCTTCTATCGGCGTAACCGGCAGCGTGAATAACAATCTTACTGTATTGAACATTATCCTTAGCCGGCAGTTTAAGGTAGGATTTCATATGGCCTGTTCTGGCCCCTGCAAGCCTTTGTCTCTGGTCCCTCATGTCTACCGCACTTATAACAGATAACATTATCGCTAAAGGAGGCAGAGGAATCAATTCAATTTCAATTCAGTTTATTTATATAGCGCCAAATTCACAACACATGTCATCTCAAGGCACTTTACAGTTCAACCAGATCATACAGTCAAATTGATACAAAGTTTTCTATCTAAGGAAAACCAGTTGATTGCATTGACTCATTGACTCAAATACAATCCCATCACTAAACATCTGACCCAGAGAGCAGGAGAGAAGAGAAGGAGATTTAGAAAGAAGTAAAAAATCATGGTAAAGACTCATTCCCAGTGTATTCTGTATGTTTTAATGCTTTCTTTCTAGCTCATTTAAATAGTTAGAAAATAGTTTAAAGATTTAACTCCTGTAGGGGTGTAAATAATAATCGTTTTGTATCGATGCATCGATCCAACAGCCGATCCGATGCATCGTCTCATCTGCAAGAGAATCGATTCATGTTTTTTTTCTTTCTCCGGTCTTTTTTTATCCATTTGCTCCTGGGCGTTATTCTCCCTCCTGTGCTGCGGTGGCGCTAAACCTATTTTGCCCTCCTACCTCGCTTCCTGGTTATACTCTTACAGCAGTGTGTTGCAGCAAGCTTCACACAGACATTTTTAAATTATGCTCAATATTGAAGCGTGGTCTGTGCTACACACTGTGGGTCTAGATACGGCCGAGGCGGCGAGGAAGTGGGGGCGAGTTTAGTCCGAAGACGGAGGGACATGAGGGCCAAAAAGAGCGGAGATCCAGGTGGAAAAAGGGTCCCAGCGTTCTCGCGCGCCTCACTCTTTTAGCGGGTCAAATTTCACGAGTTGTTTTCCGCAATTTCGGTAATAAAAACAAAACAAGCCGGCCTCCTGTCTGCTGCACTGTCTGCGGTCAGCTACAATCTGGGAGAGGAGCAGCGGAGCGTCTGAGGAGGGGGGCGGGACCTCTGGAGCCGAGCATTGCATTGCACTCATTGCATTGATTATATGCAGTATTTTTTTATGCAACTTTTCTACTTCTGTTATTTGCTGTTGTTTCTAAAAAAAAAATGCATAACGATATTACAGCTTTCATTGATTTATTTCAAACTTGAAACTTTGTTTAGCCTGTAAGGTGTAAAAAAAAAAAAAAATTAATCGAATCGAATCGAGGTGTATTCTTGAGTATCGAAAATAATCGAATCGTTGGGTCAGGATATCAATACTGAATCGAATCGCCATCATGGGTGTGATTTATACCCCTAAACTCCAGTAAGAAGCGGATGATTCCTCGCCTTCTTAAACAAACTCAAACGACCTCGCTGGTCTGTTAATCTTCCTGACAGTTTGCTGTTGTCACTTTAATTGACCCAGGCTTGGCTCCAGCAGAGTGAAGTTTCAGCAACAACAGAGGCTGTCCAAGGTATGCAGTCCAGTCCCGTCAGCCTGCGGAGAGCTTAGATGAATGAGAAGTTAGACAGAAACAGAAACCTACGACGGAGTGAAAGCTGAAACTTTGCTGCACGGCCCAGCTGTTGTTTTAGTTTGGACCTTTGGATCGACTGCATGTTTTATACAGCAGTCGTTTCCAGGGAATGTGAGGGTCCGCTCCAGCCTTTCGAAGTTTTTGAGCAGTTTTTTTTTCTACCAGTGATGTGTCAGATCAAATCTGGAGTATTGTGTCCTATTCTTAGCCCGCGGGGCAGTTGCTTGTCTGTGAAAGGCTCGCTGCAGGGGGGGGAGAGGAGGCTTTATTTTATCTTTGATGCCGCCTTAAGAGCTACAGTACAAGACATCACCCTTGCATGTCATGATTCTCAGCAGTGCAGCTCATGCCTCTCGGTGGCAATGATCCAGATGCCTTTGGAGATCCACTAAAGCCTGCTTTGACATTTGAGATGATAAGAAGGCGCAGTCCCTCAGATCCTCTAACAGACTCTTAGAGATAGTCCAGAGAGACCAGACATGATGCAGTGCTTTAGACTCCCATCTATGGAGAATTATCTAACCGTGTGGGTCTCGGACTAAACCCTGCTCAACCCATATGTCCTCGTTCAACTCTGTCATCCATTATCAGCTTTGTCATGCATTTTTTAAAAAGTAAAGCTATGCATTAAGAGGCTATAGAGGTGCAGCCACGTGACGTTGAGAGGAGCTACCGCACGCTTTGGTCTCCATCCGGTTAACAGAAGAGCTGCACGGCTGTTTGAAAGTTGAGCTTAAAACTTGGATAATCTTAGAAGTGAACGTAAAAAGGGTTTTGTGAAGATAAGAGATCTGTTCTTTTTATTTCGGGAGGTTCAGTCACCGTTTCACCACAGGATATAATTCCTTTTTTTTCTTTCTCTTTGTCCAATCATAGTTTTAACCTCATGTAAGACCGTTTACGATGGCGGCAGCGTCTTTATGTAACAATAAATGCCCAGTCGGAGCGTGTCGCTGACTGCTGTCCTCCCACCTCAGCTGCTTGCTGAGCCGATCCCCGCTGCAGGGCAGAGATAAACGCATCTATCAGTTTAGTTTTTTCAGTTTGTCCACTAATCATAATATTTTTTTTCCCATCATCATATTCTGTTATTCAACATGACACTTCAGTTAATTAAGAAAAAATATATATTTGGACTAATTTCTAGTCTTCAAACCTTTAAATGTTCCTTTATTGCTTATTGTTTACATTATTTGTTATGTCTTACTTTATGAATGAAAACATGTAAAATATTTATTTAAAATTTAACTATTTTATTACTTTTATTATCTTTTATATTAAAATACTGAAAATAAAAAAATGTAAACAAAATGTTTTCAGTGTCTAAAATTGTTTCCATCCATTTTCAATCATGCTTATCCCTAAAAATGATCTAGAATTTCTTAAATTGAGTGTATTTTCCCCCTTATTTGAGTAGGTAAATTAAATAGTTTGCCAATGGAAGGAGTATTTTTAGTCACTTGAAATAAGACAATGCAATTGTGTTTTCTTATTTTAAGTGTAAATTGTCTTGTTCCATTGGCAAAGTGTCTCTTTTACCTCCTTGATACAAGAACAAATGCATTTATTTTAAGAAAAATTGACTTATTTAGATTTGGACTTATTTGGAGATAGTGCTGGCGCCTATCTCCAGCTGTCTATGGGCGAGGGGGGGGTCCACCCTGGACCATTCCAATTTAGACAAACTAATTCACATAACAGACATGTTTTTGGACTGAGGGAGGAAGCCGGAGTACCCGGAGAGAACCCATGCATGCACTGGGAGAACATGCAAACTCCATGCAATAAGACCCCGGGCCGGGAATCAAACCCGAAACCTTCTTGTTGCAAGGCAGCAGTACTAAACCACTGCTCCACTGTGCAGTCTTTTAAAAATGTTTTAATATTTACAAAGGTTTTTATATCTTTTTAGTCATGCTTGTTTTTTTCTATAATCCGATATTTTCAGCATAAACATCCATTTAGTCATTTGAAGTAAAATGAATTTACTCATCTAGCTTCACAGTAATCTCACACATGAATGAAACAGTGGATAAACCCCACTATAACTCTTATAAATTGATGCTTTTTAACCATATTCTGTGGTTTATTCACCATATTTCATTGTTTTCATAAAAATTGTGCAAATTTAAATTGTTTGATTTACTTGTTTGTTTTTTATTTCCGCTTACATGTCGATTTTTTCCCCCTTAGGTGTGACTTTGTTACACCGTATTCTGTGACCCTTCTCATATTGTAGCATGAAGTCATGTTACAAGCTGTGAATTAAGCTTGTTAAAACCTGGTGGTTTTAAGCTTATTTATGACAACAGATCCACTGTATTTATTGCGGGTGCAGCGGGCCATGCGTCCATCATCTGCATAAATGTCATAGATCTGCGCGCACAGATTGACAAACCAGAAGCACAGTTTATTAAAGCATGAGCACAGATTTCTACCAGCTTGGTTTTGTTTTTCACCCATTGACACTTGCTGGGCTCCTTACTTATGTGATGGATGAGGATCAGCTGGCAGAGGCTGTGAGAAAATATGAACATCTGTAATATAAAGCATTTATATAACACTCTCCCCTCCCCCTTATCCATCCAAAAAGGTTGTTTTTGGAAGCCATGGGAGGTTTTAGAAACTTTTGTTCTGGATTCAGTCTGACTCAACTCCAGCGGTTTTGCAAACATTTTTAGCAGCCAAAGTTTTAGAAGTGCAAGGCTTGTAAAAGTACTGAAACACTTCTCTAACTAAAGGACGGCAAACGGACCTCCATGCAATAAGGGCTGTATGATGTCTTGTTCTCTCTTTGCAAATATGAAATAAAATGCAGACTGATTGAAATTAAATGTACTAAAAAAGGATTATTTCACTCTCTTAGGAAAAGATTAGCCTCGTGAGACCATCCTGATCTCGCAAGCTTTCAGAATCAGAATCAGAAATACTTTAATAATCCCAGAGGGAAATTACTTTTGTTACACGCTCTAGTTACAGTTTTACATGATATATACACACATCCAACTATACAATATAATAAAGATAAAAAATAAAATAAGAATAAAAAGAGATATATATACACATATAGCTCTTATGTATATATATCTGTAGGTTTCACTCGCAGATCAGTCTGGAGAAGATTTGGAGCCGTTCACCAAACGAACGTCCAATCAGCGTTGGCTTTGAGGCGGGTTGAGGTGTGACGCAACGAGAAGCGCGACAGTTCAGTCTAAAGAACATGGCGGCTTCAGGCGATGAAACTAGCGTTAGCGTGGCTATCGAGAAAGTTTTATCAGAATTACAGAGTATTTCTTCACTGAAAGAAGAGCAAAACACTGCTCTGGAGGCTTTTCTCAGAGGAAAAGATGTTTTTGCTCTTCTCCCGACTGGTTTCGGCAAGAGTTTGATCTATCAATTCGCTTGTGCCTGGCTTGTGGTTGTGTTTTTGTCGTCGCTCTGTTAGTACGTCATATGCTTCGTTGATCTGATTGGTTTATTTGGCCCGTCTATCACCAACATAGGCCAATCAGCTAACCAGTATTTTCGCCCCTTCCCAAAATTACTTCAACGGAAGGTTTCCAGATGGATATGCGGAGCAAATCCATCTGGCCGAGTCAGGTTAGGAAAAGATGCCACTTTGAGTCAAATCCTAAGAAATTAAGTATTTATTTGAAAATGTACCGTTTTAGTTAATAAACTCATAGCTTTTATGTATTTTAGTTGCATATTCCAAACCACATCCAATAGATGTAGAAGTCTGTAGTGTACAGTAGCTGAATGTTGAATAAAATGAGAGGAAAAAAACTGATGTTGGAAAAACTGTAAATCAGTTTTTATGTTTACATTTGATCACTTTAACACTGCAAAAACAATCTAGAAATAAGTAAAAAATTACTTAAAGTAAGTGTATTGACCCTTAATTTGAGTAGGTATGTAGATTTGCTTGTGGAATGAGTATTTTTACTCTTGAAATAAGATAGACAATGCAATAGTTTTTTCTTATTTTAAATGTAAATTGTCTTGTTCCATTGGCAAAGTGTCTCACTTACCTCCTCAATCCAAGAAAAAATGCACATATTTTAAGAAAAAAAGACTTATAAAGATTCAAATGTTTTGCAGTGAAGAAATGGAAACTGAGAGCTGTACTGAAGGAAATGTCATTTTGTATACACCCTGTGTGTACAGGGTTCAGTTTATTTATATAGCGTCAACTTTACAATTCACCAGATCATCAGTCAGATTCACACTGGAAAAAAATCGAATCTAGGTAAGTAATTTTTTCTTAAAATAAGTGTATTTGATCTTGGATCGAGAAGGTAAAAGACACATTTTGTCAATGGAACAAAATTATTTACATTAAAATAAGAAAACACAATTGCCTTATCTTATTTCAAGTGCACATTATCTAATTATCTTATTTTAAGAGTAAAAATACTCATTCCATTGGCAAACTATCTCATTTTCCTACTCAAATTAAGGGTAAATACACTTAATCTTAACTATTTATAGATCGTTTTTCCAGTGCATTCAAAGTTTTCTATCTAAAACTACCTAGATAAATTACCTAGAAAATTACCTAGAAAATTACCTAGAAATTACCTAGAAATAAGTAAAAATTTCTTGAATTAAGTGTATTTACCCTTAATTTGAGTATGTAAATGAGATAGTTTGCCAATGGAATGAGTTTTTGTACTCTTAAAATAAGATAAGTAGATAATATGCCCTTGAAATAAGACAACGCAGTTGTGTTTGCTTATTTTAAGTGTAAATTGTCTTGTTCCATTGGCAAAATGTCTGTTTTACCTCCTCAATCAAAGAACAAATGCACTTATTTTAAGAAAAAATGACTTGTATAGATTTAGTTTTTTTCCAGTGTAAGGAAAACCAGTTGATTGCATCGACTCATTGACTCGAATGGAATCCCTAACATTAAGCATGCTTGTAGCGACAGTGGAGAGGAAAAACTCCCTTTTAACAGGAAGGAACCTCCAGCAGAACCAGGCTCAGTGTGAGCGGCCATCTGCTGAGGGAGGTGGGCTGCCGTTCAATTCAATTTCAATTCAGTTTATTTCTATAGCGCCAAATTAACAACACATGTCATCTCAAGGCACTTTACAGTTCAACCAGATCATACAGTCAAATTGATACAAAGTTTTCTGTCT
>NW_015150567.1:908127-915245 GCF_000732505.1 Cyprinodon variegatus
TGATACAGTAGGTGGAGACTCGATTCGCGTTAACCCCGCCCCCTAACTTTTTATTTAATGCTGTATTTATTTATTTAATTTTGGCACTTTTAATCCTCCATACGTTTGGACCTGTTTCTCTGGGGTTTTATTGTAAAAACACAAAATAAAAGCAGGTTCACCAGATTAGAGAAAGAAACTCATCTGTTTTTATTTTAGGCGTTCACAGGAGCGTTCAAAAGAGCTGAGCGTGTGACTCCTTCAAGGTCTGTGGTGAATATAGACTAGTGAGTGTTTTTAAAGCTTTGGGGTAACTAGCAGCGTCTGGGAATGCAGAGGCCATGTGTCGGTGGGTCAGTCCGTCCTCTTCATGCTATGGCCTATAATGAGAGGAGCAGAAGGATGAGATGATGGATACCAGAGAACTCCTGTCATGGTCAAGCCTTTTTAGTTTGATGCGTCTACCATGGTGCCATTATTTCCCATCTATCCATCTTTCGCTGTATTATTTTTCTTCGCCTAATCTCCAAAAATCTGATTGTACCAACTCCATTATTTAAACCAGGAAGCTACAGTTTAAAAGATGAAGCACTAATTCTTATCTGCCTTTAAGCCGTTCTTTAATTGCCTTAGTCGTGCATCTGAGTCGTGTTATAAAGTGTAAGAATAGCTGCTTGAAGTTTCCCCGTTGGTGATTTGCCTCTGAGGCAGCATCTCGGTGTGTATTTGTGTGTGACATCATGCTTTGTTAATAACACCGCTGTCTGTCACCTATTTCCAAGCTGTAAAAACAGTCCCATGCAGCCCTGAGCCACCTCTGTTACCAAATACAGCTATGAAACTTTCAAGATAAAAATCTCGGACCTATAAGGTGGAACCAGGTTGTGAAAAATACTGTTTTCTTTCTAAAACCATCCAGAGCTGATAAAGTCAAACTCTGTTTATCTGCAAACAGTGATGTATTTTATGCAATCAGATAGCTTTTTATGCTTTTTACACATTTTTCAATCAGTTGCTTGGCATGCAGATCTAGAAATAAGTGAAAATGTCTTAAATTAACTGTATTCACTCTTAATTTGAGCAGGTAAATAAGGTTGTTTGCAAATGGAATGAGTATTTTTAGTCTTAGAATAAGACAATTAGATAACATGCACTTAAAATAAGACTTTTATTTTAAGTGTTAGTTGTCTCGTTTCATTGGCAAAGTGTCTCACTTACCTCCTCAATTCAAGAAAAAATGCACTTATTTTTAGAAAAAAAATGACTTATGTAGATATAAATTTTTTGCAGTGTGCGGTGCGTCTCTATCACCCCTCCCTCCATCCAGGCTCCTTTTATTTTGCTTCAATCAGCCTCCACAGACACCTGTAGTCTGGAGTCTTTTTGATTCTTCAGTCCTTTTTGGTATTGCTCTGCTTTTTGTTTAATAAATTCCTTTTTTAAAGAAACTCTTGCTGAATTCTGGATCCGCCGCCGTGATTCATCACTAAATGTTTAGATTTCTTTGTAGAAGACAAGATTTTTCTTTTAAGTATTGTTTTATCTGTGTACCATACATTTGATATTTTATTTTATTTACTCATATTTTTCAGTTGAATGGACTCAGCGAAAAAATGCAGATAGGATTTTGCATTTTCGGTTTATAAAGCAGGCACTTTCATTTATGTATTTATCTTAATAAGTTTATAAATATAATAATAGTGTATTAATAATATTGATATTTATATATATATGTATATTTTTTTAAACAATGTGTTAAGTCCAGGTCAATAGGCTATGTTCATTTCAATATGTTTTGTTGAACATTTAACCATTTAACCCCTGGCTTGTAGCAAAAAAAATTTTTTTTTGCCCTTTTTTTTACTTTGCCATCCGTGATCTAGATGAGGAATGTTTCCTTGTAACTCCATAACTTCTAAATCTGCTGCTACAAAATGATCTCTTATCAGATTTTAAAACACGGAGTGAGACTCTTACACTTTTTTAAAAGTGCAGAGCTGGTTTAAGAGGAGCTAAACTTGCAAATTAAAGGTCTAGAACCTCTATTGACTAAACGTTACACAATGTTAGTTCAAGCGATTCTTTTTTGGAGGTATCAAAGTATGAGGGGTAAATGTAGCTTGCATTTACATTGAAATAAACACGCATCATTTCCCCTTTTATTTCTGTGGCTGAAATGATATGAATGTATTTTAATAGGAATTTTTTTCCAAGGCACTTTAACAACATTAAGAATTGTATTACCTCTCTGTTGCCTCCTTTTTGTGTTATTTAGACAGTTTGTCATCTAAGTCAGTCTGAGAGGAGTCCATATTTTGAAGCTTAGACACAAAGTTAAATCCGAATCGATTTTCAAAGCTGCAGTGGAAATAAAACCTGTAGATGGATTGCTGTTGATAAAATGGGAACGAGCAGAGAAGATCACTGAGCTCATATAAAGGGAATAATCTGTGCACTATTTCAAATAACAGTGTAATATAGACCTGGTGAAAATGTATTATATTTCATAGCTTCTTATGAACATTTGTTACATTTATACACAATGTTCCCCTTGTACTAAAGGAGGATTCAAAACTCTCACCTACAAGGCAAATAAAGGTTTTATTCAGCGGTGACCTCTGACCTCAGATGAAAACAGAGTAAGGCGTTAACAAAGTGGTTTTTAATGCTTTCTAATTCAGCTTTAAAAACCTTTCTATGTCCACTGGAAAGAATAGAAACTTAGAAAAGTCATTTTTATCTTAAAATAAGTGCATTTGTTCTTGGATTGAGGAGCTCAAAGAGACATTTTGCCAATGGAACAAGACAATTTACATTTAAAATAAGAAAACACTATTGCATTCTCTCATTTCAAGTGCTTTTTGTCTAATTATCTTATTTTAAGTGTAAAAATACTCATTCCATTGGCAAATTATCTAATTTACCTACTTAAAATAAGGATAAATACACTTAATTCAAGAAATTCTTACTTATTTCTAGATAAATTTTCCAGTGTGTCTACTGCCAACTTGCAGGAAAATGCTGTTTTCTTGCACGTAAAAAGGAAAGATTGTGCTTATTTTTACTCAACTTTATGCTTTTCTGTTTTGCGTTTTTCGCCGCAGGCCCTGAATAAGAAGGAGCACAGAGGCTGCGACAGCCCGGACAATGAGAGCACCTACGTCCTCACCCCGAGCACAGAGGAGAAATACAAAAAGATTAACGAGGACTTTGACAACATGATGAAAAGTCATAAAATAGTAAGCAATTCTGTTTGCCTATTAATTTTACATTTGGACAGAAGGACGGATGATTCTGTTTTAGATTTCTCTGAGTAGCTAATCCATTACACAACTGAAGAAATGTCCATGGATATCGTGGCCAAATAACCCCATGTTTTACTGATCTTATTAAATATTACAGTCTGAGCTGATGTGAAGATCGCTGTTCTTCTGCTTTCCCTCTAGTCCACAGGTCAGCCGCAGCAGCATTTCATGCAAGCAGCATTAGGCAGCTCAAACTATTGTCACGGTGCAGCCGGAGGAGGAGGAGGAGTGACTTCCCAGGTTCTGTCCGACAACGGGATCCTCTGCTCCCCTCACACACATCCTCAAAGGCACACAAACTCCTCACAAAGACCTCCCAGCACCGGAAACTCAGGTCTGTGTTTAAACTGGTGACATTAAAGTAATGGGAGGATTCAAATCAAGACATTTTTATGCAGACTGACACTAAGGGTCTGATCTTTAGAAGGGTTGTGAGTCTTCAATCGGTGCAAACTTCTTTCAAACAGTGCAGATTTTCAAAGAAAGTGCAAAATGACTTCCATATATGATTCAGCTGGTGCTAACCTGTTCTTTTACTCGTATGTTCAGATCATATTCTAACCACCAAACTGCTCTACTATATAGGCGGATAATATGCAAAGGCAATAATTTATCAATCGCAAAGCGATAGTTTAAATTAAAAAATGAATTTTTTTTCTCTCTCAATAATCCTTATTGTGTTCCGCATTTAAATCACAGTTCGATTTTATTGAACTATTAGGGACGACATTGTTTTGCAGTATGCAGGATGTGGTGGTGGAGGTCAATTTTTCAATCAAAGTTTTAGAAGAAGCCCCAAAAAAGCTATTTCTAATGAAGCAGGATGTTCTCAGAGCGCTGGGTCTTATGTTCATGGAAAGCTGAATGGAAAAAAAAAAACACCAGGAATATTCAAAAAGTGGATAATGTCACGATTTGGCTATGGTTAGTTGACCCAAAAGCAGAGGCAGGGAGGCAGAGGTGAATCTCTTGTGGATTAAATAATGAGTTTACAGAAAACAGAGGAAGGTTATCCAAAAAGAAAACAAAGTCCAAACAAACATGAATCCAGGAGTCCAGAAATCAAAACATAAAAACTAGTCTTAACGTACCAGAAACCATGGAGACATCAGGGGAATCACAATCATAAGGAGGAAGGCTCAGAGAGAAGGAGTTGGAGCATGTTTGACTGTGTTTGACGAGGACCCGGCAAAGAGGAACTGAAGAGAGAGGGCTTTTAAAGGAGACTGAGACAAAGAGAGGGCTAATGAAACTGGGAGCAGGTGTGCACAGAACAAGAGAGGGAAAGAGCTAGGGAAAAAAGGTGAACACAAGAGGGCAGCAGAGGGCAACAAATAGAAACCTGGAAGACTGGAAATAACAACAAAATAATAATTAAACTACTAAAACTATAAAACATGGAGAAAGGGAACCTGACAGATAAAGTTGTAGCTTCAAGTATCATTACAGACTTTTCGAGTGAGGGAATGGGATGTACCTTTAGTTTTACTATTTTCTGTTGGTTTTGTTTAATATTCTAACTGTCTAATCGGTTTTATTGGCTGTAAGCAAAAATCTTTTACCTGACTCTAACCCAGAGAATCCAGCTCTTTGGAGTCTAATCTCCTGTAAAAATGACCGTGGCTACTTCTCTGTGGAGGGGGGTGGAATAAGTATTTGATATTTTTAACTATATATTCATAAATAGTGGCGTTGGATGTAGGAGTTTGCCCTGAAATCGAAAGATTTACGGTTCAAGCCCCGACTCCGACTTTCAGTGTCCTTGGGCAAGACACTTCCCCTGCATTGTCTACTGATGGTGGTCAGAGGGCCCGGTGGCGCCAGTGTACGGCAGCCCCGCTTCTGTCAGTGAGCCCCAGGGCAGCTGTGGCTAAAATGTAGCTTGACAACATCAGTGTGTGCGTGAATGGGTGAATGAATTCAATGTAAAACGCTTTGGTCAAGTCTCCTGACTAGGCGCTATATAAGTACATGCCATTTACCATTTAATTTTTTTACTTTTTTTACTTTTGGTCAGAGCACTTTGAGATGGGCTACCTCTTTCAAGTGCACTTTATCATTGCTATTTTTTTTTTTTTATAATTACATTTTGTCTTTTTTTTTAACAGCCACCGTCAAACTGCCAAAAGCACATGCTGTTTTCTTATTTGGATAGGAAGGAATCGAACCAGTTTGATCGTCTTCACATTTGCACAAGCACTCTTTGCAGATGCCCCGCAACACGCCCACTAATTGATTGCGCCCTTAGTTTGGAACCTTTGAAGATCAGGGCTTAAATATTTATCCATACATGAATGGAATTACATTTTGAACATCAATACAAACTATGCTTGGAGCAAATATTTGAAACGTATTTTAAACAATCATTTGGAGAAAAGGCTATTTTGATAACAGACTGATTTTATTAGAGTGACCAGCTGTCACTTTGTGCACCTCAGAAGTGAAACATATGACTGAACTCGAAATTTCTCAAAAGAAATGAAAAGTTTCAAGGACAGAAAAACGTTTGGGGGGGGGGAAGATGTGCACTGGATAAGCAGAAGTCCTTAATAACTGTGTGTTTGTGTTTTTGCTCACCATCAGGTGGCCTGCAGGCCAGTTCAGATCTGGCTCTACACAACGGATCTGGAGCAGCTGGTACGGCTCTTAGAAACATGCTCTGACACATGCAGCTCTTTACACAAACACACACTTTGTTTTCTCATAGTCTGTTAAAGTCAATGTCTGTGAGGTTTGAGGCTGTTGGCTTTGGGTTCTGTCCTGTTGATGACATCATTAGTTCTCCACTTTGCAGTATCTCACATCTTAGCTCCAGGGTGGGACCTGTGAGTCAGTGTAAATAGTTTCTGCTTCAGTCTATCGCTCTAAAGTGAGTAATCAGGGTTTAGGCTGCGCTGAGCTCTACGGAAGAAGAAGAATCTGGCTGAATCGAAGCAAAACTGGGAAGCCGCCATTTTGTAATGTCAACATTAGTCGTCACTTGGCACAACTCTCTGCTCACATCATCATGCAGCTATGAGCTACAGACTATGCTACAGTAACACAGACTAGTGCTGCAAATCTAGCCTTGTCTGTAGAGTTCCCTGAAATATAGCGGCATGACTTTACAGCTTATAAACACATTTTATCTTCTATCAGCTTCTTAGTTAAACGAGAGAAGTCTGTAGATACCCTGGTGGATCCAATCAGGGAATCATGTGAACAACAAGGATCAATTGGGACTGCAGCTAAAAATTATTTTGCTAATTGATTAATCTGTCGATTATTTTTCAATTAATCGATTAATAATCAGATAGCCAAAGGTTCCTTCCTACTTTTCCACTTGAGGAGTTCTTAATAAAGCATATTGACAAGCAAAGATATATATTTTCCTTATCTTAAATGCAAAATGTTTATATATTTTTTCACAATATTGATAAATTTAGAGCTCTGAATCGGTTGCTCTGAAAGCTAAAAGCATATTTTACAGTCTCTATACTCAGTTAACATTTAATTGATTACCAAATTAGTTGACAATTATTTAAATAAGTAATAGATTAATCTGATTAATTGTTTCAGCCCTAATTTCAAAGTATCATGGCGTCACCTTGTTCTCCAAAGAGTCTAAGGTTAAAATAGAAGCTGCTGCTAATGCGGGTACATCAGGGCTTCCTTAAGAGGGAGCCGAGACCCAGAGGTTTTTTTTTAAATAATCATTGTTATTGGATCCCTGAGGTATATGGAGGGCCAAAATATATTATGAAATACATATTTGTGAATGTACATTGAAATAAGCAGATTTATTTAATTCATTCAAGTTTTTTTATTTATTTATCGAAAACATGATTTAAATAT
>NW_015150567.1:917172-919016 GCF_000732505.1 Cyprinodon variegatus
TGAAATGTTTTGGAACCTCTGAGCTACACAGCTGCTCACAGCAGTTTCAATGCAGCAGTCTGAGAGTAAAGGACACAATTTGGAGGTGTGCGCTCTCCTCTTCAGCTGCTAGCCTCAGATATAGATTCCTGTGTTCCAGAGTATCTGGACTCATTGATGTGTTGACAGTGTGGATGAGCCATTGCAGCTACTTATAAGAGCATTGTGTGATTAGTTTTGTTTGAAGGCGGACCATTGGAAGGAGGCTGCTGTGGCAAAAGCAGTGCATTAACGTACCTGGAGCGCTGCCAGAGTGTGATGAGCTATTCGCCTTGGCATGAGCCCAGCGCTGCTCTTTTGTTGGTCCCTGACTTCATGGATAAAATGCCACTGCTACCACCGTTCTCACCCAGGAGCCTGACATTCTGCCACGACAATAGCAAAGCAGTAGAACTTTTATGGATGCTCAAAACCATTAGGGAACTCTAGGCTCTATCTCAGACTAAGGGAAGAGAGCAGAGTTGTGCTGAGCGATTGTTTTTAAGGATGCTTTTCTTGGTCTTTATAGAGTGTTTTTTTTTGGAAAGCAACATATCTAGAATTTGTAAATGAAGGCCTTCTTCAGGATCAGACTCCAGGTGTCAGTCAGGATGGAGGTAACGATGACGCTGTCCTCCATCCACACTAGCTTGGGGTTGTTCTTGGGGTTGGTTTTTTATCCCCAGCAGTATGCCCATAATCCTAGAAATGAAGCCATTACATAATGTTAGAGAGATCAAATAAAGTATTTATGATTTTCTCTTGTATTATATATATATATATAATGGGTCCGGTACGTGGGAATGCATATGATATAAAATGCAGTTTCCAAGTTTTTTCTTCATTTTTATTAATAATAAAAAACAAAATAAAGAACTGGATGATTTAAGAATCATTAATGCTGTCAGCAGACTGTTTGGGATCTTCTTTCCATCACTTCTCCTGTGTTTTTTATGCAGTGAATGGATTCATGGGGTCCAGTGATGGAAGCAGCATTTTGGGGAAGATCGGTCCAACAAAGTCTCCTCCTTCTCTTCCACATCAAGGGAGCAGCCTGATCCCCAGCAGCCGCAAAACCGACCTCCGAGTGGTCATCCCTCATTGCAAAGGAATGATGCTGGTACAGATCACCTGACTTCTTAACCTCCAGAATAAATGTGAAGTTAGGCCAGGTTACCTTAAGTGTATTTTGAATGCTTTGATCATTCTTTGATAATCTAGAGAGGAGGTCTTCAAATTCTGCAATTTTTCCCACTAATTGAAATGTCTTTAAATCCACATTAACATGAATTCAACACACTGTAGTAAACAATTAATTTAATGTGTAATTCATTAAATAAATAATGAATTAAATATATAAATGTGTCATTAATTTAATAAAATACGTCTTCATTTTATTAAAAAAAAAAATATATAATTATTTTAGTGTGCATTTAATTATTTCATGGTCCTGTGTCGCAGTGCATCGAAACCATCATAGTTAGGGGGCGGGGTTAGCGCGAATCGAGTCTCTGTAATCGATTTGCTTCGCCTTAATGTGCAGGGTGACCAATCAGGTGTTAGATAACCGCCCCCTAACTTTGATGCACACTGAAATAATTATATATATTTTTAAAATAAAATGAAGACGTATTTTATTAAATTAATGACACATTTATCTATTTATTTCCTTTTTTATTTAATGAATTACACATTTAATTTATTGTTTATCGCTGTATTTATTTATTTAATTGTGGCACTTTATATTAGTGACATGGTTTTAATTAATAAATGACACATTTATTTATTTAATTCCACATTTAATTAATTATTGACTCATTTAATTA
>NW_015150567.1:921452-923361 GCF_000732505.1 Cyprinodon variegatus
ACAGCCAAACAGGAACAGACCAGATGAAGCTACTGTGGGAGAATAGAGATAGGATGTAGCAGAATGATGAAAAAGGGGACCCTATGTCCTCCAGCAGTCTAAGCCTATAGCAGCATAACAGATAGCTAATAATAGCCTGAGCCACTCTAACTAAAAGCTTTATCAAAAAGGAAAGTTTTCAGCCTAGCCTTAGAAGTAGACATGCTGAAAAGGTTTCCACAATCTTTATTGTTATATTTTAAATATTTTTTATTTATAGACCTATATAAAGCAGCTCATGATCATAAAATACCAGAAACTCTTGTATGTTTTCCAACTATTTTTGGTCAACAATGAAATATTCAGTACTTTTTAAGAACCATCTTTGACTGCAGCTGGTCTGTTTGAGTAGTTCTCTACTAGCTTTGAACGTCTAAAGGTGGAAATTTGTTCCCATCTTCTTTAGAAAGCAACTTAAACAGGTTCATTTATAGCAACCGTTAAGTGGAAAGTCTAGATCCATCCAAACACATGGTCTGATCCGGCTGTTTAAAGTTAATTAAAGGGTTATGTCAATATTTCTGTTTGTCATTCAGGACTGCGCTGTATTGAGCTCCTTCCATTTTTTTTTTTTATTATCTCAGACTCATTTCTTGTCTCTTCCAAAAAACTAAAAATATTTCAAAGCATGATGCTGCCACCATCATGTTACAGCAAGGATAACATGATGGCTGTAAACCCTGCTTGTTTTCAACAATGGCTTCCCTTCACCACTCGCCCATCTAAATCTAGATAAGTCATTTTTTCTTAAAATAAGTGCATTTGTTCTTGAATTGAGGAGGTAAAAGATACATTTTGCCAATGGAACAAGACAATTTACACTTAAAATAAGTTGAATTCTCTTATTTCAAGTGCATATTATCTAATTATCTTATTTTAAGAGTAGAAATACTTATATCATTGGCAAACTATCAAATTTACCTACTCAAATTAAGGGTAAATACCCTTAATTTAAGAAATTTGTAAAACTGACGATTTTCGTATGGTTACATTCTTGCATCTGAGCTCCGGATCTTTACAGCTCCTCCAGAGTAACAAGGAACCTCTGATTCTCTGATTAATTATGCTCCTGCCTCGCCTCTCAGTTTAGAGAAATAACCATATCCAAGTCAGTTTGCCTTTGTGCCATTTTATTTCCTCCTCCAGATGATAGATTGTACTGCAAGTTGGCTCTAATGAACATCATGATGCTTGTGTCTGTGTCTGACATTAATTTACCAACAATTTTACTGTCTGCTCCAGTTAGATGCCCTCTGAATAATTTATTTAGGGTTATAAGAGTAAAAGGGGGGTTGACAGAAATGGATTTAGCATCTTTAAAGATGTTATATAAAACAGTGTCATTTACGGTCTTTTCAGTGTTGTTCTGTTTACATAAAGTCATTATAAAACACATTAAGGTTTTTTGCTTTAATGGGATAAAATGAGGAGTTCTGGGAGTAAAAATATATTCTGAAAAGCTTTTGGACCAAAATAAAACGGCTGACTGAGAGTATTTATCATTTTATCCCTCTGTTGGGCAGATTACTCCCTGAGCAGTGCAGACATGGCCGGCTTCAGCTCGGCCGCGGGCCTGGGCTCCATGACAGCTTGGGAGCAGCACCAGCTCAGCTCCTTGGGGTGAGTAACAGAGAGCTTCCTACCTGAACCGTTGTTGGTTTGAACAGATCAGTTTTAAGGCAAACTGTTTGGCTTTAAGCTGAAATGAAGAAATAGAAAATATCAGAGGTGTCAAATAACAAAGTACAAATACTTAAGTACACTTTAGGTATCTATACTTTATTCCATTACTTATTATTCTTCCTACTTCTGTCTTCTATTCATTACATTTTCAGTACAAGTATCTGTACTTTCTATTCCTTACATTTTT
>NW_015150567.1:923720-925428 GCF_000732505.1 Cyprinodon variegatus
CGACGAAAAAAACGTCAAAAACGTATGAAATTACTGTGCTTAACTTTTCGTACGATTTCACACGAACTGATAATGAGAATACACTGAGTAAAGAGGTCAAGTTGATACTTCAACTTTTACCAGAGTGTTTTTAAACTGCAGTATCTATACTTTTACTTAAGTAACAAATGTGTGAACTTTTAACACCACTGGAAATGCTTTACTTTTTGGTTTAGAGTTGATGTAGAACTTTATCCAAAGTATACATTTCTGATATTTTCTTAAGCAGCCACGGCAAAATTATGCTGACTAGATAAAGCTTTGATTGATTCAGAGTTTCAGCAAGTCGGATCAAACAGGGCAGAACGTGTAGCAATGTTTGCCACCAGGTGGCGCTCTCACAGCTGCCTCTTCCATCTGTGTGTTCGTAGATCAGCAGGCTCCAATCTTTCTGTCCACACCAACATCAACATCAAAGCTGAGCCCATCTCTCCTCCACGCGACCACCTCACCCAGCCTGGATACCTGACCCACCTCGCCGCACCTCCTCCTCCTCCTCCTCCTTCTGCCTCTTCATCCACCCGGGCTGACTTAGGGAGGTCTCCCACCGGCAGCGTCAGCTCCTCCTGCAGCTCCCACGAGGACGGCAGCGACCGAGAGGAGCATCAGCAGAGACGACGTCCAGACCTCCTGCTGCTCCCTGCAGGCCGGTCAGAGGGCAGGGAAAGCCCCACGGTGAAACGGATGAGAATGGACAGCTGGGTGACATAAAAGACGACATGGACGTCGGGAAAAAATGCAGCAGGGACGCTTGTTATGCAAATAAAACATTGGATTTAATCCACACATTTTCCTTAAATTATGTTTCTTCTTTATTTTTCTTTTCTGAGTTTTTCCTGCTTTACAGATCAGAGTTTGGATCTGAGCATCTGGACAATCTTTAAATAAAACATGGGACGTTATTAAATCCTAACTGCAGTACAATCAGTTATTCCTTATCTGATGCAATGTGACAGAATGACCGCCTGCCTCGTGGTCTTTTTTTTGTCTGTGTGTGTTTTTTGCTACAAAGCAGATTGACTGAATAATTTCTGAACTTCTCAGGGTGAGAAACATTGGAAGCAATATTCCCTCCGCTTACCGCCTGTAATCCTTCCTTATGGAAAGAAGAAACACCTATTTATATCTGCCAAAGCCATGTCTCATCATTTCAAAGCCATCTCAGCCGTCTTCATATTTTTGTACATAGCATCTTTATCCTGTATCACTTGTATTGTAACAACACAGTATTGTCTGTTTTATCTGACACTTTCCACCAGGTTTTGCAAAAATACACTTTGAAAGATGGTTCCTGTGTCCGTCTTCTGCTCAGTCACACGGTGACAGACAAATTAAATGGCCTCCCTGATCAAGAAGTGTCAAAAAGCGTTCTTATTGCAGCAGCATATTAATACAAACACAGCTATCCTCGATGTTAAAGATCGTCCAGATCATTCAGAGTCAGAGGTCCTGCCTGTGACTCAACAAACTCAGGCTTGGAAGGTGATTAAATAATATTTATCTGGTTTCTGTTGAACAATATCTCCATAGATGAAGCCACATTTGGGATAATCTTAGTGATCAGAAACCAGTTACATCCCACACTGCAAAAAATCTAAATCTGGATAAGTCATTTTTTCTTAAAATAAGTGCATTTGTTCTTGGATTGAGGAGGTAAAAGAGACATTTT
>NW_015150567.1:927388-929911 GCF_000732505.1 Cyprinodon variegatus
TTTTTCCAGTGCGAGCTTTACTGATGGGCTGCTACAGACCACCCTAAACAGCTTATAAGTGACAGTTTCAGTTTGAGGAAATAACTCCTTAGAGCCTTGCATTTGTTAACATCTTTTTATTCTATCGGAAATACAGACAAATCTCACTCTAACCACCTCAATACAGAGAGCAGATCATGCTTTTAAATACAGAACTATCCCTTTTTGAAACCCTAAACTGTAAACAAGCTTTCAGTAAACAAAGAAGTACACTCAATAGTCAGCCTGAGGTTCTACGGCCTTTATCTAACAAAAGCAACACAAGCACACAATCAGAATTTCTGGAGATGTCCTGTTTAGAAAAGTTCAGAGGGATTTTGAAACACAGCAGTTAGAGCACAAATGGACACATGACTGTTTCACTGGGAAAAAGATCTAGAAATAAGTAAAAATTTCTCAAATTAAGTTAATTTACTCTTAATTTAAGTAGGTAAATGAGATGATTTTCCAATTGAATGAGTATATTTACTCTTAAAATAAGGTATTTAGATAAAATGCACTTGAAATAAGACAATGTAATTGTATTTTCTTATTTTAAATGTAAATTATCTTGCTTCATTGGCAAAATATGTCTTTTACCTTCTAAATTCAAGAACAAATGCACTTATTTTATGAAATAATGACTTATCTAGATTTAGATTTTTTCCAGTGTATAAAATGTTTATAAAGTGGATTTTGCATAATATGGGACCTTTAAAGTTCCTGCAGAGTATAACCTCAACATGATTATCTCTGTGATGTTAGGATGGAAAACACTGCTGGCCTTCGACTCAATGACGGTCTTTGCTACTTTAACCTCCCTCTTCATCCTGTGTAGTTTCCTCTGTGCTGAGCTCAAATTAGGCAATTATACATACATAAACTTAGAGAAATTAAACATAGTGTAAAACAAAATCTTAAAACATTTGTCATGAAGGGATTTAGAAGCTGTGTCATCATGTCTTACCATGGGATTTTCATTTCCTTTCAGAAGTCAGTTTAATTTCATTCTATCACACAGAGTGTATACAAAATGAAATTTTGTTTTGTTCAGTTTTCAGACAGTGGATGAGCAGCAGAAAAACAGGAGTAAACACTGAAAAACAGACCCAAGTCTATGACCTCTAATGGAATTTGTTGGAGAAGCTACTATGATGAAAAGGAGCAGAGCATAAAGTTAGAGGTTGAACTAAAAAAATACTGTATAATGTGCTGAATGGGAGAATAGAGATAGAATGAAGCAGAATGAGGAAAAAATGTCCCTATGTCCTCCAGCAGTCTAAGCCTATAGCAGCATAACTATAGAGATAGCTCAGGATAACTTGAGCCACTCTAACTATAAGCTTTATCAAAAAGTTGCCTCAAAAGACTAAAACTAACTAAAACTGGCAGTTGGTTCCACAGGAGAGGAGCCTGATAACTAGAAGATCTGCTTCTGTATAGAACAAAATAAATAATCAGATATAAGATGAAGTTTGGTTATTTAGGGCTTTAAACGAAAGAAAGAGAATTTTAAATTTAAGTGAATTAAAAATACTTAAACCTACAGAGTAAATGTGCTGTACTAAAGTTAGATTTTTATGAAGTGTAAGATAATGCCTCTTAAGGAAATACATTTACTTTAAGATGTTTTCCACTTATTTATCAGCAAACATTGAACCTATGGATGAATCATGACTGTACGAACTAAATGAATAATCCTTGAGGGGTTTGGGTCTGCAAAGAAATGTGCTGTAAGTCAGGTAGAAATGCTACAAGTAGCTTCAAAGTTAATAATAAATAATCTAATCTGACATATCTGACTCTAAAGTCTTACATAGAGTGGAAACATAGAGTGGTTAGAACAAATAAGACCATGTGAATCTACTCAGGTTAACTCTGATTTGTAAGATGCAAAAAAAAGATTTTTTACTTTATTTTTAAAAAGTTTTCTTTACTGAAGTTGTTACAGAGCAATTGTTTTTCCTTAAATGTATCGATAATGAGACCAACACCCACTCAGCACTTACTCTATGGAAATATTTTGGTTTTTGTCATCATCTAACTGAAGCCAAACTGAGAAATTGGAGCAATGTGGGAGGATGCAGGGTGGTAAATGTGGTAAATGGTGCAAAAGCTGCAGAAGAGGTACAGAAGCTCGTCTCTTTATTCTACTAAAACTATTTTTATTGCTGTGGGATGATGCAGAGGGGAAAAACATAAACGGCAACCAGTTTCACTGGGTGGGGGGGACACATATGCATACACATGCATTACAGCAGAGATGTCAAACTGGTTCCAGAAAGGAACATGTGGCTCCAGGTTTTCTTTCCATCCAAGCAATAGCACAGCAGACTCCAGGCATCTAATCAAGTGATTCCAATCTGCACATGATGACTTCATGAGATTAATGAAGTCTGCTGAAAATTTGCTGGAATCAGTTTGACACCTCTGCATTACAGTTTTCTGGTCCTATTTTGTTAAACTGACCAAAAAAAAAGAAAGAAAAGAAATAAATCATAATCT
>NW_015150567.1:933070-934435 GCF_000732505.1 Cyprinodon variegatus
GTTATTTACTTTTGTGTGTTTTTGTCAGGCAGATATTTTTTTTATACCCCCTGAGGGTGTAAGAGGTTAAAGGATGTTTTCCTTTGAAATACACAGGGGAACCAGTTAAAGATGATGGGAGTGTGGATGGAGCTAAACACAGAACAACAGAGGCAGAATGATGTGATGGAGACGTCCAATCAAAAGAAGAGAATCCATGGAGAAGCTTTCTGTTCAAATGACTGAATGCATTTGGAGGATGTTTTTTTTTTTTATCATTCTGTTATTAAATGACTAAGTTTTTTTTTTTTGGCTGATATGTTAGCATGAATCTATTTCCCCCTGGTCTGCTAGCAACTTTAGTTTTTCTTTTTTTATACGGCTATTAACATAAAACAGACAATGATGAAAAAAAGAAGCCTTTTAACATTTTTAAATTAGTTTTCTATTTAATTTTTCATTTAACCAGGTTAGCGAAGGGACAGGGGGGTTGTGTATGTGTGATGTTGTCCATAGTCTTACCAAAAAAAAAATGCACATCTATTGAATAAAAATATCAATAATGCAATTATATTGTTAGATGCAATCATTTAGTTGTCATAGTAGCATCAATTTGTCAAGTATATATTAGGGTACTAATGGCAGCTTTATAGCAGTATATAAATATTGTTACATTTTCTTTAGTTCTAATAATAATAATAAACTCAATTAGCTCAAAGATTGTCTATTTTTCCTATGTCTATCCTGTGATAGATCTGTTTGAGTCTTTGAAAACTGCCTGTAAGGCCTACTCACATCTAAGGACATATATAGGATTATGATCTGATCAAAACATACAAATAACTCTGTAATAATGCTATAGCAAATTCAAAATAAAAAATAGTAATACAATTTACAATAAAAAAAAAAAGTATATTAGTAACAGGGACATAGATTTAGGTTTATTGTTCAAAATTTTGGTTTGTGAATAATGCAAAGCATCTTTAATTTAGAGAGTAAACTGCAAAGAATGTCTTCATTGTCTCAGCCTTTAATAACTTCTATTGGCTTCATACATTTTGCATTTATAAAAACGAATGTTTCTTCCTGAATTTGTTCTCTAATTTTCTTATTTGTTTAATGTTTTTGTATTTTAGACTTTAAAACACCAGAATTACTTATAAATCTCAATAGAATAAATAGAGAGAACATAGGCAGTGGTGGTTCTAGATGAAATTTCCCAGGGTGGGGCCAAAGAAACAAAGGAATAACAAACACATGCAAAAAAAAAAAAATTATCAGAGCAGGAGAACATTGTTTAGTATGTTGAGGGAACCACATGGTTAGTAACTCCTGATCTAACAGAGGAAAACTGCAATGCAATCATAACAAGCTGAACAAAAAAAA
>NW_015150567.1:935710-941240 GCF_000732505.1 Cyprinodon variegatus
TTGAACTAATAGATTCTGCAGAGTGGGAGAATAGAGATAGAATGAAGCAAAATGATGAAATAGGGGTCCCTATGTCCTCCAGCAGTCTTAGCCTATAGCAGCTTAACTTTTAAGATGGCTCAGGATTCTTCATACCCCTTTTCAGACAATTTCCAATAATCGATGTATTTTCTCTGGCTGAATATACACACAGGTTTATTTGGTGGAGGGTTTTGCTTCTATTTATGTTCAAGTGAATTTAGTTGGTTTGGAAATTTGTGTTTCATTTAATTCCTATTCATTCTTTCAGTCATTGGTATACCAACTGGATTTATTTTGAAATTAACAAAGAAAGTAAAACAAAAAAACAAATTTGAGAGATAAGTTTATGATAAAAAGGTACTTTTAAAATAATTTAATTGACTTTCTTAAAAAAAAAAAAAAAAAGGTAAAGGAAATGGATTTATCCGACTACACTGATCTAAAAAGGAAGAAGTCTTCTCTGTGAGGGATCAATATCCTGCCACAGGAAGTGCTTTTATTTCTACAGCAGCTCGCGCTCGGTGCCGCTGCTGCGGCGGCGCGCGCTTTACGCACCGCAGCAGGAGGAGGAGGAAGTGTGATCAGTCGATGTCTGACCTGCCGCTGCTCTGCTCCCCGCTGAAAACACGATGCTGTCCGGGCGTTATGTGATCCAGGAACTTCTGTGAGCGGCATTAAAAGGTAACAACCGAACCATTACTGCGGACTTTCCTCCACTCAGGGCTCCTCTATAGCGCGGAAAGTCACCTGTGAGGGTCACGGTGGGTTTGGCCAGGTGAGCTTTACCTGAAACGCCCCGCTGGGTGGGCTGACGACTCACTAAAGAAAAATAAGGTCAATCATTTATCAAACAAACTAAACAAATCGCCTTATTAGATACTTTATTTCCTGCATTTTATCTGTTTTTCATCTCTTGCGTAAATATTTGGGTCACATTTAGTAATTCCTCTCCTTTGTTGCTCATTAAAGCATTCACTAAAGAGTTTAGTTTTCTATGGTCGCTGCTTTCTGTTAAATTAGTCCTAAATCTAAAGAAAGAAGCAGCTTCTTATAGCAAAGGATGAAAAAATAAAATAAAAACTGGACTTCACCTTTTTAAAGGTGCCACTGGGCATTTAAATGATGTCACTCATAAACAGACCAATTTTTCTCACATGTGTTGCTTTGGTTGCTTTAGTCCCAGTTTCCTGCACATCATCTCATCACTGAACATGTTTCGCTTCATATCAGTGTGAAGGAACCACAGACTTTGAAACACTTTCAGGAAATAGCTTTATGTCTTGTTCTGACAAGACTGTGGTGATGCAGTTTCTCAACCCAGAGGCTGGAAGGAGGGGAAACCAGTCTTTACTTCACATTATTCACTTCTTGCTTTCCTAAACCTTGTATTGCAGCTTGTAATTCTCTCTAAAAAGAGAATAAAGCTCCAACTTAAATAAATCAGATTAAGTTTGCCCAACTTAATCCACTTTAAATGGTCTAACTTGATAAAATAAACTAAATAAATAGGCAAACTTATTTAAATTACCAATTGAAACAATTAATTTAAGTAGGAGCTGCATTCTTTTATTAAAATATATAGTAGGCAGTGTGATCACAGTAAGGAATAAAACATGAAGTAAGAAGTTTAAAACTGATCGGATGAACAGAAATGCTTTGATGTTCAGCAGAGGATTAACCCAGCATCATCCTGAAACGTTTGTGGTTTGTAGGGATTTTTTTTGTTGTACTTTTATCATCTTTAAACGCTGTTATTTCTTCTTTGTGGTCTGTGGGGCTTTTTTTTGTTGTTTTTATCCAATAACGGTGACCTGATTTAGGAATGAGAGCAGAACGCGCTCAGGCTCTCCTGCAAATCCGATACCAGATATGTCTGCATGTCGAAGCAGGAGTATTAAATCCTTTGAACTGCTTTGTCAGATTCCTCTTAGCAACATAGAAAAATACAAATAACATGTTTCAACTGATGCATTTAATTGTATTAGTCCTACTGCAAAAGGCCTCTTAGATGAGAATGCACTGATTAAAGAAAACGGAACAACTGAAGGAAACTGGGAATGCCCTGAAATAAGTCTGATATCTGCAAAAACAAACAGAGATCTGATTAAATTGGGCTGCATCTGAAGTCTCTGATACAACAAAGCTGGTAGCAGCATTCCTCGCCGTCATTTCGTCCGCTTCAGCATTTCTATCCATCAACACCTGTATCCGTTCAGAGTGCAAAAACATCAACTGAGGGCGAAACCTGTCATGCACAAGTTTTTTTCCATTTTATCAATATTTTTTCAGCTGCAAAATATTCTTATGTTTAAGCTTTAAGTTCATGTTAGTCATTGTTTAATAGAATACGGGTTAGTTTTGTTTTGACTCGTTCTCTTTTTAGGTTATATGACTTGATCAAGAATTTTTTTCCTGATATTCAAAGCAAGTATGGAGGATATGTGCTGATGTTGTATTGTTCAATATTGTTATCACCATTACTCAAAGCTGCACTATTGGAAATGAAAATATTGCATCACAACAATCCTAATGTAAACATCAATATATCATAGTTTTAATCAGGATATGAAGCTCTGGAAGTCTCACCTGCAACCAATCGTATGGCTCCTTTTCTCCATGCGAGTCTCTCCAGGCTAAAATGTGTTTACTTTTTTTTTTTTTGGGTGATGTCATGATGTTTGCTAATATCCCAAACTCTTTCATTATACAATCTGTGTTGAATTTCCAGAAGTCAGTTGATCTGGTGCAAACATTTATACCCATCCAATATATATACGGTGATATACTGTATATTTATATATTGTTAATGCACCTTTTTCCTCCTTGTTTGCACCTTCTTTAATATGTGACCAGTGAATTTCTCCACTGTGAGATCAATAAAGCTCATCTAATCTAATCCAATACAATTGTTTCTCAAAAACAAAAGACTTAAATGTTTCTAACATTTTATTTCTAATGTTAAACAAGCATTAGGCTTTAAAAGTTGTAGGGAAATCTTACTTAAATGTCAAATCATTCTGGCTTGAAAATATATATAAATGTACTCTTTATCAGATGATATTGTCCCAAAATTTAGAAAATTTCTATTTAAAAAATGTGTTTTTTTCCCCGTCATCTTCTGCAGGCAAGTAAGTTATACGACAGCCTGAACACCTAAATTCGGCCAATCATATATCAACGGTCATCTGTAAATCAAATTTTTTTGGTCATAGCATCTTGATTCATGTGTCGCAGCTAATATACGCAACGGTTGAAATCAGAATCCTTTCCTTTCCCATTGAGTTGCGTCCCAGTGTTCACAGGGATGGACGTCTGTGTCTTCGGCAGGCGTAGAGCTAACAGAACTGGCAGCGTTGCGAGGCAAGGGCTCAAACATGTACGGCTGGAAGCCTTCTACACCAAACCAAGCTTCTGCCGCCCTGGCGTCCTCTTCCACAACATCTTCGTCCCCGCTTTCCTCCTCTAAATAAAAAATGGACGACGGAGGAGACTCATCCACGACCTCCGACACTAAACTCTCCTCCTCTTGCATGTTTCCGCTGTCCATAGCGTTCCTTGACAGCGACGTTTCTAAGTCACCACTTTAGTGCTACTTAGTCCCAATGGAATTTCCCATTGGGAACCTGCTAGCACTAAGATGCTAACTGGTTAGCAACTTAGTGCTACTTGGTCCCAATGGAATTTCCCATTGGGAACCTGCTAGCACTAAGTTGCTAACTGGTTAGCAAGATCCTTCCAAGAAACCGGCCACAATCAAACTTGTTTGTGAACCTTCCAGCACAACAATCCCGCCCCCTTGATAAACAACCAATCACATTCACTTTATTCACTCTTGTAAAGTCGTACCCCTCTTGGGAGAATTCGGAAATGAAACGATTGGAACAGCCGCTTCCCTAAGACTTTAAAGTAAATAATCTAATGGTAAAAAAATTCTGATGATGATTATAAAAAATAATAGATAACCTCTTTATTGAAGTCTTTCTTTGGGAATTTCATTATAAAGTACTGGCTCTATCATTAGGATCATGACCTGAATCAATATTTAATTTTTGTCGACGTAATCAGATCAATAATCATTTAATCAACATGACTCAGCCACGGAACAGGCTTCAACAAGAGATAACCTGACTTTTGTTTAGTTTTTTGGAAATGTAAGATGCTTATTATGGTTGTCAAAGTATCATTACTCCTAAAACCACAGATATGCAGATGGAAACAACACATGTGTTGCAGCTTTCGAGAGTGCAGCGTACAAGGTTGCTACTGACAACCAGAACTCGTCCAGCCTGCACACAGAGAACTAACCTGTAATGTGGAATCAAAGCAATGATGGAGCAGGGCGTCCTGCAGCTCTGATGACAGTGAAGGTGGTGAAAAGTTGGTGTAGACAGTCGTACTTTTCTGGCATCTCATCAATCGAGAAGAACTTATTAAAACTTTCAAGCAGGCGTCTGAGGTGAGAGGCAGGATTTCACTTCATAGTTTGAAGGGATGTTTCATAACTTTCCTTAAAGACCTAAACTCTGAAACTAATGCATACCAGACTCTTAAGCCTGGTTTATGCGTGACCCGCCCGTAAGGGCCTCACAGCCAAATTACGTCATTTTGGACTTTCTCAGCCCTCTGGACTGCGTGCGGTCAGAATTTTCGCACAGATATCCTTGGAATATTTGTAACTACACGGACAGACCTGCGCGAAAAACATGGCGAGCAAGCAGCAGCTCCAGCTGGCGACGATTCGTAACTGCAAACATCTAGAGACATCCCGAATTTTAGCTCATAACTATCACGACAATAAACAGATTGTGGAAAAACTCCAGGAAAGAAAGGACTGCTGCTCCTACACGGCATGAAGAGGCTTTGACAAAGTTGTAAACAGCCGTGTTTTCTACTTCCTCCTGTGGTGTTGTGAGCTTGCTGTTTGGCCTGAACACACAGGAAAAGCCGTACGGAGCATAAATGCTGCAGACTCTGTGACCTGCGGCACATTTTCCATGCGGAATGTCTGCGCTTCAGGTATAATGAGTCCTTTAGAAAAAGAAAAGAAATTAGGAACCAACCTACTCTGTGTCTAAACGTATGTTTGTTTTAGATCGTTGGTTCTGGACTCACAGTCGAGTATTTGTTGTCTTCAAACTTTGGACCTTCATTTATCATGCTCAAAGAGACTGGTTTTGACTTTTTCGGTAAAATAATCTGATAAGAGCTTAAAGTGAGTTGAGTGCTGTAAGTTTCCGGGACCACGCTGTCCTCTGATGGTTGGATAAACACTTTAGCTCCTTGACCAACGCTGACAGCAGCCTTCACATGTAGGGAAGGCTGTGCTTGGAGCACATCGTGCTTTGTTGCCTAAAACCTACTGTTACTGTGAGCCCCAGTTAATGTGTTAATAGTATATAATAATGTGTGTGTGTGTATATATATGTGTGTGTGTGTGTATATATATGTGTGTGTGTGTGTATATATATGTGTGTGTGTGTGTATATATATGTGTGTGTGTGTGTATATA
>NW_015150567.1:942411-944233 GCF_000732505.1 Cyprinodon variegatus
TGTGTGTATATATATATACACACAATATAAAATAATTGGTTTTTCCTTGTTAACCCATCTCATTTGCTGGGTAGGTTTTTATACATACTGCAGTATATTAGAAAGATTAGATAAAAGAATGAGAAATTAAGTCCCATATTTATATATTCTTAACAGGTGGGTGTTTTGCAAGGAAATAATAAACATGAATAAAGTCTGTTTTGTTCTGTGGAACCGACCGTTAGTCAAATACTCTCTGTTTAACTCAACAGTGTGTGAGTCAGTCAGTCACGGTTAACTAACATTATTATCAATAAGTTTGGGAATAATCCTTTTTATTTTGGCCAATAACCTGTTATTTTAATCTCTGTAAATCATATTATTTTATGCCAAACAGTGTTTAGTTGAAACCAGTAAATGTTCTTTTTTACTGTAGTTTATTTAGTAGAAAAACGTCTTTATTCTCTCCTGATGTTTGAGGCATATTGAAACTGATTCTGGTTTCACTATACTCTCATCATTTGTCACATCCAGAGCATCTCAATAACATTGCCTTCACCTCTACAAGGACACCAAAAGGTTTATCTGGTGTTCATGGTTAGATAGGAGCCATGTTTATCTGCCCTGGGCTGTTGCTAAATATTTTTAACGGAGCGCTTACGGCACACAGCAATTAGTATCAACACGGTCATTAGTGAGCGCTCTGCTTCATTGCTGTTGTGGTGGTTAGAGACTGAGCTGATGGCATCATTAGGTGGTTGGGGGTTAATTATTGACCTATATGGTCTTTGTTTAACAACTGCGATGACTGCGTTTGTGTGAGGTGGAACTAAAAGCCTGGAAATGATTGCAGGAGTTTAGAGCACAGCAGCTTTAGCTGGATACTAATGGCTAGTGCTTAAATGCCTTGATTTGTTTGGATTGTATTTCTATAGTCACAAGCATAGATATTGGACATCCAGATCTCTTCGAAACATGCCATTGGATTTTATATCTTATCTAAAACTACAAAGTTGGTGCTTTTACTTGAGCTTTTAGTCTGGAACCTCATGGCAGTAAAACTCAATGAAGTGAGTGGATTGCGTGCCCTCTGCCCCTGCTGGCTTGCCTTTTTTCCATTGTGCCTCCTGATACTTCGTCTTCACGGGGTAATTAAAGGGGCATTACACTGCTTAACCGCTTGCCTGTAAAAATAAAAATCTGATTGCTCTGCCCATTATTCCATCGTTCCACGGTGAGGTAGTATGCTTTTGTTGGCTTATTGTGGGCAATCCAAAGAAAAGACTCGGGTAAGGCTGCACAATACATGATAAATAACCATATTCACTGCAAAGTACTTTTTGCATGCAATAATTGTTGGCAGATGTATTTAAAGTGTAAATGTACCAGATTTTATTATCGGACCAAAATTACTATGCTGTTTAGGGCTGAAACAATTCATCATAATTAATCAATTATTGAAATAATCAACTAATTTAATCTTTTAATTGTTAACTTGAGTATAGAGACTATAAACATGCCTTTAGCTGACAGAGTGACCCACTTGGAACAGCAATTATAACAATGTTGTTAAAAAATATATAAAAAATTTGAATTTAAGATGAAAAAAACATTTTTTCATCCGTCAATACGCTCGGAAAAATCTAAATCTAGCTAAATAATTTTTTCTCAAAATAAGTGCATTTGTTCTTGGATTGAGGAGGAAAAAGAGACATTTTGCCAATGGAACAAGACAATTTACACTTAAAATAAGAAAACACAATTGAATTGTCTTATTTCAAGTTAGGCTTGTCCCGATCCGATCCACGTATCGGATCGGGACGCCGATATTGGCAAAAAAATG
>NW_015150567.1:945570-947332 GCF_000732505.1 Cyprinodon variegatus
ATTGTTGGCAGATGTATTTAAAGTGTAAATGTACTGGATCGGTGCATCTCTAGCTATCACTGCAAAAGGTCCCAGGGTGTAAGTACAGATGAGAAGGAGAGGAAAGACCATCATCCGATTTTCTACTATCGTTTACAGCCCTTGACTTGGGGATCTGGACTGTTCTGCATGATAGGCTGTAAGGAACAACCTTGACCACTTTGTTTTCTGATTAACTTAAAGCTTTGGCATCAAGTGCCGTAAAACGGGATAGATTGACCCAGTATGGACCCAGTATTCAAGGTGAGACGGTCAGTAGGAAAGTGCAAAACGTTTATGAAAATAAGACAGACAGCCCAATCACTGACACTGGAGGTAAACAGGTTTAACAGTTCAGTCCATCCTCTCAATAAAAGGCAGAATCAGCTGATGCGCTGCCAACGAGATGCGGCCCTGAGCCGTCGAGAGTGTCCCTGATGCTGCAGCCCAGAAGAACGTGCAGGAAACCAGGTCAGCGTAGAACAGATCAGGCAGGAACAGTTCAGGGATGTAGGAGTTCTCAGCTCGATCTGGGGGTTCTGAACCAAACGGGTAACAGAGGGATCCAGGCTTTTAGGAATTCTCAGAGTGTGAAAGCAGGTTCAGAGTCCCGGCGTTGAGCAACCAGCTCAGACATAAACGCACAGTTGAAGACAGGCAGAATCCAGCAGGAGTCCAAACACTAGGAAATGCTGAAACGCTCTCACCACTGGCTAGGGGAATACATTTGCCTGAAGACAAAGGCAGGACACAAACAGAAGTCAAACAATGATCTGGCCCTGATAGCTGGGCTGAACCGAATATAAAGCAGAACCAGCAGGTGGTTAGGATGAGGAGTGATTAGAAACCGGGCAGAGTAAGCAGGTCAGATCATGACATCAAGCAGCTTTGCTAATCCCAAATTCCTCTATTGTAATATTTTCTCACTTTCTTCCAAAGCTTGAAAGACGAGCTGCTCAGTGAGCTATCTCGGCTAATTTATAAATCATAATATTTCTGAGCTTTTAAAAATGAAACCGAGCATCTTGGAACAAAATATGCCACAGTGTCAATTTTGATAGGGAGTGCAACAGGTTGGACATGTCTGCAACATATTTTAGAGTTGCTCTGTTGTTTTAGAGGCATAAATGCAGTTAAGGAACTTTCCTTTAATGGGGATTGGCCATATATTGAAGCACCATAACTATATCAGATTGAGTCATAAAGTACTGAAAAAATGGTACAGTTGGTCAACTTTTACATTTCAATTAAAGAAATACATAATGTGTTTGTCCAGTTGGGTCTCTGCATCCTTTGACGGTAGGTGTGTTACGGTGCACATTTTCCTATCAAAGGTATCGCACCGTCTATTGAATGCAACAAATACAGAGTTGTTTTGTACTCAAAACATGCATAGTGTTTATGTGCCGAACTATTTATGCAATGCAATGTTATGAATGGCACATTTTAGGACTGACACTGAAACCAACCACAGGATACACACTGTCCAGCTAACTCCAAACTGTCAGTATGTCTTTGTCGGGCGTAGAAGCATTTTCTAGGCCTGTTTATAGTATGTTTATTCATAAAAAAATAAACCACCAAATACTCCAGTCACTTCTATAATTTTCATTTATTTTAAGTGTTAGAATATCCGTTTATCCATCAAACCATCATCCATCCATCCATCCATCCATCCATCCATCCATCCATCCATCCATCCATCCATCCAACCATCATCCATTCATCCATCATCCATTCATCC
>NW_015150567.1:949918-953081 GCF_000732505.1 Cyprinodon variegatus
AAGACATGGTACGAGACATACAATAAAGCAACACCTTGAAACTATCGCTAAAGTAATGTTATTAAGTCTGACATGTACTCTGTGTTACCTGAAGATATGAATGTGGGCTTTCTGTATGGAAGTGAATCTCTGAGTACCTGGAGCCTAGCATTCTGGTATCTTTATAACAAACTTCTTGTTTTTAAAGGATTGTTTTGCAGCAAACGGCATCTCTGGTGCTGAAAAACTGCTTTTACTCTGGCTCAAACTCATATAGAAAGAGCAACATTTCCTCTTCCTCCAGGAGCTGGATGCAGACTAAACCATTAAAAAGGGCTATAAGCTCAACTCCACTACTTCCTGAACTGCAGCCAGCACCTTTGTTTTCTGTCTTTCATTACAAAGGCAGGGCTGCTAAATGCTCTTATGAATTGGTAAAAACATACAAGCAGATTCCTGTATAAGAAAAAAACTTTAATATTGGCCAACAATATTAGCCGATGTATCCATCTATCTCCAATAAAAAGCCCTTCTGTTGTACATTGTTTCAGTATTACCGTAAGTTTAATATAAATTATAGCAGCACAAAATTGTCCAGTTGTAGCCCACAAAAGCTCTCAAACACCACTCTTTACTTTATGATTTATATTGTGTGTCTTTATGAAGTACGGACTGCTTTTGTATCAAATAATGCATAAAATAGTTCTAAGAAATGAACCAAATCTCTGGCGTCAGCTTCCACCTTGATCAGAATAAAGATTAAAAAAGAGAATGTTAATTTAATTTATGTTGAATTTAGGATTCTAAGTTTATTTTTTTTTCTGGCGGGGTCCAAATGATAAAAAGAAAATGCTAATAATGTATAAAAACATTAATGGAAAAGACAGGTTATCTCTGGAATAGTGAGAGTTTTACTGTCCATCTTTGTGTGTTTATGTTGGTATTAGCTGTCATGTAGTTTAAGTAGGTCAATGCGCTGCATAGATCTGTGATTACAGCTGCTGTTTTCTGCTGATTACAGCCTTTAAACCCTGCTACTCTGTTGATATCAGCAGATAGTGGTAATAAATCCTGCTTAACTCTCATTTACGGCCCTGCGGGCTGAGATCACACGTCCTTATGGGCATCAGTCACTAACTCTGCACGTTTTAGATAAAGGTAAATAAATAAGGTGGTTGAGGTTAGATTTGTAAATAATCTTATATTCGTGGATGCTTTGTGATCCTTGACTAAAACTCAGAATGTAACAGTTTAGTATAGTCAAGTCATGACCTACCTCTAAACTAAATATGACTCTGCAACCTTCTAATCAGCGCTTTTCTAGAGCTATAAAGAACCCGGCTCTACCTCACATCCTGGTTATGCATCATTAACACTTAGTCGGAGGAGGTGTTGTCAGTAACAACAGGCTCTACAGTCCTCACTACACTGGATTGAATACACAACGCCGCTCAGCTAAGCTGTCAGCGTTCTGGTTAGGATGAACCAGTTTTTATCTGAGTTTAGTGTGTGGTTAGGTTTGAAATTCAGCTGCATGTTGTGTTCTGTTTTCTCCTCTATGTTGCAAGCAGTGCTCTGCTTCCTTATGGTTCTATTGGCCGACAGCACAAACGCCCAGTTTAGATAACCACAAGCCTCAAGTGATTTCCTAACAATTCCTTTTGTTTTTTTCCTCTGTAGTTGAGGGAATATTGTCGGCCCGGTAACTCAGAGTTCTGATCGCAGATCAGAAGGAGGCTGAAGATTATGTTCCAGCAGCTAATGCGAGTCGAAATGTAGGTATTGGTCTGTATGTGTGGGTCTCAAATCTGTTTAGGTGGCAGAAGCAGAAGCAGGGTTGCAAGTTACAGCAGCTCTCTCTGGTGGAAGATTACCCATTTGCAAAACAGGAACGTATGGTGCTTAACCTCTCAAGCGCATTTATGATTTGACTGAATGATCTGGTGAATTGTAAAGTGACTTGAGATGACGTGTTGTGAATTGGCGCTATAGAAATAAACTGAATAGAATTGAAGGTAATGATCACACGTCACCATTTTTCCAGCAGAAAAAGACAGATGGTACTCAACACAACCGATCACCGGACAAATCACTCTTCTACTCCATTGTTGCATAAACCATGGATTAATTACCTTTTAGAAAAAAGCATTGCTGTGTTAGCTTAGCATGTACACTGCTAAGCAGTTCCTTTTTTTTTCATTCCTTAAAGAAAAAGTGTTGCTTATTTGTTTTCTGACTTTACTAGGCCTGTTCTCAGACTTCCCAGCCTTCACGTTTTTATGGCTTGGTGAATCTGCAGGTAGGGGAGGGATTAAGCCTCTGCTAGTTCTCTCCGAGAGCTTTTAGTGGGGCAGTTTGGGCAAATATAAATGGATAATTTTATATTGTTTTGACGCAAATGAGTATCTCTAAATCCATAAACCTAGCAGCTACACAGTACTGCATAGACAGATCTATGCAGTACTCGAGATGAGGTGGGAGAGGGGGAATGGCATCCTCCATCTTAAAAAAAATCTTTAAAATCATCCCCCCACACCATCCCCTGTGACATTTTATTTCTGAATGTGTAACATTTCTACTATATATTAACAGTAAAGGCAATAATATTGCCCTTTCAACATTTGGTTGGCTGTGAGTTTACGATTAGCCCGATCAAAATTAGTCCCTAACTATGTAGGGGCAGTGATAGCCATGCCAGTCCAGGGACTGATTGCAGTTCTACTGTAAGGTGCCTCGGTCAAGGTCAATGACCAACGTATCTGACATGGAACAACCAGACCATGCATATTGCTTTAGGTTAATAGATGATATTATTTAAGCTATATATGCTTCAAAAAAAAAAAAAAAAAACATTACACCATCCCCCTTCTTGTTTTTTTACAACTAAACTACTGGATCGCCACAGAGCGCCACAGGAAATCATTCCTACCTGTGGTCATCAATCTCTATAACGCCTCCCTCAAGTGATTCAGCCCCCCCGTACTTGACATTTATGCACTATTTTTACACGCCACATATCACTTTACTTGGATTTATCACTTTACTTGGATTTTCACTTTATTTGGATTTAGTTTTTACATATGCATAGATATACGTACAGATATATATACAGAAGAGCTATATTTGTATATATTTTATCAGTTTTTATTCTTATTTTTTATCTTTATTATATTGTATAGTTTGA
>NW_015150567.1:953581-956750 GCF_000732505.1 Cyprinodon variegatus
CTGAAAATACAGACTAAAGCTCCCCGATTACTTTCTAAAATCTAGACCTTTGGTGATCCATGTTTTTAAATAAAAGCTCGGATTTCAGCCCTGATTATTTATTTTATTTCCATTGATTGATAACTCGAGTTATGCTTGAGCCAATCCTTTATTTCCACTGGTATCAACTCTACAAAAAAAAAGATGAATCTATTCCCACATGCCATAATGTCCCATAATGTCACAGAACAGCTCCCTATAAAAAGGGGGAGTGGCGGCATGGTGGTTAGGGCATACAGCTTGGAATCCTGGGGTTCTGAGTTCGAGCCCCACTCCCACAGACTGCCACTCTGGGTCCCTGAGCAAGACCCTTAACCCCACTCTGCTCCCCGGGCGCTGCACGATGGCAGCCCACTGCTCCCCAATGGTAAGGGTTAAATGCAGGGGTAAATTTCTCCAATGTGAGATCAATAAAGTAAAATTATTTATTTTATTATTATATATTTTACTATCCGTGCTCACTCTCTTTATGCAGCGCAGCTCTGTTTCTACACAGTCTGCACGCTACAATCTTTTTCTTATTCGACAGACACTAAAGTCAGAGACATTTGCAGGGACCGGTGATTCAAACTGGGGATGTTTGGTAACGTTATCATGCGCTCTTATTTTGTAACTAAAACTTACGGTGTTGGAGCTCTTGCAGCACAGCCTACAGCTACAGAGCTCAGGCTCCCTATCTGTGGTGAACCTCGTCGCTCAATTAGCCAATTTCCTGCGGCTCTTTCTGCGCCCGGAACATCAGCCTGTGAGAAACCAGATAGCAGACTGCAGGTTATATCGCAATACCCCAAATGTGTTCCAATGTCATATCCCTGTTATTGAATAACAGGACATCACAATATACATTAATAGTGAATTAGCCCCAAGTTGAAAGTTCAAATTGTCTATTGTACCATGTCTTTCGGTTGTGATGTTCTTTTTTCATCTCGTTGCAGGTGATGAAGCAGACTGAAAATGTTTTATCATTATCTCCTTTCTATCTCCTCTTTCTTTCATCTTTTCTCTTTGTTTTTTCTTTTTTCCTTTTTCTTCTTCTGTTTTTCTGCTCTATTTACATTGCAGTGTCCATATAAACTGTAAAACTCCCTGCATAATTACAATAAAGCAATTTATATGCATGAAACAAGTGGAGCAATATGGCGATTGCCATACTGCTACACTTGTGAAAGTAAAATCTGTTGGGCTCTTTTTGATCAAGACAATTATTCTTATTGCCACATTGCCAGACAGGACACTGTTAAAAAATAAAAAAAGTTCAAATTGTCATTTTTGACTGACCCACCGCTGCTATATCATCAGCTGTTAGCATAAGCTAGTGATCAGTATCAAATATGCTTATTTGTTGGATAAGGGTAATTTACTTTCCTTTGAATTTCTACAGAATTAGACAAGGAATAAACATGAAATTACTTTGAAGATCGTAGACTGTGATAGGCTGAACTGTTGCTGAAACGGCACCATGTGATTGTTCCCACATAAAACCTGCCAGCTTTTTATACAGCTTTTATAGAGGTCTATAAGCACTACCCAATTTTATTAAATTAATTCCTGATATGTCTGTAATTTCCGGCACTGAGGGGGCTGCCAGGAATTTGATTCCCTTTTAAAGACGTTGATATTGATGCACCGAAAAGTATCATAGCCTTGTCATTGTAATTTCTATTGTAATATTTCCACAAAGAACGTGAAAAAATAAAATATACATTATCTTTAAACTTTATATTTACATCCTACCATAATAACAGCTTAATTGAAAACAAAAAGCAAAACTGTATCTCTGTACACATGAATAGAAAATAGGTTTAGAATGTGAAAATATGTTCCCAGTAGGTTTTACTATAACTTTATTAAAGGACATATTATTTTTATGTTGGCCTGAGTGCTTATTTTTCATTAATCTGTACGTGTAATGACAATGTTTTATGTGGTATACATGTCTTTTAATGGATGTAATTTAATCGGTATATAAAAATCTAACTAAACTTTTTTAATATTGATACAGATTTTAATCCAGCTGGAGGCCATTTCATATTGAATCTCTTAATATCCACTTCATTTTGGGAAATTCTTGCCTATTTTGCATTATGCATGAAAATTGGGTGAGTAAAACACCCAAGTTGCATCAATCCCAAGTTGCATCAGTTCAGTTTTTTTATTCTGGAAAATAATAGGTCTTTTTTGAACAGAAGTGATAAAGATATGCTTACTTGTTGTGGCAGCTTTGTCATGGTACATTTTGACATGCTGCTATACCTGTTAACTGTGCTTTGATGCTTGCTGTGTCCATAAAATGAACTAGGTGGTTGAATTGTGGAGAATCTAAGCTTTCCAACGATGTCTAAAATGTCTATATTGGTAAACATTTTACCAATTTCCATCCATTCTGAGTTATTATTTGTAAACGCTTTTAAAACGGGTCGCCGGCGACCCGGTGGGTTTTGAGAGGTTAACAAAAATAATGTTTTTCAATGTGCTTATATATTTACCTATATATAAAAATGGTAAAATGGAAGATGGAGGCGGGGGGTCTTCTGTTTACATGATGATGGAGGGACAAAGACAGTTATTTAATGTAAAATATCCTGATAAAAATCTGCTAGCGTTTAGCTGATGCTAACCATCTGATGGTGTTTTCCTGTGACCTGGTCTGGTTGATAAAGGTAAACTCTCAGCTCTGTCACCCTTCTGGCTCAGTTGTTTGGTCTCTGTGTTGTTTACAAACACAATAGCCTCAAACGCTGGATTAATCTTGGTTTATTTTTTCTTGAAAACTAAAAACAAAACAACGAAATAATAAAAGACTTGCAGTCATGCTGCGTTTCAGACGCACCCAGCTGGGCGGCATCATTAATGACGTGATTTCCCTCCGACATTGAGGAAGAGTAACCAAGTAGTTGTAGCCAGCAGAAAGCTATTCTTATTTAACTCAGCAGGTTAATGATCTATCATTAATTTGAGCTATTCAGTAAACAAACCCTTTTGAGAAAAACAAGAGGGGTAAAAACTGGATCACAGTGTCGGACGCCTTCTCCCTCTCTCCTCATTCTCCTTCCTTACCATTCCTTTTTGAAACCCAGACTTTGTTTCACGTTTACTGCTGAAAAAATGAGGGAGAACTTGAAGACTATTG
>NW_015150567.1:958584-961510 GCF_000732505.1 Cyprinodon variegatus
TATTATGACACAGAATTTTCCTATATTTTACAGCATTTGATACTTTACCTCAACCTGTTGTCATCATGCTAGTACTAGTTTTATGTTTTTTTATTTATTTTTTTAATCAGATTACTATCAGGTAGTTCTGGTTTGCTGTGTTTCTATTGTTTGTGTGAAGGAGTCACATTTTAATAGACTTTTACTCTCAGCAGGAAGTATGTTATAAGTGAGCTGTAAATATGTCATGTTCCATGATCCTCCTTCACACCCACCTTTAGACACATAACATTCCTGTTCATTGGCTGCCAACAAAGATAATACGTGGAGTTATAAAAGACTCATAAGGGCCGATCGTTACGCTCTGTGACATCTGGTCCAAAAGCAGACCGGGGGGAAGCCATTATTTGAACTTTGATTGTTGAGAAAGTTTACAGCCTTTACAGCTGACAGTCACCTTGCTCTTTATTTCGTTTTTAAAAAAGGGACTTTGTTGTGGGTAATCTATAAATGACAAACGATATCTTGAAATGAGTATCCTCTCTCTGTCTCGTTTTCACTCACTAACACCCACACATGCATTTTGAAAGCGTGAAGGAATGAGGTTAAACTTCAATCACAGTATTTACTACAAATGAGCTATTCATACGGTAGGCAAGAGAATGCAAAACGTTTTATGAAAAACTTCCTTTCATTTTTTTTTTGTTTCGCTTTTCGTAGTCTTGAGTAGCTGGAGGTCATTTGAGTTTTTTTTTTTTTTTTTTTTTTTTTTTTAGGTCTATAAGAGATAAAGGACAACATGAAGACATTTATTTGGTAGAATACTGCAGCAAACAGGAGCCTCATCTCCACATCTAGAGGGGAAGGTAGAAAACTCTTTGGGTTTTTATTATCTACAGCTTATTTTAAATATTTGTCTTGGTGTTAAAATTCAATATGTCACAATGTAATATAGGGAAGATTAATCTGAATTCTCTCATTATCTGATATGTTTATGTGAAATTTTCAGGATTGTCATCAGTAGTTTTACAGATTTTATGATAATTCACAAATATATGATGATTTTAGGTGTCAGCAAGTATTTACTGTAGGTTAACGGTGCAGATTAGGTTTTTTTTAATTCTTTTTTTTAACTTTCATGTGGAACAAAAAAGGAATTTACCTGTTTTGTTGAACATTTAGCAACAACATTGGTGGTATTTGGTATTAGAGCTAAAACAATTAATCAGATTAATCAATTAATTAAATGAACATCGACTAATTTGGTAAATGAATCAAATGTTTACCAGAATAATGTGGCTCAGACACTAAAACAGGCCACTTTCTGAAACAATAACCAACTTACGACAGCATTTTAGAAAAAAATATAGACTATTTCCATTTAAGATTAAAAAGTTTTGTTTTATAAATATATCATTACATATATTTGTCCATATCTTTTTTTAGTTTTTGTTATTTACATTTATATTATGTGTCAAAAGTATGTACTTAGAAATGTTAATTTTTGAAAATTTTAGATGAATCAATTAGTTGAATAAATTACAATTACTAAAAGAATTGAAAGCTGCCACAACATTTAGATGCTACCAGGTCTCGGAGTAAGAGTGACAGATTTTATCTTAACAAAACAAGAGCACTCATGATTTGAACATTTAAATGCTTTCTTCCATCGCTGCAATAGAGTGAATGGTATGCAGGTAATGCAGCAAATTATAGTATCGCTGTCTGAGCTGTCTGCTTACAAAATAAGAATTAATATCGGCTTGTTCTGCTTGATTTACCCTGTAAAAAGCAAAAAAAAAAGCTAAAAGGTTTGATATTCTACTACCAGGTTTATATGCTTATTATTTCCGGGTAGATTTTGCACCTCAGCAGCAGCTATTGAGGCTCAAATGCTGCTATTGGCACTTTAACCTTATCTGTGGGTTTTTGCTGCTTCATGTTAGTTGCTCTTATTTCTTCCCTATCAACTGATCGCTGCTGTTTTTCTGTATTATTGGACAGATTCTAGTTTTTTTTCATTATCTGTTATTTTTTGTCATGATAGTTTTAAATCTACTTGATCTCTTATTGTTCAGAAGCCATTTGGTAAACAGATTGGAGAATCTTTGGTTGTTATTTTCTGTAGTGTTTTGACACGATGTGGTAACGGTGGTGTTTTTTACGCAGGAGCATCTCGTGCGTAAAAAACACCACTGCTACATTCTGGCATTAGTTGGCTGGCAGATAAACAAGACAGCCTAAAGCGATGAGAAAGAGAAACCAGTCTCTTTATTAAAATCAGGTTATTGCATTAAGACCTCAGCATAAGTTGGAAATTTGGGGTTTACAGTAATTTTAAAATAAAATTTCAAAAATCTTCTACATTTCAAATTTTTTTCTAAATTTAGAAACCTAGAAATCATCATATGCTGTGAAGCATGTTTTCCTCATGTTTCCTAATGCTGACATTACTACGGAAGAGGATTAGGGCCACTGGAAAAAAAAAAAAAGTTAACTGGTTTTAAAATTTTATTTCAGTTTAGTATGGGAAAAAAGTCAGAATTCTGACTTTTTTTAGTGTCAGAATTCAGTCAGAATTCTGAGAAAACGTCAGAATTCCGAGATTAAAGTCAGAATTCTAAGAGAAGTCAGAATTCTGATTTTTTTTTCCCATACTAAACTGAAATAAAATTTTAAAACCAGTTAACTTTTTTTTTTTTTCCAGTGGCCCTAATCCTCTTCCGTAGTAATGTCAGCATTAGGAAACATGAGGAAAACATGCTTCACAGCATATGATGATTTCTAGGTTTCTAAATTTAGAAAAAAATTTGAAATGTAGAAGATTTTTGAAATTATATTTTAAAATTAGAGTAAACCCCAAATTTCCAACTAATGCTGAGGTCTTAATGCAATAACATGATTTTAATAAAGAGACTGGTTTCTCTTTCTCATCGCTTTAGGCTGT
>NW_015150567.1:962204-965435 GCF_000732505.1 Cyprinodon variegatus
ACAGCCTAAAGCGATGAGAAAGAGAAACCAGTCTCTTTATTAAAATCATGTTATTGCATTAAGACCTCAGCATTAGTTGGAAATTTGGGGTTTACTCTAATTTTAAAATATAATTTCAAAAATCTTCTACATTTCAAATTTTTTTCTAAATTTAGAAACCTAGAAATCATCATATGCTGTGAAGCATGTTTTCCTCATGTTTCCTAATGCTGACATTACTACGGAAGAGGATTAGGGCCACTGGAAAAAAAAAAAAAGTTAACTGGTTTTAAAATTTTATTTCAGTTTAGTATGGGAAAAAAAAATCAGAATTCTGACTTCTCTCAGAATTCTGACTTTAATCTCGGAATTCTGACGTTTTCTCAGAATTCTGACTGAATTCTGACACTAAAAAAAGTCAGAATTCTGACTTTTTTCCCATACTAAACTGAAATAAAATTTAAAAATCAGTTAACTTGGTTTTGTTTTTTTCAGTGGCCCTAATCCTCTTCCGTACATTACTGATCTTTGATGTTTCTCATTAAGAAATAGTTGAAGTGTGAATGTTATTCGTAGTATTTGTTTGTTCTTTTAAATCTCTGTTATAAGATGTAAATACATAATAAGCTATAATCTCCTAATAGTTTTTGGAGTTTTCATGGATCTTAAGCGTTTGTTAGTTAACAGAAAGGAAGAATTTATCAGTGTATAACATCTTAAGTGGAATGCGGACGGAGACTAACTATTAAGATGCTTCTGTGGATTAAAGAGTTTAATGTTTCCTTCCTCCTTCCTTCTTTTGTTTTTGTTTTCTTTTTTATCAGCAGCGTTACAACTGGAGCGAGCAGCACCTTCGAAATGCTGCCTCTCATTGCATTGCAGTTTAAAAAGATGTTTATGAAGTTGCAACAATATTTGATAAATTTGCATGTATTTTGTGAGGTTTTGAACAAAAATGTAAAAGTTGAGCCTGAGCAGAAAACTTGACATCTGTTGGAGCTGACATTGATTTGATTGGATAAATCATGAGGTTTCACAATTTTTTATTCCCTACCTTCGAAGGTTTTGAAAATTATGATTACATCATGTTATGTAAAGGTACTTAATGAAATCGTTTAAATTAAAGGATTTAGAGAGATTGTTTAAAAGGGTTTCTGTCTAAAATAGGGCTGAAACAATCAGATTAATCATAATTATAATTAATTGATTATTGAAATAATCGTCAATTTATTAATCGATTAATCGTTAACTGGAGTATAAATACTGTAATAAAACTGCTCTTTAGTTGAAAGAGCGACCCACTTAGAGCATAATTATATCTAAATTGTAAAAAATATAAAAAGTTTTTTATGTATTTGTATTTAAGATAAAAAAAAAAAAAAAGTTTATTCTGTCAATATGCTCTATGTAGAAACCCTCAAGTGGAAAAGTTTTAGTTTCACCTGGTTTATTTTTGTTAAAAAAATCTTCTTTAAAGTCGTAGTGAAGTCGTATTTAAATGTCAAATCATTCTGGCTTAAACATGTATGTAAATTTACTCTTTATCAAACGATATCATCCCAAAAGTTGGAAAATTTCTATTTTTAAAGATATCCTGTCTTAAAATCTGTGTTTTATTTTCGTTATCTCCTGCAGGCCAATCATATATCAACGTTCCTAAATTCGGCCAATCATATATCAACGTTCATCTGTCAATCAAATGTTTTCGGTCATAGCATCTTGAAAAGTTTTAGTTTCACCTGGTTTAATTTTGTGAAAAATCTTCTTTAAGGTATTTTTGGCTATCTGAGGATCATTCAATAAAAAAAATAGACAGATTAATAGATTTGCAAAATAATCGTTGGGATCTATAGTTTAAAGATCCCAGCAGAATGGATCCTGTCATTGACTTACAGATTTCCCTCCTCCTGGATGAGAAGGAAGCGACAGTCACTTGCATTTTGTTATAAACTTTGCACAAATCTCTAATATCAAGCATGCATTAAGCAACAGTTGAGAAGAAGAAATCACTTTCAACAGGAAAAAAACCCTTAAATAATGACTTATAAAAAAAGACATATAAAAAAAGGAAAACAAAGGGCAGTAATTTCTCTGTGAGTTTAAAAGGTTAATGCAGCAGCAGCTTAATCTGAGAAAAGCAAAGCTAAGCAGATGAGCTCTGAGTTGGTATTCAAGTCTAGAAGATGAAAGGGAGCACATGCAGGTATTTTCAGTAAAACCTCAGCCAATAGCAACGTCTGTGAGAGAGAGAGAGATGGTGTTAACCACTGAATGACAGGCGACTCTGTACGAGGCCGCGAGCCACAAGAGAAACAGCAGAATTGTATTTGCTTTAAACCTTTGCACATTTTTTGGTTTCACTGATCCACAACTATAGTCTGTTTTCAAATCAATTAGAATTTTGTCTGTGCAGATTCCAGGAGATAACTCTGGAATGCGGAGCTGAATATTTGCTTTAGGCCGTATAGTAAAAGAGAGAGACGAGGAAGTTTTACTTTTCAGTTGCCAGTTGCTGCTTTTGATGTTTTATTTCCTTTCTGGAGTTGGAGAGCGAGAAAGAGTGTGTGCAGGAGAGCTGAAATGCTTTTTGTTTTTTAAAAAGGAAAAAAAAAATCTGCAGATTTTCACAGCAAAGCTCTATTTCCCTTTAAGTCTAAAGAGAAGTGCCTCTTTAACAACTAATCCAAAATGGATGAAGCAAATTCCACCCTGTGGTCATTTACAAGTTATTCACAGAAATTAAATGATCAATGATTCTGACCTTCAGACAAATATTTAAACAATTTTAAAAGCTTATTTATTGATATTTAGAATATAGAATTAGATCGATCTCTGATTAAGAACATTTTTTTATCCATTTAAAGAGACCAAACTGTTTAACAATATTTCCTGACACTGATCAGAGGTTTTTAAATTATACTAGATATATTAAGTCAGCATCATATCAAACAATTTGATATTCTACATTAACTTTGATTATTTTTTTATACCAGCAGTGAAGGCACACCATGAGAGACCTTTGATTAAATAAAACTAACTCATGGTGATGATGTCCCATCATATGTCCTTACCAGGCCTTAGAAAAACCGGACCACTGCTCGACACTCAACAGGCTCCATTTTATGACTTGACTCAGTTCAAACTAACCTGACTCCACCAGATGATTTGCTCCGCATATCCATCTGGAAACCTTCCGTTGAAGTAATTTTGGGAAGGGGCGAAAATACTGGTTAGCTGATTGGCCTATGTTGG
>NW_015150567.1:966969-971680 GCF_000732505.1 Cyprinodon variegatus
TCAGATATTGTGCTAGCATACTCGCACTACTATGGAGCAATGCCAGACCGAACTTCCCGACTTCAAACGTTGTGGGCGGGACTAAGTTCGGAATGGCACCCAGGCTAGTAAACCAGTGGAACAGTCTTGAAGATAAAGACCCATAAAGAGTGCTGAAACATACACCCCTTCAAAAGGATGTTCGAAAACCATGTATCTGAGAGATAAAGTATGTCAAGGAGGAGAAATTATAAGGATGGAGGCTGGATGGAGTTTAAAAATTATTCGAAAAGCATTTATATATATATATATATATAGATATATAGAAAGATAGATATACATACATGTCTCCTATTAATCTTTGAAGAGGTCTTGCTCTGCTGGTATGCATAAACAAAATATGATGTGGGACGTAATAATTTTGCGAGATTTGTTAGGATCCTGTTTGTTAAAGATACAGTATTGAGGTTTACACTTACTGAGGAACGTATGGTGGTAAGCTGACAGAAGTGGGATAGGACCCTATGGGGTTTGAACTTCTTACTCTGAGTAGTTGTACTATTTTATATAATTTTTGTATACTTGAATGTTTTCTCCTTATGTATACTTGAACAAATCAATGAAATGAAATGAGTGGATCTGGGCAGAGGATGAGGACATGGCTGAAATGAAATTCCAGACTTGTTAAGTATCCTGCCTCTAAGAAGCCCCTCCTTAGGTCAGGGTTGAAACTGAAACTCCTGCCTCCCCACAGGGACATTCATTGGTGGATTTCTATCCACATTTATTTAATTTCAGTCCCGTTTCCTGCATTGGAACCAAAGGAGGTAAGAGAACTAAAACAGGAAACCAGGGACATTCCTGAAACGCACCCTGCAGTGGATACTTAACAACTGGCTGTTATGTAGGAGATAATAACTTCCTAAGTCGTTACAGTCTGTTGGTTTAATGTCTAAAATAGTAACACATTTCGGTTTAAAGTGGATTTTAATGCTCCCAAATGTCTCTGTTCTCTTACTCTAGGTTTTACTGATTTCCAGACCTTAGCCGTTCCACTTTCCAGGATGGAATCCAAGAAACGGAGCAAGATGGACATTTTCCGGAACAAAGTTCTGCCACGTCTCCACCTGGGCAAGACTCACTTACCCAAGCGTAGCCACAAACCCAATCACCTTATGGACAGCCGCATGAGCACATCCGTCCCAGATATCAGCAACATGAGGCAGGAGCCTGTGGCCTCCAGCATGCAGGCCCATCTTCAGAACTCTGCAAGCCACAGCACTCTGTCCTCACTGTCTCCTCGTAGGGAGGGAGGTGGGAGTGGCCTGCAGGTACCTGGAGCAGGAGCTAAAAAGGCCGAACACAGACGGAGCATGCCTGCAGAATGCACAGAGTGGGCTTTCTCTGAGGAGTCTGTCAATGGTTTCTGTGGAGAGGAGAGGATCTTAATGGAGGCAAAACAAAAAGCAGTTTTAGGTATAGAGCCTGAGGAGCTGGCTCTGCCAGAGATGATGACTGTCTACAGCCCAGACATCCCTAAGGAAGAGCTTTCCCCCGACAATTCACAGGTACAGCAACTGCTTTTTACGACATTCTGATATGAATCACCTCTCCAGAAATTACTAGTTTATCTATTGGTTATTGATAATGATGATGCATTTGGTTAAAGGGCATTTTGATAGGATCTGTTCCCAGAAAACGGCAACACATCTATTGTTCATTTGAAACCATGTCAGTGACGGCCTGTTAGCTTAGTCCTCCATCGCCGGGCTTAAACTGTCAGTAACATGAGCAGTTCAACAACAAATTAATCAATCACCATATGAAGTCACAATTCTTTGCATCTTTATCTATATTTGCCATTTACACTGGAAAAAAAATCAAAATCTAGATAAAATAAGTGCATTTCTTCTTAAATTGAGGAGATTAAAGAGACATTTTGCCAATGGAACAAGACATATTTAGATTTAAAATAAAAAACAATTGCATCTTCTTATTTCAAGTGCATTTCATCTAATTATCTTATTTTAAGGGTAAAAATACTCATTCCATTGGCATATTATCAAATGTACCTATTCAAATCAAGAGTAAATACACTTAAATTAAGAAATGTTTACTTATTTCTAGATCATATTTAAGTCACAAAGTTACAAATACATTTTGAAGATTCTGAACATGTAATCTTACATACAGACTATATTTAAATTCAAAATCGCATTAAATTTAGATATAAATAAAACTTAAAGGTGAGAATGTTTTAGAAAGAGGATCATTTTAAACAGCAGCTATAAGCAGTCTCAATGGTGGAAATTGAGGATGAGGGTAATGTGATACTCTAAAGAAATAGGACTTTGTTATGTACATTGGTGTGGGGAAGGTGTCAGGTGTATTTGCATAAAAATGGCAAAGTTTAACTTGCAGAAGGTGGATAAACAGCTTCAGGATCTCCACCCAAAACCAACAGCAGCTCTGTTTAAACTGTGGTTTTAAGAGACTGAGGCAATGGTTGAAACTTGTTGCGTCGGACGTTTACTTCGAGAAAAAAAAAAAAAAAAAATTACAGTTCTAAGTTGTTGTTTTTTTTAACAATTAAAGGAAAATTCCGGTTTTTAACACTTTTAGCCCATTTTCTGTAGTGTCCAGGATGAAATCGAATGATCGACACCAAAATTTTTTTGACGATTGGTCCTGTCTCTGCTATTTGGCTCATGCAGAATCCCCCCCTGGCTGCTTCAGAATGGCTTCCATAGTGCATGTCCGATAATGTCCTTAAAACAACCTTAAACGTTCTTTTTTTTAAATATGCTACTCACCTGGTCGTCAGCGCTGTTCAATGACGTTCCAAAAAAAGTTTCGTAAAGAAAAAACGTTCCTGTAGTGTTTTATTTAGCATTTTGTAAATCCCATTGAGTTCTGTTGGAATAGTCAATATCCCTCCGCCACCGGAAACGGAAATGGGGCCTGTTTACGCTTAGTTGTAGTCTTTTCGCAAGGCCCAAGTGTTTTTGCTTCACTCTGTGTACTCCGACGTCGAGGTGCTAACGTCTCTGTTAAACACTTTAAAAAACTCTGAAAATGGAATACGAAAGGTTGATTCTTGAGGAGGACATATTGGACTTTGAGTTTGACGGTAGAGGATACCGTCGCCAACTAGTGGTCTGGAGTGTGCAACGCTTCAGATTCGAACGGGAAGCGGAAGTTTATAAGCGGTTGTGATGTATCGGAAAAAATAGTTCTGGGATTTACAAAATGCTAAATAAAACAAGACAGGAACGGTTTTTCTTCACGAAACTTTTTTTGGAACGTCATTGAACAGCGCTGACGACCCGGTGAGTAGCATATTTTAAAAAAAGAACGTTTAAGGTTGTTTTAAGGACATTATCGGACATGCACTATGGAAGCCATTCTGAAGCAGCCAGGGGGGGATTCTGCATGAGCCAAATAGCAGAGACAGGACCAATTGTCAAAATTTTGGTGTCGATCATTCGATTTCATCCTGGACACTACAGAAAATGGGCTAAAAGTGTTAAAAACCGGAATTTTCCTTTAAGAGGGTAAACTTTAATGTTCATAGTTCTTCTTAGATGAACTCATGAAAATTAAAGAGGTTCTCTTTTATGCATTTTTTTCCCCACAACGTATCACATTATGGCAGCTTTTCCAGTTTGGATCATGAGTCCCGCTTTGTTTCTATTGCCAATTTTCTTCATAAAACCTTTGATCTTTCAGAGCTGCTGGAAAATTTCTGAGCAGACATGTGGTTAAAACAATAAAAAATGTTCATGCACACATAGCTGTACTACTTTGTAAACTGCATCACATTCTGTTAAGAAGAAGCTGGTTGGATGATGCCATCCATTGTTTAGCATGTTGCGCCACCGTGTCACATTTCTGTTCTCTGAAACTTCTGGAGTATTTTGATAATATTTAAATCAATCTCCTTTACATATATTTAATAAATTTGAGCTCTAGTGGTTGCTCTTTCTAAACTACCAAAATGATCCCATCAGAAGTTTATATAACCTTGTTTATAAAACATCATTTTAATCACTCTAACATTATTGACAATATTCCACAGCTTTATTTTCTCAGATTATATAATCCTCAGTTTATCTGGGAAGTAATTCGGTTTAATTGCGATAAGAAGATGTCAGCCAAAGGTAGAGTTGGCCTTTGGTTTGGGATCAGTCGTTATTAACAGTGGCGGTTCTAGACCGAATGTACCAGGGGGGCCAGGAGGGGGGCAGCGTGTTTTAATGGGGGCACAGAAAAGCATGAAATCAAAAACAGGGCAGTTTTTCAGGTTTGTTTTGGTAAGTTTATGAAACTGAATGAGCTGAGATAAACAAAAGTGGAAATTCAGAATAAAGAAATGTCAAAACGTAATAATTTATTATTAATTTATATATAGTAAAATTTTAACAGGGTATTTAAAACACATGATCATAGCTCTATCTTTAAATCCTTTTTCCCTTTTTTACATGTTGTAGTCTCCAGCTTACATATTCTTTAGGTTAAATGATGTGACACGGTGAGTAACTGTAAAATTCACGTTTTCTAAATGCATCATCGTCAAATAAAAATCAGCAAAGGGCCAGACAGCTGTTACTAATGACCTCATTGCTGTCATGCCACACAGCATAGAAGTGAAAGTATAACAAAATAATAACCCCTGATTTGGCTTTTAATTTACCTACTGCTTTCTTAAGGATTGGGAACATTTATTACAGTG
>NW_015150567.1:973205-977383 GCF_000732505.1 Cyprinodon variegatus
TAAAGATGTATTTATGTCCTAAATAAAACCAAACATTTAATCCAGTTGATAACTTGAGATAAAACTATAGAGGTGCTTTAGTGCTTAAGCTGTTTTCCAAAGAGTAGACAAACATTTCTGTCTCTAGAAATACCCTAAAAGCCACCATGATGGCAAAGAAACATGGCCGACTCAGGTATACATATGAATGCATCACTCATCAGTTTAGGTTTTATGAACCTTTTTTTGAAGACTATATCCATTTCCTTCAGTTCTGTAATGCTTTGTTGGTTTGACATATAAAATACAAATAAAACTGATTTTAACATCACAAAATAAGAAGGTATGAATAATTTGACTGTCCCATCGTGGACTTGTCTAACATGTGGACTACGTGTTGCGGTCGCAGTGGGTAACCAGATCCTGTCCTCTCTGGGTGAAGAGGTCAATGTATTTCTCTGCAACCATTTACACTGAACACAATGTTGCCCAAATTAAGGGCAAAGATTACAAAACATAGTAAAACTGTTTCAGATCATCATTTAAATACAATCCAGCACTATGTCAGTTAAAACAATGTTTTCTACAAATGTTTCAGAACATTTCTGGACATCATCATTATTATTAATCACCTCTAACCAATCAGGAGGTTAAATGTTATAGAATATTTTCTATTCTATCTTTTTGGCTTGTTTTCCTCTTTAGCTGATGCACTTTTGGGGTTAAGTGCTGAGAAACAGGAATTTTTAATAACAGAGGATTTGTCCCCATGGTAGAAATACCAAACAGGGATCCGTTCCCACTGCCCTGCATATTTTACTTTGCTTGCTTCTTTATTACCTGTGACTTTATATGCTTTGTAAATACTTTCCATTACTGTCATATGACGTTTCAGGAAGATTCTTATCATTATCTTTACAATATAAAAACACAAGCTCTAGTGTCATACTAAAGAACAGGAAGACGCAGAACGTAAGTGCTGCTTTGCTGTTGGGGATATTCTTGTTATTTAACTTGTAGAAAAAAATATCTAATCTAGAAATCCTTTATTTTTGATAACCTTTGGTAACTTGTATTGCTTTTTATTTGTAAATTGAGTTTTAGAGTTTCTTTTTTTCTGAAAGAGCTGTTGCAAACTGAAGGACACTAAATGATACCGGGAAATTATCTTTGACATTGTTAATATAATTTAGTGTTAAATATTGTTGAGGTATTGTCTCCTATCCAGTGTGACTGACTTGAATTGACTGAAGGTAACTAGAGTCTTTTCACTGAAGCATTCTGGGTGAAGAAACAGGAATGTGTTTGTTTAGTAGAGAATCAAGGAGCAGCATTTAAAACAACATTTTTGAGCAATAAATTAAAGCCCAGACATTAAAAAGCAATGAAAATTAAACCTGAAGTAGTATGTGGCTAGCAGCATCCATGAAATAAAAGGTTGTAAAAGGTGTTTTCTGGCCGCATGGATGTTTTTAACACAAATGCCAGTTAACCCTTTATAGGGCACTCTGTGAAATCCTTTGAAAATCCACATTTCAAGCCAATAGTGTTATTGGAATCCTTCTTTATTAGCGAAATTACCTTTTTTCCTTGACTTTCAAACATTTCAATTAGCTTTGTACCTTTTGTCTTTGACTTTTTGATTTTTTTTTGTATACATTTTTTACCTTTTTTTTCTTGACTTTTTAACTTTTTTGTTTTTCCACTTAATTTACAGTAGGTAATATATCATTCAAGGGCTCATCTAATTGGTCAAATGCCAAAATAAGATGCAGCGGACTGGCACCGGTCCGTGGGTCATTTGGTACCGATCTATGTATATGTATATATATATATATATATATATATATATATATATATATATATATATATATATATATATAGTATTGTTAAAAGGGAAACCCTCACATTTTCTTTCAATCAGCAAAAAACAACTTTCGCCTGTTTTAATGTAGATAGAATTTTTTTTTTTTTTTATTAGCACTAGTTTCGTAGCCTAATATTATTTGAACTAACTAGCATGAATAAAATTTGTATTTTGTGCTCCAAGCACACACATATGCATACGGACTAGAAAACAGCCAATCAGGAAGAGAGAAGGCGGAACTTGAGGCAGAACAACCAATGAGAGTGGAGCTAAACAGCACAGTTACTGATTTTAGGGACAGGACTCAGATGGAGCGGCTGCAGCAGCTACAGACAGACAGTGGCTGTGTGTGATCCACCACGCTGAATTGTAATTTATAAACATTTTATATAAACATGTTATTCAAATAGAATTTAAGAAGGTCAATCCAAAATTTTGGTAGGGACATGTCCCTATGGTCCCTGTGCAAACCTTCACCCATGGTTGGAACATCAACAGATTAAACAAACCTTTATGTAAAGAAGATTCAAAGCGCTACAGAGGTCTATTTTCCAAAATAAAATGTTATAAAGAAACAAGACTTTGCTAGAAAAGAACATAATACAGAGCAATAAACGCTGTGACTTAATAATAACTGACTTCCCCAAAAGAATAGAGTTTACAAAATATAATGGGAAGCAAATATAAGGTGAGACTTTTCTTACAGACTTGATTACACAAAAAACTATGAGCCAACAGTCACCATCCTGTCCATTCTGCAGCAAAACACCAAACAGTCAGGATTAGTTAAGCTTTTTCAACCAGCCTGATTAAGAATATATGCATGCACTTATATGTACTTAAAGTTTTAATAATTAGCTACCTTTAGAGGTTGGCCATCTTTAAATGGAGGAAAACGGTAAACGGTAAAAGACAAAAAAACTAGACTTCATATTTGTGTAATTTCTGTTTGATTCCCTCTTTTCAAAGTCTGCGTCTTTACCGATGAATCTGCCCTAACAGTCGCTTATTTTAGCAAAGAGTAATTCCTTCTACAAGCTTTGTTGAATTATACGTTAACGTAGCGTATTCGTGTTCCTGAGGAGTAAACTCTGGATCCTCTGGGTCACATTTCACTCATTACATGAAAGCCTCATCAGCTTTAAAAGCTCTCAAATCCTCATTATTTTCCACATGTGATCACGTTGCTTTGCAGCGTTAAACCTCACCAAATATAGCACAAAGTAATTGGTAAGTAAGCAGTTTAAAAGCAGTTACTATATAGAGCATTGCCATCTTTTCACCTGTTAGCTAAAGACTTGGCCTTTCCGATATGGTGCATGATAAGAATTTGTGTTGACACTTTCTGTGTACCACAATGTTTCCTCATTTAGTTTTTTAGCATAAATTACACAATATGTTGCTAGGATAGAGTATAAGTAAACGCTGCCTTATTGCTTGAGAAATGTGTCGCCCAGTAAGTTGGATTTAAAACCTCTCTGCCGAGATGTTGTTTTTCTTTCCTGTACGAAAGTAATTGTACTTTTTTCAGGGTTCTGTTTTTTTTGTTTTTGCTGCTAATGCTGCTTTTCTTTGTTCCTGCTCCTGGAAGCCTTAGTAATACTTTGCCTTTTGTGTCCAGGGTGAGATGGGAAACGAGGCTGAAAATCAGACGGAAAATGTCCAAGATGTTCCGAAGTCCTACTTGCTCACAATCAACCTTAAGGAAGGACACAACCTGGTTATCCGGGACCGCTGCGGTAATGATCTCCTCGTGAAACAGACGCAGCTGTGACTCACTGATTATTTATTTTATTTATTTGAATTAGGACAATGCACATTCATCAACATGTCAGAATAAAGCATCAATGTAAATATGGCAGAATTAGCACAACAGCTAATTTGCATCCACTGTCCTAAGGCAGGTAAAAACAGTGAACATTAAACAAGACGCTACAGGAGAGAACAGAGAGGACACAAACAGATAAGATGCCAATAACATAAAATCACAATAAAATTAGGTTAACAATAAAATGGAAACAGATCAGTTTACCTGTGAACACATGTCTGGTTAGTTTTCAACCAATGATTTAAGGAGAATTTAAAACGTATGTAAGTTACACAGCCCCTGGATGCAACCATTTGGCCAAATTTGGTCCTACGCCGCTAAACATTACAGTCTCCTCTGGTTAAAGCTCTAGTCTTTATTCTAGTAATGTTTTTTTGCTCATAAAATCTGTTAGAGGAGGATTAGCAAGTCCATTTAAAACTCTAAAAACAAGGCATGCATCCAGAAACATCTGATGACGCTCAACGTCTAAAATGTTGTACTTACTTAAAATGTTACTTACTT
>NW_015150567.1:978378-979613 GCF_000732505.1 Cyprinodon variegatus
GTGAATTTGGTCTTAAATTTTTATTTCAAGTGGCATTAAAAAGTCTTGAATTTAATTTGCCTTATGCTGTAGGAACCCTGTTTAAGCTTGATTATTCTTTTGTGCTAAAATGATGTGGCACATCGTGCTAAGCATTAGGGAGATGATTGAGTGTTTGAAATGTATGCAGCATTTAATTTTAAAAAGAGAATCAACATCTAAGGCAGAGCGTTATGACTTTATCTTTACAAATAGGAAACTGGGCTGAAAAGGAAGCAAACAGAGATGAAAGGAGAAGTTTTAGTGGAAATATGAAGTATCTGGTTCCTCACAAGTAGCCATGGTGTGATATTTGCATATAACCAGATATGATCTGTGTATTCCATGGACCTCACAGGTCTCTTTTAATCCCTCCCTGTTGTTGCACCGCAGCAATATTTACATGTCTGGACTGGTGAATAGGAGCAAATATTGATTATTTGTTCTTCCAGCCTGTTTGAATGTCATGAATGCCGATTGTCTGAATCGCCAAATTGGATATTTGAGCCTCTTTGTTTGTCTAGCTTAGTTCCCTCAATAATGAAGTGGAATGCCTGTTTGAAAACATATGGTATGCAGTCCAGGAGCAACAAAGACACCTGGCTGCTAGACAGGCTGCTTGGTTTCTGCTGAACCTTGACAGATCTGCATGCAGCCAAGAACCTGTTTGAGCCACACCCAGCGCTGAATACCTCAGGCTCTTTCACTCCTGAGATGCATTTGAATTCAATTTCTCTCGGTTGCCTGGGTGTTTGTTTGCACATGCATACAGCGGGTGAAGGTCACGCAGAAAATGAAGATCAGGTTTTAAGACAAGAAGGATTATGTTTCAATGCAGAGTTGTTAAAACCACATGGCTTTGTTTCTTTTGTCGTTTTCATTTTGAGCAGGTTGCAGATGCAGTCATGCCAACACGTTTACTGGGTCATTTGCTGAATGTTTGGAATGACTCTCCCAACAGAGTCTGATGGGATCGAGCCTAACAAGTAGAAAAGTAGTGAAGTTATATGACTCAGACTAATCCTGGGTCTTTCTTATTGAAGACTAGGATCATGCATAGTCATATCTTTCAACTTTCTATCATTGTCTGACTTTACTAACATAAAAGTCAATGTTTTATTACAGCTTTGGCCAAAACAAAGTTATGCATTAGGGATGCACGATATAATCGGCCCCCTATCGGTATCGGCCTTAAAACTGAATATCGGACATCGGCC
>NW_015150567.1:980183-990226 GCF_000732505.1 Cyprinodon variegatus
GCTACATGAGTTTTAAAATATCGGCGTATCGGATATCGGCCAAAATTCCAATATCGTGCATCCCTATTATGCATAGTTGGGGTGTAGAGAATAACAAAGAAAAAAGAGTTATCTACATTTTTTACAAATAAATATTCCTTGACTAAATACTCCTGCATTCATTTTTGTGTAATGCTGCTAGTTCTAAAAAAAAAAACTACCAAAGGTGCAAAAATGTACTGCACATGTAACATCAGAGGAACACTGCAGAGGATGAGGAAAAAACGAGAACAACAAGTAAAATCAATAAAAAACAATAAACACATACAAAATAAAATAGCATAAAATCAGGCAGGTTGGGCTAAAGGGACGGGAATAGAAATGCATTTTAGAAAAGTTTTAACAGTGAATATTGAAAGGAAAACTCTTGTTTTGCATAGGAAGGCTTTCCGTACATAAGGCACGCAAAAAATCTGTCACACATGTGGCTTTATTGAAACTGAAAATGTTCTGATATTAGAAGCTACTTCTGCATAATGTCATTAAACATTGCATATTTAAGAATCTCCAAACACTCCACAATAACTACATTTAACTTTATTTTTTGGAATATAATCTGTTGCTTCTCTAAACAAGACTGAAGATAAACATCCCAGCAATGATTTCAGCTTTTAGGGCTTAAAAACGTTTTATTATTAACATAATAAATTCAGATTGTTATGACACTAAAAAAGAAACAATGATAAAGACAAATGATGTGATCATTTCCTGCCTTCTCAACCAGAGACTGAAAATGTTTCCGGTTCTTATTCATTGCATCACATGGAAAGAAGATAATGTCTGTGTTCTAATGTTTCTTTTATAACTTCAAAGACTTTCTTATATTCCATTCACAGTAATTTTAGGTTCACTTTAGAAAATTGGCAATGTTGAACTGAACTGATAAAGTTTTCAATCTCAGGAAACCCAGCTGATAAACTGGAGTCTGACTTGCAGCTTTCATTGCTCCTGAATGTATGTAGTAACAGAGTCCAGCCAGTCGCATTAAATCTCCTCAGCGATTCCTCACACAGAACAGGCATGAATCCGCGACAGAATCCCTCTCTCCCGTGGCATTTTAGTTTCCTTCCAGTAGGATTTGTCAAAGAGTGATCAGATCTACAGCTGCAACTAACATTTTCCAAATCAATTAATCTGTCGATAATGCTTTCAATTAATCGATTAATAATCGGATAGCTAACAATTCCTTAAAGAAGACATTTTCTGAAATTAAACCAGGTGAAACTAAAAGCCAATTTATGCTTCTGATGCACAGCCTGTGCAATCGTCAAATCTGTCTCTGACGTCGCGCACCGCAAAAAAATCGTGACTACGCGACAGACAGCTGCGAACCTGCGTAGACCTCAAGCGGAAGTACGCAGACAAAAAGCAGCTGTGATTGGTCCTTGTTATGCCTTTTTCCAGCTTTCTGTGTGGTCGTCCTTCTCAATTCGGTGTCGGGGCGCGCCATTTTTAAAAACCGAGGAACAACTACAATGAAAGGTTAATCGAGGGGGTTCGCTCCATTAACAGAACCTGTTCCTCTTTGATGTCTAGTAACTCTAGATCTATCTCTGTGCCAGTGATATCTTCCAGAACCGCCATTATTGTTTCGGAAGATAAACACTCCCGCCAGGGCCGCCTAAGTTCTCGTGAGTTTTCGAATAGGCTCCCTCTTGAACTTTGGCGGGAATCTGCTGTGCATCCCTAGAAATTCCAGACAGACGCTGCAGAAGCATACCAGAAAAACTGGTTCGCGACCAGATGCAAGCGGCATTTCATGTATGCGGTTGCAGAAATCTAATCTGCCCTTTCAACTTTTCTGCTGGAGGAGTCCTGGATAGAGAACACCGACATGAAAACTTTTCTTTTTATTTTAAAAGTGAAATGTTTATATATTTCTTTTTTACAATTTTGATATAATTACTATTAGGTTGCTTTGTCAGCTAAAGATATATTTTACACTCTCTATACTCCAGTTAATGATTAATCTATTACTGAATTAGTTGACGATTAATTACGTATTCCAAACCTGATCCATCCCAACGGACTGCTTTTAATTTTCTCTACCTCCATGCTAGAGAAAAGCATCCCCACATCATGCTGCTTCCGCCACCATGTTTCCACACGCTGAAGGTGTCTTCAGTGTTTGCTTCCAGCTCCATCCCTCTGTGACATCATTGCCCTGTTCTTTAAACGGTCTGTTCTGGACCTCAATCAGGAGGCTCTCTTAAAACATTACGATCTCTCCTAAACGCTTGAATTGTAGAGTAGTTCTATCAAAAGAACCTCCTACCTGAGCTCTTAATATCTGGAGCTCATCCAGAGTTTGATAAACATATTGGCTGCTGAAATAATATCCTCCGTTTTTTAATAGTTTTGCAGCTGTGTCATCCTTTCTGCTGGATTATTGAACTAAAGGAGATGTTGGCAGGTTGAAATATTGTCTAAACTTGCTCCCAGTTCATTACAACTTTCTCCCTGACCCTTTTGCCGTGTCCCTTGATCCTCGCCGACGTTCTCTAAGCAACACCTGAGGCCTTGACAGCAGAGCCAGGTTTAAAACGACGTTAGAAGACACACAAGGAGAGCTAAAAGAAGAATGCAGTGTAAATGTTTCAAACTGTATGCAGACTTAAGCTGCAAGACAAATAGCTGCTGATGGCGATAATATTTAATCAAGTTGCTGTCTGGGAACCTTTGCATCTGCTCTCAGAAGAGTGACTCGTCAACAGATAAGTTCATATCACTCTTTATAGGCAGCTAATGACTTGGCCGATATTAGCTGTTGTTAAACTTTGAGTCCACTCATCATGGCAGGATTTTTGGCCAAATCTTTTGAAAAAAAAACAACATATTTCCAGTATAAAGTTCCACAAATCATGATTGATTGATTGGAAACGTGCGTTTGAAGGAAACTCTAGAAAGAAAGTGTTACGAAGCACTGAGGAAGTAGTTGATCCCTAAATTTGACAGCAGTCCTGTTGGCTTCCTTCGTGTAAACCAAAGTTCAAACGAGTAATTAGTTTTCAGCTGCCTCCAGGTTCCCTGGGGTTGAAGTTTAGTTGGCTTTTAAAGCAGGAAGTTGTGGTCTTGCGATGTGGGGAGGAGAAAATAAACCGACATCCGTCCCACAGACTTGAGAAATGACAATGATAGCAGACCAGGTCTCCCTTTTACTGGAAATAGGTTTCTCAGAAGTGTACCTCGTAAGTTAGCAGAGGTGTAGAACTAAACTTAATTTAGCAATTAACTGTCCTAGGAATGTTTATTTTTCACATTGTGCTAAAACTTTTCCTTCACTTTCAAACGGATGAAAAATAAACAATTTCTTTGTCTATTTCTTTAGGTACCAGCGACCCTTATGTGAAGTTTAAGTTTGACGGAAAGAGCATCTATAAAAGCAAAGTTGTTCATAAAAACCTCAACCCTACATGGAATGAGAGCTTCTCTGTGCCGCTGAAGGATCTGAATCAGAAGATGTACATCAAGGTAACGACTCTATCATAACTCAGTCACAGGGTCAGTTGGTACTTCCCTGCAAAGGCTTGCATTTCTCTGTAGCTTTGCAGTGATGGGGGTGGGGGGGATTTGGGTGGGTGGGGGTGATAGATCTAGTCACAGTTTCAGCTGTGTGGGAATTAACACTTTGCTTTCTGATTTGACGCAGGTGTACGACAGTGATCTGACTACCGACGACTTTATGGGCTCTGCCTCTGTTCTCCTTAGTGATTTAGAGATCGACAAGTAAGTCTTTGAAGTTCTAACTGTAAAATCTTGATGTGCTCTTATATATACTGATCATTCATTCATTTCAGTTCTTAATAGTAAAATAGGGAAAACACCTTCATCACTCTGATTCCTCTGTGGCTAAAATCTTGATAGATGGCGCCCCCTTGTGGGTGTCTCTGAAGATACTTAAAATTCCTCCAACCTCTCTGGTATTTATTATTTCCTCTTATCTCTCAGATTCTCAAAGTTGGGGCCTTGCAGGGGCACTACTAGGAATTTGGGGCCCTGTGAAAGACATTGATATAAAAAAAAAATTATTATTATTATTATTATGCAAGCTTTTAAAACTGCTATAAAGGTGCATTGAAGAGGTATCATTTAACTTTTTCTTTTTATTTGTATTTTAAAACTTCTACAAAGGAACATTATCAGAATGCCAAAGACTTAAATATATTATAACTTTAAACTTCACATTAAAAATTCTCCGATCAAAATCATAAAAGTTTATATAAAACAAAAAACATCTATGTACACATAAATAGAAAATATGTTTTGGGTTGTGTCAATATATTCATGCTTTGTTTCGCTGTTTACTGCTGAAAAATGAGGGAAAACACAAAGATAATTTATTTTACTGATGGAGTTTCTTAATATATTTACAAAATATAATAAGACTGGGGCCCCCCCTCAGTCAAGGCCCCTTAGAATCATCCTAACCTCCCCCCCACAGGGTGCCCCGGCCCACTTTGGTCCTTGATCAACCAGCAGGTGTTGTTGAGATCACTTCAGAAATTAAAATAAGCGACAAACATTAATGTAAAAATGCTTAAAGATGCAAAAACATCTGTCTGTAAAATGTTTAGACAGGTGCTGACCCATACTGCGTGTGGGTCAGCAGCTGAAATGTTTGGGAACCTCTGTCTTAGTCTATATGGAACCTCAAAATGTTTAATCACAAATACATTTAGATAGAATATTTTATGTTAAAGATAAATACAAATCAAATGCTTTTATTTCTACCTGAGGCTTAATTGAACAAGTGCTGCAATGTAGTTTTATTTAGATTTAATGTGAGCAACACAAAGCATTGCTTTGTTCTAAAGTGCAAGAAAAAGAATTGCTGGTGTTCAGATTTTTACAGAAAAAAAAAGTCTAATGATTTTTGCCTCCTTTACTCTGGGACCCCTAAATAAGAGGCATTGCAGCCACACTGATGCTCCGTCCATTAAATCAGGTCATGTAATCTTGTTTGCCAATAGTGCGATGCAGCGTAGGCAGGCTGAGGGGGACGTCGGGTCAGACGGTAACGTTCTGGGTTACATGCTGGATACTTAGATTACAGGACAACTAACACTTCTCTGTTACACTGGTTATCTGAGAATCTGCGGCAAGACTTAAAAAATGGCAGATTAGTCCTGAAAATGAGGAATATTACCATGAAAAGTGCGTAAAATATCGTTCTCTAAAGAGCTGGTACAGTTTCCCATATACAGTAAACCCTCGTTTATCGCGGGGGTTACGTTCCAAAAAGAACCCCCGATAGGTGAAATCCGAGAAGTAGAAACCTTTATTTTTTTTTACAGTTATTATACAATGAAATATTCCATACATTGAAATCAAGGAACAAAAACTTTTTACAGGCCCAAGCATTTGTTAAACAAAAGTACGGTATAAACGTTGCTGTTGTCTGTTTTTTTTTTTACAAATAACTACTGTACTGTACTTTAAAATAATATAGTTATAAATAAATAAGTAATAATTTTAATCATCAATACGAACTGAAGAGTTAATATTGCGGGGATCAGCACCGCCCCACCGTGACTGATTGGAACGGGAGAAAATGAAAAATGATTATGAAAAAAAATACAAAGTACAGTAGGACAAATGGTGACTGACGTGTACAGTACAGTATTTCACTGCTGTTTGACGGAGCCGCTGCATCCTGATTGCTCTGTGGCGTTTTCTTCTAAAGCCTGCGGTGCAGGTGTGTTTTTTGGAGAGAAGAACATAGTTATCGGTAGTTGTTGTCGCTCTTTTTTCTTCTGGGCCAAAAGATCCTTATAAACAGACATCCCACCATTGATTATGTTCGACAATAAAGTTTAACAGTACATGATGCAAATCCGTGAAGCAGCGAGACCGTGAGAAGTGAACTGCATTATAGCGAAGCTTCACTGTACAGGTATTTCTTGTGCCTCTATAAAGACTGAATTCAGTGGAGCAAATTACAAATGAGTATCGCACACTGAAAAAAGTGTAACATGTAACTGTTCATTCAAACTAATGCTTTTCACTCTAAACTAGATAAAATTATTGATTTCATTGTGTAACTCATTCTTTTTGGATTTTGCGACATCAAGTTTGATTTAACCTGAACTAAATACACGTAGAAATCACCCAAAATAAAGTTTTTGATTTCTCTCAATATGTATATATTTATTCATGGCCTGCAGGTAATTTTTATGTGATGAAGTCCAGGTCCCCGGCTAGCACTGCCGCCTTGCCGCAAGAAGGTTGTGGGTTCAAATCCCTACCGAGGATCTTTCTGAATGAAGTTTGCATGTGTAGGTTGTCTAAATCATCCTTAGGTGTGCGTGCATGGTTGTGCGTCAATGGTTGTTCTGTGCTGAGATGGATTGGCAACCTGTCTGGGGTGTATAGATTTTGTAAGATGGGAAATGGAAATTACTTTTGAAGTAAAGTCAAATGAGATGTGAAAAATCGAATTTGTTTATATTTAAATTTCTATACAAACATTAATTCTTGTTAATTTAGTTAAAAGTAAGTATATTAGGTTGGTCCAATGTCAATATATAAGTTTGGTTCATCAACTATAATGTTCAGAAAATCATTTGGAAGAGGAAAAAGATTTTAAGTTGTGCAGAATTATTGTTTACATCAACATAATATAATCAGGTCATATTAAGCGATTAAATTCAGGTTTTGTGAAGTCAAATATTTTAGATGTGATATCTGGACATAATTTTTTTAGTTTGAGCAAGGTTATACTTTTTCCAGTGCATTATTATTGTTTATTATTATTAAAGAGATGAAAAAGCCATGGATCATTTCCTTTCACTTGAGAATTTTCACTCTGCAGTTTTTTTTTTTTTTTTTTATCACATACAATAATGATTGTACGGAAGAGGATTAGGGCCACTGGAAAAAAAAAAGAAAAAGTTAACTGATTTTTAAACATTTTTTTCAGTATAGTATGGGAAAAAAGTCAGAATTCTGAGAAAAAAGTCTGAATTCTAAGAAAAAAGTCAGAATTCTGAGATTAAAGTCAGAATTAAAGAGTTATACTGAAATAAAATTTAAAAATCAGTTAACTTTTTTTTTTTCAGTGGCCCTAATCCTCTTCCGTATGATTGTATTGAATTTTGTGATTTTTTGCATCAGAAAGTAAACTCAAACTTTAAATGGCCGTCTTCTCTACCAATTAACTCTGAGGTGATGTCATTTGTTTTCTGACGACGATGATGATGATGATGATGAAAACATGCTGTGTGATTTATCACTTCATTTATCTATTAATGTTGTAACAGTCCATCTCTTAATCTAAAGTGTTTAAAATAACCTTTCGTCTCAGGGTCAATGAGCTCTCTCTCTCGCTGAATGATCCAAACACCCTGGAGGAAGACATGGGCTACCTGCTGGTAGACATGACGCTGTCTCTCAGAAACGGAAGCTCCAAGAAAGGAATTGTACGGCAAGCACTTTGTGTATTAACTGCATGTGTTCTGTATGTAAAAAAAATGTCTGTTTACATTAGACTCATGATATGCAGGCATGAGGAAAAGAAAGCACAACCGGTCTCTGTTTTAAGGTTTTACAAATCAGGACAGAATAATGTTAATACAGCTTTAACCGAGTAGCGACTCGTAGGTCATTACAGGTATTTAACTTTATAGGAATTAACCAAACAGTCTGTGAAACATACATTCTACTGTTGTTTCTTCTATAAAAGGGAAAATAGGGTAAGTAGCTAAATATAATTAGAGTTAAATGGCAGCTTTTTGTAGCCCTTGGTCAGTTTTTATCACATTACCCCCCCTTCTGAATGTTTATGGTCCTTGTTAGCCTGTAGTTTAATATAAAATCACACCTTCTAGTTTGCTTTGGAGTTTTATTTACTTTTGCTTTAATAAAAAACAGCTTATAAAGTTTTTCTTTTTTTTTTTTTAGCACAATAAGAAAGATCAATAGTAATACTACCGGTTCTACATTGGAATACATGAAACTAGACGTTATAATTGGTTTTCCAACAAGGAATTTTGTTTTACCGATAAAAAAAATAATAATTCCCGCTTTTTCTTTTTTTAGTGTAGGATGCTAAGCTGAATAAAACTCTTTTAGGAGGCCAGAGATCTCTACTTATGTCATTTCCATACGTCGTTCAAAGAATTTGGACATTTGCTGTGCTGGAAAGGAGTCTGCATGATTGAGGAGTCAAAGCCTCGATGAAAACTATCGGATAAAGATCTAATTTAAAGCCATGTAGGAAAGCGGCACAGTTCAGATTTTTTTGTAGTTGAAAAGAAGGAAAGTAAAGGGGTCCTCATGGGGCCCCACAATATCTTCTGAAAACAGCACAACTCTCCTTCCTTCCTTACTTCCGTCCGTCTGTCCGTCCGTCCTTCCTTCCTTGCTTCCTTACTTCCTTCCGTCTGTCCGTCCGTCCGTCCGTCCTTGCTTCCTTGCCTCCTTTTTTCTGTCTGTCCGTCCGTCCTTCCTTCCTTTCTTCCTTCTTTCCTTCCGTCCATCCGTCTGTCCGTCCATCCTTCCTTCCTTGCTTCTGTCCGTCTTTCCTTCCTTCCTTGCGTCCGTCCTTCCTTGCTTCCGTCCGTTCTTCCTTCCTTCCTTCCTTCCTTCCGTCCGTCCGTCCTTGCTTCCGTCCGTCCGCCCGCCGTCCGTCCTTCCTTCCTTGCTTCCGTCCGTTCTTCCTTCCTTCCTTGCTTCCTTCCGTCCGTCCGTCTGTCCGTCCTTCCTTGCTTCCTTCCGTCCGTCCGTCTGTCCGTCCTTCCTTGCTTCCGTCCATCCGTCCGACTGTCCGTCCTTCTTTGCTTCCTGCCTTCCTTCCTTCCGTCTGTCCTTCCTTCCTTGCTTCCTTCCTTCTTTCCTTCCTTCCTTCCTTCCTTCCTTCCTTCCTTCATTATGTTCAGAAAAAATCGGATGGGTTGCGTTTCCCTGTGGTGAGTGAACGCAGCCTCATACTGCAAAGCTGCATCTGAACACATCAGAAAGCTTTTGAATTGGTGCCATTGAGGTTCATTTAATTTTCAATCACTGCTTTGACTTAGTCATTGTCTACAGACATTGTTCAGCATGTCATGGGTCATTATTTACCTATAAGAACTAATTGATTTAGGCAACCGTCCTGAAATGTATAACCTTAGATTTGAGAGAAGTTGTGCTTGCTTTTTCTTTTTTCTTTTGTCTTTTTTTTTATTGTCTGTTTTTAATATTTTAAGTGTTCTTTGTTTGGCCTACTAACCCCAGTGCCATTTTGTTTTGCACTTAACATGCATGCCCCTGTCATCAGAAGTGGCCCCGAAAACGAAGTGCTAGGGTAAGGCATGGTGGAGGGAACACATTGGACAGACAATGAACAATAATCAACTTGTTCAGCTTTTTAATCGGTATCTGCCAAAACGTGAAAAAAAAAAATAAAACAATTAAAAGAAGTTGATGAAAAAGAAGTTGTAAAAAACTAAAATCTAGTCTCACTTTCATTCTGATCAGACTGCTCAAACATTTTGGCAGATATCTTGTAATGTAAAGACAAAAAAACATTTATTTTCTGATTTAGATCAACAGATCTATTTAATCTTAAGTTTTTTTGATCAATTTAAATTCAATTTTCTCTTTCAATGAGTCATCTTCTTTCTTTCATATTAACCCAAAGTTAAAGAAACCTGAGCAGTTAATATTTTATTACGGTTATATTCAAAATGCAGGCATTATGCTTCCGAAAATGGGACAATATTTTAAATTCCTAGCTGATTTTGTAGCTCAGGCATCATGGAGATAATTCCTAACGCAGTCCTTTAGGAAGAGTCTGACCGCTGTGTTCCGAAGGGAAGCTAAACCCGCAGCAGTTTCTAAATGCATGTTTTGTGGCTTCCTTAGCTGCTTGCTACGCATGGTGCATGAGCTTTGCAAACTGCTAGCGAGGATATCTGAGACCATGTTGATGCACGTTAACTACATTTCTGCCCTTGTTTAACTACGTTGTTAACCTGATAACTGTGAAGATGCAGCGAAGCTGGAAGCGAATCCTAATTCCTTTT
>NW_015150567.1:991413-995100 GCF_000732505.1 Cyprinodon variegatus
TCGGCTACATGAGTTTTAAAATATCGGCATATCGGATATCGGCCAAAATCCCAATATCGTGCATCCCTAATTTCTATCCGTGTTGCTTATAAGAAAGTTAGCTTTTTCCTTGTCAGCTGACCAGCAGTGTTCAGCAACAGGCAGGGGGAGGGCAAGGTAAGAACCTTTCTGGACTATCTGGACAACCATAGAAGCGGAACTTCTTTGTGCATCCTTAAAAAAGGACATTAAACAATAGAAATAGTGTGAGGAACCTGTTTGTGTATATTCTCAGTCATCCGGGTGATGAAAACCACAAGCTTAAATTTGTTTGCAGCAGAGCAAATGTTGGGTGCTGCCAGTAAACAGAAGGTACACGTCTTAAAAAAACAAAAATCCAGAATGAAAGTCCGGTTGCATTCCAGTTTAAGCATGTTTGTGAGTGTGAGCAAACCGTTGGTTGCAGGTTTTAAAATAGTAAAGCATAGCAGGCCTAATAAAGCTGTTCTACGGAATCAAAAAGGTTCGAAATGAGGTTCATTTGCATTTTAAATTTTTTATGTTTTTCTTTGAGGTGTCCATTAAAAGCTCTGAATCAAATACTGTTTTCCACTCAGTAAACTGGTTTGCTTTTGATTTTTCTGTCTTCAGGTGTTTCTTCTACACTTTATGTGCCTGTCTTTGGAGATTTGATTAAACTTTATTGATTTTTGTTCTCTCTCCCAACTTCCATCCTTCTTTACACATTCTGTCTGTCTCATTTGGACCTGCCTCCTCTGTTACAGGGAGGGAGTTCCCAGAACTCTAGGTTGTCTGATTCACTGAAGAAGAGCCAGCTTTGGACGTCCGTTTTGTCGGTGATACTGGTTGAAGGTCGGGGGCTGCTTCTGGACAGCCAGACTGGTCATCTGTTTGTTCGCTTCAAACTGGGAGAGCAGCAGTTTAAAAGCAAGGTGGTTTTCCTCTCCTCCTCATTCTTCTTTATGTGTTTTGTTTTTCACCTGCCCACTTGAATCTCCAATTTGTTTTAAGCCTCTTTCTGCATCCACTCAGGCCACAGATGTACACAGGCTACACACTAAATCTTTCAAGTATTATGTATTCTCCAGAGAAAGCTGGCTGACTCTTAATGACTCTTATCTTATAAATACTAGAACAAAAACAAAGCACAGCATCACTAATTGTTCTTTTGAGGCAGGTCAGGCTGTTTTTGTTTACCTTTCATGTTCTCTTTTTATTCAGAATCACTGCAAAGTGGCCAATCCTCAGTGGAGAGAAAGATTCACCATGAAGCATTTCCTGAATGCTGCACAGATCCTGGAGGTGGAGCTGTGGTCCAAAGAATCCCGCAGGAATGAGGAGCGCTTGGCGACGTGAGTGACTCTTCTTCACTCTCTCTGTGGGCCTATTTTCTGGCATTATTGTTAGTTTTATACAATAAATTCTTAAAAGTGTTTATTACACCGCCTTTCCTCCAGCATCTTTAAATGAAATAAAGTGTAACTGACTGCCTTGAGATTTAAGTCAAACTCAGGGTTCATCCATCGGTGGAGAAAACCTCAGTTAATAACATTATTTTAAGCGATGGTCGCAGCCCGTGTTCAGGGAGAAACTCATTTAAGTTTGAAGCAGGTTTCGGTTTGGAAAGGAGATCCATAAGCTTTAAATATTTCCCAGTGCTTGATTCAATCTATCTAAAATTAAAACTTAACAATTTGTTTACTGCATACACTGGATTAAAATACTGGTAGTAAATCTTAAACTGCTATAAATATCTTAGCTCTGCCTTCTCTATCATATGTTTTAACCTCACCCTAGAGATTCACTGTCTTACTACCCAGTGGGACCTCAGGTCATGGCCCAGTGGTAACACATAACCCCCTGGGTTAAGGTGCATTCAGAGCCTCATCCAAGCAGTAATACCATAAACGTTCCCTCCATCACCTTTTCTCCTTTTTTTCATGCTTCTAAGTCTCATGTAATTTTATTATTGTGTAGCAATGTAGGTACTGATTGATTTAAAGGTACATGTCCAAAAAAGGAGAGAGCTAGATAACAGATAATAGAAAATCAAAGTTAGACAGACACGCAGCAGAAAATGAGGAGCAGCGCGAGTGATGAGGAGATTGAAGGGAGAGATGAAGAGGAGGAGGAAACTGAGGAGGAGGATTAAACAGAATTGGAGGATTTTTTTTTTCTTTTTTACTTCAAACCAAGCGAGACATGGTAACTGTACTTTTTCAATAAATGAACCTAGTGTTTTATAGGTTCAAATAGACACAAAATCTCATTTTTATTCATTCCACTGGTAGTCTGTTTTGCTCAAATAGCAATAGAGGCCTGTCTCTAATTCTGGCCTCTTTCCAATAAAGGCCTGGACCGCGATGCACTTGACTGAAATAAAGGCCCGGGCCTATATTAGAGGATTTACGGTGTATATATATATAAACGTTATTATATTTAGTTTTTGTGTCTGTGTGTTATGATCATTTTTAATTATTAATACTTTTTAAAACTGCTGCAAATTCACTTAAATCCCCAAGTATTGATTTGTATAGTTATTTTCTTAGCTTACACTGTTTGATCTTTGCTAAAGTAGACTACACGCTACTGTTGGTTGATCTAACTCTATAAACAGAAAGCGCAGATATGGATTCTGTCTTTTTTTTGAGTAGGTGGACCGATTTAACGTTATGGAACGGCGCTGTGTATGTCTGTGTGTGTCTGCACAGGTGTGAGGTGGACCTGTCCCAGATGCCTTTCAATATGCAGCAGTGTTTCACACCCAACCTGAGCTCCAGCAGAGGATCCTTGGTCTTCCTGGTCACACTAAACGCCTGCAGCGGCGTTTCCATCTCTGACATCAACGCCGCGCCGCTTGATGAACCTCTCGAACGACAGAACCAGCTGGAGAATTATGTCAGTATTCAAACTGTCCGCTCACCTGCTGTTCACACCCTCCATTCAAAGCACCACTGTAACGTCTCAGAGGGACTCTTTTTTTCAACACTCTTTCTTGTTTCTTTGTCTTTATTTTTTAAATTTATTTTCCGGATTTTCAGCCCGAATACGATATGAACAAATTCTCATTTTTTAAAGTACTATAATCATCCGTGTTCAGGATATTTTTACTCCCATAGGGGTTGGTTACTAATTTAATAAGGAGCACAGGCCAAAATATTCCATGTAATTCCTATTTAGGCTCTTTGCTTAGCAGTTAGCATAAATACTCAGTTGCATACAGCAAGCAGCTCTGGGCTCAAACCCTAACCAAGGAACTTTTCTGTATAAATGCTGCATGTCCTCCTGGTTTGTGTCCAAAACACTATGAACGTTGGGTTGATTGGTCTCTCTTAATTGCCCCGGGTGTGTGTGTGTGCGGTCTTGTTTTACCTACAATGTGAGGGAAATATTTAGAAAAATATCCTACATGCGAGGATTTACAAGCACATATGAGGACATTCAACTGGTCCCTATATGGTAAAGTTCTGTTCTCTGAGTTAGGGTTAGGTTTAGGATTAAGGTGTGAATTCAGGTTAGGTTAGGATTAGGTTCATCTTGGTAATAGTTAGGGTTAGGGTAAGGGTCTGAGTTAGGCCATATAAAATGAATGCAAGTCAATTAAATGTCCTCATATGTCATGAAAACAAACCTGTGTGTGTGTGCATGGTTGTCTGGTCTGTGTGACGCCCTGTAATGGCTGAATTG
>NW_015150567.1:995789-999775 GCF_000732505.1 Cyprinodon variegatus
AAAATCAACACCGGTTGCATAGTATACCTTTAAATGTATATGTTCATTTGATTGTATATATAAATACCTTATAGTTTAACATATATAGCCTAAACTAATTTATGTCTGTCCCTAGCTGGACATTCGGTTGCATAAAATAAATGAGATGCAGGATTTGAAATGCAAATATAAAACAAAATGTAGGTATAAACTTATTCAGAACAGGGATGACTTCCATTACTGTTAAGAGGAAGAATTATTCAGTCAGTGATGACTTCATAGCCGCTCCTCCTCGAAGTTAACCAAACCACACATTAATGTTAAGTTCTGCAGGAAGGAAGCTCCACATGTTAACTCCTCGTACGGAGAACGTTGTTTGGCTCAGAGATGTTTCACATAAGAGTACGGCTTAGCAATATATATAAAACAATTATGGAGATTATTAAAAGGCATATAAGATGAGACTAAATTATTATTATTAAGATACTCTACGTTGTCATATTCATCATAGACGCAGCAGTTCTCCTTTTTTCTTCCTCATTTGTCTGTGCTGAACTTCCTGTAGCCTCGCCTCCCTCCCCGTCTCAACACCTCACTTCTTCATGCGTTTTTAGGAGGATTAATGTTTAGTTTATGCCAGTATGTTATTTATTAGCCATTTCAATTTGCCTGCATTTTATCCGGAACAAAGCTTTGATTCAACGGTTTTATTTTATCAGTGCTAAAAAAGAAGCAAAATGGAAATATATTATTTAATGTTATGCAGATATAAACAGTTATTGGAATATTATTTATGCCCCATATCACCCAGTCCTACCAAAGAGTCATTAAATTTATTAATTAGTAACAATTATTACTTAGAATAATGTTTCACAGGCGACAGCATTCTGCTTAGAAATGGAGGTGTGAAACATCTATCTGCTTTACAGGACAAATACTTAGTTTTACATTCTTCAATTCAGATGACTTACTATGACAATGTCCTTCTAGAGAAGTTCCTTCATAGAAATCAGGAGCATGCAAAGAACAGAGTCCAGGTTCAACAAGTGGGTAAACTATACTTGAAGGTGGTGCTTAAAGACAAAAAGAGGCAAAATACTGTTTTGGATAAAACTCTCTGTTACAATCCGCTTAAATGTTGTTGGGTAAAGCTTTCGCGTTAACTATTACAGGGGTTTGAGTGTCAGATTTGCTAGGCTGGTTACACTTAATGCCTAAAAGTATGAGCCGACTTGCAGGGACTTGAATCCTGCTTGTAATCTGAGTATTTATTTGGGTTGACTGTTGTGTCCCATGTGTACAGATGTTGTGAAAACTTGTTCTGATTGAGGGTTTGGTCGAAGAAGTGAGGTGGAGGAGAGAGACCTTAGTAACATGTCTCAACCAATAGGAGCAGGACGTATGATGGGTTTGTTCTTGTTTGTGTATGTGATGAAAAAAAAAAATCTTGAAAGTAATTTAAAGTATTTTTGGTTTATGCCTTTATTTGTGTTTTTTATTTTATTTTATTTGGATCAGTTATGCTTCTAAAGCTCTCCCTGTCTTCTTTTTATCTCTTTAGTGTTTAAAAAGATCTCTAAAGAACCTCAGGGATGTCGGTTTGCTTCAAGTCAAAGTCATCAAGGCTTCAGACCTGATTGCTGCAGATTTGAACGGTAATTACATGTTTGGGTTTTATTTTCACATTTGCTATAGATTTTTTTTTGTTTTTGAGCCTCGTTTGTTCTTGTCTTCAGGGAAAAGCGACCCATTCTGCGTGTTGGAGCTGGGCAATGACAGACTGCAGACCTACACAGTCTATAAGAACCTCAATCCAGAGTGGAACCAAGTCTTCACTCTGTTAGTTTCTTTACTAGTTCAAAAAAGAAACGGGATTCTTTTCTCTGGTGTGTTGATACCTGACCCCCTCCTTTTATTTCTTTACAGGCCTGTCAAAGACATCCATGACGTTCTCATGGTGTCCGTCTTTGATGACGACGGTGACAAGCCGCCAGACTTTCTGGGAAAAGTTGCCATTCCACTGCTTTCGGTAAACTCCAACTCTGATGCAGACCGGTCTATTTACACTTTGGGCCTAAATTAAAGTGAAGAGGGGGATAACACCTTAGTGTGTTGAAGACTTGCTAAGATGTAATCCAGCCTGACTGCCGGTCAGGTTCATGGCCGAGTTCAGCACCTAATGCCCTTTCTGTCCTGCAGATCCAAAGGAGACATCAGTTTGCCTACCCGCTGAAGAAGGAGGACTTGGGCAGACTGTCAAAGGGGTCCATTACTCTAGAGCTGGAGGTTATTTTTAACCCTGTAAGTGAGAGTTCACTCTGTAGCGAAGGACACAATGAAATGTGAAGGAACTCTTTGAAGCACAAGCTTGATGCTGTCCGCTTCTCCGCTGTTTTTTGTCAGATCAAAGCAAGTATAAGAACCTTCCAGCCTAAAGAGAGAGGATACATGGAGGATAATCTGAAATTTTCCAAAAAGGTTTGTTCCAACTATTCGATTAGATTTTAAAATAATAATTCACCTGCAGACACACATCGCCTCCACGGTACATTGCTAAGGAATTTAAACAGCTTGACCAATGAATAAAGTGGCTTATGGATGATTTCAGTCCTTTGAAGTCTTCATAGTTTGTACAGTATGTTGGCATCTGTCTCTTCAAATGCCTGAAAATAATTTAAAATAATAATTTAATCTCTAAGAAGGACAGGTTTTTCTCCTTGGAGATGAATATCCTTAGGCTTGAGTTTTACTTCATTTAGCTTTCAAACTACCCGGCTTCCCTTCTATCCTGTAGAGGAAAAGAAACAACCCCATAGCATGATGCTGCCACTAATATGTTTCACAATGGGGATGGTAGAAGAAAAACGTTAGTTCTTTTTATAGTATTTTGCATTTTGTCTCATCTTTAAATCTTACTCCACATATTCACTGCATCCTCTTTATGACTCATTGTGAAACATTTATATGATTTTGTAACTTTCATTCATTTTTTCCTTTCATTCATTTTTTCGATAAAGGCCAGATTGTGGAAGTTATGACCAACATCATATTGACAGAAGGAATAAATCACTATTTTCCTGCAATAAAATCCCAGTCTTTAACCAAAAGATTTTCCTTTAAAAGAGTGTTGCTCTAAAAAACAAAAATGGGGTAAAATGCACCGTAATGTCAGGTGAGCAGCCTTTCAATTCACGCTAGAATTAGTTTTATTTATATGTAACAGTTTGCTGAATTTTAAAAGAGATAAAGTACGCTGTGTCAAGAGCTTTGTAAATGCTTGATTTTTTAAAAATTTTAAAAATCCTGCAAACAAAAAAATTTGATTATTATGCTCCGAAGAAAGGCTGCAGCCTGGAAAGTGGAAACTAGCTCCACTTCAAATAAGTGCTCCAGACCAGCAGGATGAGATGAACTTTGACTCATGTAGAGCCAGATTCTACGTCCAGACCCACAGTAGACATGTTTCCATTAACCTTTTTATTTGTGCATTTTTAAAGTATTGTTTTGTCCACCCCTCCCTCTGCTTCATCGTATTGATCACCAAGCTCTATATCAGCTGTTGGTAGAACGGACAATCCAAGTCCAATCGGATGGTTACAATATTACTGGACCGCAAATTTGTCATTCATTGCATCTAGAATACGATCATATCTGAAATAATTAATTCAAGCAGTTTCTTTGTGATTTCGACCAAACATACCTGAAAAATTCTGGCCTGTTTGTGCACTAAAGCCAGAACCGCTGGATTTATACTGAGGTTATTGCTCACTGTACAACTGGTTCCTGTTTGTTGACTTCAAAAGGCAAACAGATGTTGCATTCTATTTTTGGGAGGATAACTTATTAATGAAATACATATTTATGACATTTTACTTTAAGATGAATGTTTGATGGAAGTTTTAAAAAAAATTGACATTCACCTTTTATAACACAACTATTAAATGCTTTGTGATGCCTTATGACATAAATCCTTATAAGAAATGTTGAAAATGTAAAAAAAAAAAAAA
>NW_015150567.1:1000736-1009262 GCF_000732505.1 Cyprinodon variegatus
TATATAGATATATCTATATAAACAACATTTCGGCCAAATATGTGTTTTTTTTTTAACTATTATTAACTTTGAATAACTGTAGACTTTTCCGTGAATTAGCTGAGCAAAGACCTAATTGAGCCCAACAGTGAGTGAATTCTTGCTTGCTGTTCTGCTACATTAGCTTGATATACAGTGTGTAAGACAGGGTGCGAGACAGGGTGCCTGACTGTCTGTACTTCCCACAAAGACTCTTTGTTGTCAGACAATTGCTCGCTAACGCCAAAATTGGCTTATACAGCAGGGACTGAGCTTGTAACGTGCAGGTCTGCTGTCTGTTTTAATGTTTAAAGTTATGTTTGACAAAATGAGGTCAGATTACTGACATTCTTGTACCGACTACAACCATTCATCCTTAACGGGGGGAAGGTTTGATGTCTCTCTATTCGAGTGTATGTTTCTTGTTGATTAGAAGTCAGATATCTCACAAACACCCCGTTATTTTAAATACCGGAACCACAGCTGTTTTTTCTATGTCAGTAATGCAGTATTTTTGTTCTCTGTGTGTTTATTATCTGTATCTTTCAGGCTCTGGCCAGGAATGTGGCGCGTGTACGAGCGATTTACGCGGCTATCACGTCTACTCTGCAGTACATCAAAAGCTGCTTCCAGTGGGAGAGTGTTCAGAGGAGCCTGCTGGCCTTCCTGGTTAGTGCTTCCACTTCTTATCAACACACTATCTGCATTTCTCTCTCGTTTTTTCCCTGCAAAGACAACCGCAGTCTGGCCAACCCTTACTTGAACTCTCCCTGAGAGAATCTTAATCAATGCAGCGTTGGGTTCAGCATAAACACCGTTGGCTAGCTCTTTGTTGAAGTGGACGCTCTCAGTGTTGCATGTCTCCTGGATGCAGATTTAAGCCTCAGCTGGAGAGAGCGGCGTCCCAGTGGAGTCGAGATGGCCTATTTTCGTTCTGCCTTCCTGACAACTCATTAACCCTGCGTCCAGTCTGTGCACGGTTTGATTTGAACCCCCCGTTATTCAGCCTGAGTTTCAATTAGGAAGCTCTTCGGAGATATGACCGTTTCTCCCTCCTGCGTAATGCTTTTGTGTAGACAGAAACCCGAACGCAGGCTGTGAGTCGTACAATTTAAACTGCAAATTAAAGTGTGGCCAGATATTTTTGTCATTTCTTTCTCTCCAAGATCCCAGTCGATGAAGATGACATACAGCAAGTTTTTCATTAACAATTCAAGCAATCAAGGTCACAGAAAGTTCTTTTTGTTTTTGCGGTTCCCATCCCATAGATGGTGCTAAAGGTTTGCTCTCAAAGGGTGGAGCCCCCCCCCCCTTCAGGGCTGACGTCTTGCCAGTAGCCCAGTTTGCTCAGTTCTCTCAAAAAAAAAAAAAAAGAACAGAAGCTGTAGTAGAGCTGTAATCTGATTGGACTCATGCATTTAGTCTTATATGGCCATAAATGCATCAAACAGGAAGGGGTCAGAGGTCAGTGTGGGGTTTAATCAGAAACCTCTTGAAAGGGAAATATTTAATCTGCATTAAAACACACAATGTAATGGAAAACAATATATTTAAGGAAAAAAAAAACATAAGTATCCCCTTGCATTCACATTTTATTTTAAAGTGGTGTTAATCGTCCCGTTTTAACTGACAGTCGAGGCACGTATTGGGAAGCAGGAATCATCCAAGCAAAAATCAGAGCAATATACAGGACACATATCTTGTGTTTGCATCGCAGCGTTTGAAAGACAGTACCATCTGTACTCCTGTTTTCACACTAATGCCCACTGCCTTGTCAAGCATCGGTGAGAAGAGATAAATGGCCGCCCAATCCCGCCACATAAGCATAATGCATCAAAGCTTCACTCTCCAACACAGGATGCAGTGATGAACCACCTGTACCATCTGCCGGTTGTCACACAAGAAGTTGAAATGTGCCTTAAATCAGCAAGACACCTTAATCCTGACAGCTGAGGTCCTCCCCCTAAACGCTAAAATTAAAAAAAATAAAGTGTTTTCAGTTTACCTTTTGGGCAAAAGTACCTCCTGACTTCCCCGGGTCTCGTAACTGGGCTGGTATTCACTGTGAATTTGCGCCCACATAACAGTCATATTTAAAATGTGTCTCTCATTATGAGAACACTAATTATCAGTTTTAATTTCCTGCATTTGGTTTCCCAATTATGTTTTACACCTATTGCTTGCAGGAAGGCACTCTGGGGTTCCTGTAGGAGTTAGGAATAATTTGCAGCGTTGTTGACTATGCATTATAGTTGGGTAAAAATAAAATATCTTTAAGTTGAAAAGGTTTGATCAGGAAACAAATGGGAAACCAAGAACATCAATATAACATCTAATGCTCATCTTTCCCAACCTTCTTTTTATTCCTGGTGGGCTGCTGGGTGAGATGCCATCAGCATCTTAATGGGTGTTTATGACCATCTTTTCACACGTAGACACAAAGTTTTTAATGTTTAATACCTTAATACACTGTAAAAAAAAACCTAAAAAAAACCTATATAATGTACTTAAAAAAAATAAGGTAACAAATTGCGCTCTGTTGGTTCAGGAAGAGAAACTAGGTAAATTCTGTGTAACATTTCAATAGAATAACCTGGAAGGATTTTCTTCTCAGAAAGGCCTCAGGTTGGGATTAAACTCATGATCTCTGTGCTCCAAGGCAGTAAAAACAAACTGCAGCATCATCCAAGTTCTCTTCAGCACTTGTTTGCGCTGCTTAACAAACAGGGTTGCACACTTAGAGCATGATGATTAGATTCGATTTAGTAAAATTCAACTTTATTGTCATTACACAGGTACAAGGCAACTAAAAACAGTTTAGGTCTAACCAGAAGTGCAATAGCAGCAGGTGCAGGATAAATAATGGTTCCATAAATACAGGACATGGGTTCTACTGCATAAGTATAGCGATGAATACCATTATAAATAATGAATATAATATATAAATCACTAGTGTTATGAACTAAATTTACAGCTGGATATGTACCGAATATAATATACAGGTTTATATTACTATAAAAAAAGGTTTTTACAGTTATGTACAATAGCATATATACAGACGGGTTTTACTGAATTGCCGCAAAATTGCAGAACCTGGAGAGACCGTGAGCCTCGAGATTTACTCGCGCCGCCATCTTGGTCTTTACTCTTCAATGAATCAGAATAAGAGGTGCTGAACTGCACATGCAGTTTTTTTAGTGTGTGAAATAAGTGGGCATACACTGGAAAAATTTTCTAGAAATAAATACAAATTTCTTAAACTGTAGTAGTGTATTTACCCTTAATTTGAGTAGGTAAATTAGATAGTTTGCCAATGGAATTAGTATTTTTACTCTTAAAATAAGATATTTAGATAATGTGCACTTGAAATGAAACAATGCAATTGTATTTTCTTATTTTAAATGTAATTTATCTTGTTCTATTTGCAAAATATCTCTTTTAAGTCCTCAATTCAAGAACCAATGCAGTTATTTTAAGACAAAATGACTTATCTAGATTTAGTTTTTTTTTTTTCCGGTGTCTTGTAGGTGATTGCAAAGAATGCATCACAAATTTTAAAATGTGCAAACTGGTGTGTTTTGACCAATCAAGTGAAGCCCTGCAGGCAGTTAGAGAGTGGAACTAAACGAAAGATGACGTTCAAAACCATGAAGCTGGAGGAAACAAGGATAGAAATGATTTTCAAAAATGGTTATAATTAGGGCTGCAACTAAAGATTCATTTGCAAATTGAATAATCTGTCGATTTTTTTTTTCAATTAATCGATTAACATTCGGTTAGCAAAAGGTTCCTTAAAAAATAGTTTTTGAGAAACTAAACCGGATGAAACTAAAACTTTTACATTTTTGGAGTTCTGGATAGAATATATTTTTATCTTAAATGCAAACTGTTTCCATATTCTTTTACAATTTTGGTATAACTGCTCTAAGTAGGTCGCTCTATCAGCTAAAGGCATGTTTTACAGTCTCTATACTCCAGTTAATGATTAATCGATTTATAAATGAGTTGATAATTATTTAAATAATCAATTAATGATTAGTAATCCGATTGTTTCAGCCCTAGTTGTAATCCTAAATATTTATAAAGCACTTTACATAGTTGACCCATAGCTAAGTGCTACTAGCAATAGCAATGAAAAGGTTAAACTTAAAGATAGGATGAAAAGCTACTTAATAGGAGGAATAGAGCTTTAGCTATTTCACGATGAGGTTATCTGGACGGTTATTGTTAATGAACCCCATTAAAACGTCATATATTGTTCAGTCTAATCCAAGAACCCACCATAGCAACCGCCTTAGCAACCAAACAAAACCCGTGATGTCACACCAGGTGATCAGTTCTCATCTGACAGGAGCTTGAGAGATTTGTTTTTTATTGACACGTTTTTTGATGTTATTATCCGTGACTCAGAGATGTGGAGCAATGCATCGCTCTCAGGTTGGTTGATTCTTTATGTGGCCTGAAAAAAACCCTAAAAATGTTTATTATCATGACGAGATGTCGGACATATGGATCAGGAGTTTGGACCCGTTAGTCGACTGGATTCTGTTCCTGATCTGTTAAAATACTCACTTGACAGAGATTCAAAAGTATTTTTTCATCGCTATCCGTTTCAGTGTGTTTATCCGCCATGTTGGCTAACCAATCAAACGGTTTAATATCTTTATGTTTAAAGGTGGTGAACTGAAAACCCTCTAGCTGCCCAGTAAACTAAATTCTTTACTTTTTTTCAATGTCAATAAAGTAATAAAAGGAGTTTAACAAGCCCCACATCAATCCTTGAATTTCACTGAAAGTAGCTCACTGGAAAAAATCGAAATCTAGATAAGTAATTTTTTCTTAAAATAAGTGCATTTGTTCTTTAATTGAGGAGGTAAAAGAGACATATTGCCAATTTAACAAGACAATTTACGCTTAAAATAACAAAAAAAACAATTGCATTGTCTTATTTCAAGTACATATTCTCTAATTATCTTATTTTAAGAGTAAAAATACTCATTCCATTGGCAAACTATCTTATTTACCTACTTAGAATAAGGATAAATACACTTAATTTAAGACATTTTTACTTATTTTTAGATCGTTTTTGCAGTGCTGGAGCAGGAAGTGGTCATTTATGTTCACAGCCGTTTCCCCACTCAGGAATATCCCTTATTCGGTTGTTCATTAAAATTAGTAGAAATCAGACAATATTGAATTCATGTGTTTGCTTAGTGAGTGTGTGAGCTCTATGTGGGATGCCTTTGTTTTTTGAGACAAACTCTTCCCCTAACACTTGTTTGAAAGTGTTTGGAGTTCAGTAGCTCTCCTAACCTTTTCTCTTTTTCTCCTCCAAGTATTTTCTGAGATCTGGATAATATTCCCAGATCCCCTTTTTTTTACTGCTGAAGTCTATGTAATGCCTTTCAAGTTGAAATGAGCTGCAATTATCACAATCTGTATGATCTGAGTATCCGTTTCCACTAAAGCGTGACTTGGTTTCCCTCACAATCCAGGCTCTCTCAGTCCTCCCTAATAAAACATAACCCTGGCAACGAGAAACCACCTCCACCTCCTCTCCACGGCTCTGCTCTGGCTTATGATAACACAGAGAAGAGTGCTCGGCACATTAAAGCCAGCGCTGCTGTCGGCGGCTGTAGACAGGAGCAGTCTGATCTGATAACTTTTATGTCCAGTGGTGCCTCTGAGGAGAGTGATGTCTTTACCAGATGTTCTCCTCTTTTTTTATTAGCTCAAAATAAAAAATAAAAACAGGTCATTTAAAACCCCCAAACATGTATTTTTATTTTCTCTCTGATGTTTTGGGCCCAGCTTGCTTATCTGCACTGCAAAAATGATCTAAAAATGAGTAAAAAAGTCTAAAAGTAAGTGTATTTACCCTTAATTTGAGTAGGTAAATAAGATGATTTGCCAGTGGAATGAGTATTTTAACTCTTAAAATAAGATAAATAGATATTATACACTTGAAATAAGACAATGCAATAGTGTTTTTCTTATTTTAAATGCAAATTGTCTTGTTCCATTGGCAAAGTGTCTCACTTACCTCCTTAATTTAAGAAAAAATTACTTGAGATTTACATTTTTTGCAGTGTGACATGAATATTTGACAGTAGCATTTAGATCTTGAACTGGAAAAGCTGGATTACTTTGCAAGAATCTAAAAACCGCATCATTTATTTGCTGATTTCTATTATAAATGTGTGCAAAGCTGCTTATTAAGAAAAACACAATTTCAACAATAAAGTTTTCGATTAAATATGAAATGCATTTTAAAAAATACCAATACGTTTGTTTACTAGATAACTCAATAAACGACCCTCCTGCAGCTACTTCCTGTCATCGTCTTTGTCTTTTTTACTAAATAGCAAAGTCTCGCTGATGATCATGTGTTTTAATGGGTAAAAATAAGGAAAAAAAGAGATTTCATAGCAGTTTTGCGAAATAAACAATTTTCCATATCTCACTCTGATAACATTTTATTGCAAAAAAAAAAAGATACTTATCAAAATGTGCACATTTCCATTCAGCAAATTCCATAATTTGAATTTGCAGCTGATGATTTACAGACTGGCTTTTGGTTTCTTTTATAGCTGCATATCTTTAGAGACCTTTCTTTATAATTAGACTGAATTTGAAGTCTGTTTTTAAAGTGAATTTAACTTGTTTCTATGGAAGAGGATTAGGGCCACTGAAAAAAAAAGTAAACTGATTTTTAAATTTTATTTCAGTTTAACATGGGAAAAAAGTCAGAATTCTGAGATTAAAGTCAGAATTCTGACTTTTTTCTCAGAATTCTGACTTTATTCTCAGAATTCTGACTTTTTTCTCAGAATTCTGACTTTTTTATTGTCAGAATTCTGAGATTAAAGTCAGAATTCTGACTTTTTTCCCATACTATACTGAAATAAAATAAAAAAAATCAGTTAACTTTTTTTTTTTTCCAGTGGCCCTAATCCTCTTCCGTATGTTTCATATGCTCCGATCTAAACTAAAGTTATAGGTTTAGGATCAGTGTCCGTCTACATTTTATTCATTTTCTTATTCATCAGGTAACTAATTATTTGCTCAAATCTCAAATACATTTCAATATGCATGAATTTTTGCGGAAACCTTGTAATAGTTCTTTTTACTTTATGTTTGCATTCTAGTTTTTGTTGTTCAAAAACTTTCACTGGAAAAAGGATCTAAAAATAAGTAGAAATGTCTTAAATTAAGTGTATTTACGCTTAATTTGAGTAGGTAAATGAGATAGTTTGCCAATGGAATGAGTATTTTTGCTCTTAAAATAAGAAAATTTGATAAAATGCACCTGAAATAAGACAATGCAATTGTGTTTTCTTATTGTAAGTGTAAATTGTCTTGTTCCATTGGCAAAATTTGTCTTTTACCTACTCAATCCAAGAACAAATGCACTTATTTTAAGGAAAAAACAACTTATCTAGATTTCGATTTTTTTTCCAGTGTTGATATTCACTCAAAGCTTTAAGGTGCACAGGATGTGTAATAGCAATTAGGCGTATGTTCCTAATGTCACCACTTAAGCGAGGGTTTACTGCAGCTAGAGTTGGTCATGGTTTATGTTTAGAGCTAAGATGATTCCAAGATGCTACTCATCAGATCAACCGTTAGCTCAGGATGTCTCGTCCTCCTTCTCTTTGGCTGTGCTAATATTTCCATTCCTCCTGCAGATTTTTCTGCTCACGGTGTGGTACTGGGATTTCTACATGCTGCCCTTCTTCCTGGTTCTGCTCATCACATGGAACTACTTCCAGGTCCGCTCTGGACGAGTCAGTCAAGACGTGGTGAGTCCAGATAGAGCCCTGCCTTCAGCTTTGAAATGTTGCCTACTTTTCTCCACTCTTTTTTTTTTTATCATGTTAAAAATGAGCCCCAATAAACCGTTTTTTTTAATGCTCAAAATCAGATGCTCATACGTTGCCATAGCAACCGTTGGAATATGCCAGTAAGTGTTAATTAAAAATAACAGGATACAAAAGCACAGAAAGCCCACTAAATAGGCTGATATAATAGATTATTATATCGGGAGCTATTTCACAGAGCTTGCCCTTTACGAGCGCAGCTTTCCCTGTCCTCAGTTTTTGTCCCTCCTCAGCTTCACTGGTAATTTGGCAGCAGTTTGGCTCTTGTTTTGGCACTAAATCGAAAAAAAAACGTGTTCATTCTCTCTTCTGAAAAAGTCATGTTTTTTTTTTCTTTCTTAGAGTTAAACTGCTGTGATTCTCCAGAGAAAAAAAGCCCCTCATGTCGACATATCAGCACAGACTGTGACGCTTAGATCTTAATTTGAAGTGTGTTCAGGATATATTCAGTCACTGATTTATATTTTCACCATTTTGCTTTATTTTGTGAATAATCAAGGTTTTTTTTTTGACCAAGTAATACAGTATTTACCAGATAGAAATAAACTGTAACGAGAGGAAGGAAAGATTTTACTCAAGTTAGACCATCACAGCTTTAATGCTACGTTCACACCGGACGCAGCAAGAG
>NW_015150567.1:1010351-1012476 GCF_000732505.1 Cyprinodon variegatus
TGAATGATCATTCAGTGCTTGAAGCACCGCCTCTGGCGGTCAGTAGGGATGAAATAGAACAAATGTGACTCAGCGAGACGTTTAAACCAGTGTTAGGCAGAATTCATCAGCACCAATCGTATAAAAAGGTGGGAATATTTTGTAATTGATATTTATCTTCATTAAGACATTATGTTCAGTCATTGGGATAGCTTTAAAGTCCCAGATAACCACACCCACATCTTCCAGTCCATCCTTTCATTTGATCAATTTTCCCACTGTTAAATAAAATGCTTTTTATAACTATACTTATAGTAAAATAAAATAAAAAATACAGTGTTTGCTGTATTTTTATTCCATTTTCAGAGTGAGATTTTAAAAACTCGATGCGGATTTTCCATCTTTTCATTTTAAGATTTTAAAAAATAAATGCTTCCATTGTTTTTACAGTTTAAATGTGTTTTTTCCAGCTTGAAGCGCAGATTTAAAGTGACACTAATGCTTGTTTATTAATACTAATCTATGTGGTGCACAGCTTTTTAAACACCTCCTTTGTGTGAGTGCTGCTGATGTTCTAACCATGATTATAGGTTGTTAATATATTCTGGTATGCGAGTGTGAGCCTGAGAAAAAGCCGGTGCTGCCCGTCGGCCTGCGACCCCGCAGGGCCGGCTGTTTGAGGAGGCTAATCTCAGGGTCACCGCTGAGCTGCAGGATTTAGTCCAAACTTTACATGTTTTAGCAACACAAAGTTATTTTAATTATTTTTTTATTTTTCCGATTAGCGACTCCTTTAAAGCTCCCGTCTTGATTGTGCTATTTGTTTTAATTTCAGGACAACATGGATTTGGCGGATGAGGAAGAGGATGATGAAAAGGTACGTACCTTTTAAGGGCGGTTTATTTTTAGAAGCTCTGTATTGACTTTTGTGTGCTGATAAATAAAAACAGAGTTATGATTTTTCCCGTGTTGACAGAGGCATCTCCCTGTCTGATCTATGGCTGTGTGTTGCTAAGCCTTTTATTCGGCGCTAAATCTTCCGCCGCATTTTGATTCATGCCAACCACCAGTTGTATTCCTTTTTAAACCAAAAGACGTTTAGGCCTAATGAAGATCTCACCAACCTGTTTCCACTTGTCACAACTTATTCATATGGAAATGGAGGGGCGGGGGAAAAGCTCTGCTGCATTGGGGAAAGTCCCTGAGCTTAACCAACGACATAATACCATCAATATAGAACTAATGACAGCACTTAGACATGCTTCTTTTCTGAAAGTTAGTGTTGACTCTGCTGAAATGCTTTTAGGCTATGGAATATGTCTTGAGAGTGACAGCGGTTTATTGTAGACGTTTTGAAAGGTCTGATTCATTGCGGTTCTCATAGGGATTCCACTGGGAACGCGACCCTGAAGCGGCCAAAGGGCTGACGGATATTCGGCTATCCGTTTGTCTCAACATGCGGTTTGGGAGAAAATCCCGGCTGTGTCTGCAGCGTCCTCACACAGCCCATCTCCTTTCTTTAGATGTTTAACCATCCGTTAGTCTCTGTGCTTTTGATGTGGACATGTTTGAGTTTAAAGTCTCTCTCTCTGAGCAAAGACCTTCAAAGACCTGCTGTTTACTTTAAGGCAGTTCTTCTTACAGGCGTTTGTAGAGCGACCTCCCAACAAAACTTCTTCTGTTTCATAATGCACCGACCTGCAGGGTAGATCTCTACAACCTAAACATTCTCATCAACTGAACGTGAATTACCTCAAATATTACTATCATTCTATTAGAATATGATATATTATTATTTGATTCCTGGTAAAACTCTTCAACCAGCATAAATTTTCAAATTCAGCCATGAAAAAGACTTTTCTTTGATCTTTTGTTTAACATTCAAACAAAATTGATAGTAACCATTAGTCATGTTTTTAGTTACATCTTTGAATGAAACATTAAGAGTTGTTTTGATAATAATAAACATGACATTTTCCTATTAGGTTAGACTTAGTGTGGGTTTAAGATGTTGTTCCTTGAATTTATTAAAGAACTAAAAGAAGAAGAAAGTATGATTGAGTAGTTAATATTAATAGTTAACATAGAAAAATACATTTGGCATTCCACAAGGTTCAGAGTTTGGATCTGAACTTTTAAATCTATA
>NW_015150567.1:1013462-1017807 GCF_000732505.1 Cyprinodon variegatus
GCAAAATGTACCTAATATGTTTCTTTTTAACTGAAGCGTGGAGAATAAAATTTAACCAAACTTCCTTTGCGGTAAAGGAATCGTTAACTTTTTTCCAGTGTTGTTTAAATACTATGTTGTTTTCTACCACAGGAGTCGGAGAGAAAAGGCCTGATAGATAAAATCCACATGGTCCAAGACATTATCATCACCGTCCAGAACCTGCTGGATGAGATCGCCTGCCTCGGAGAGAGGATTAAAAAGTAAGAAGTTCATATCTGCCAGAATTACAGCGCTCTGATGTCATTTCAGGAGTTTTCCTCCGCTGGACTCTCACAGCAGTCATTTCATTAAAAGAAACATATTGCTTTTAATTTTAAATGTCATTTTCATTTAAATTTACAGCACATTTAACTGGTCGGTGCCATTCCTGTCTGCCTTGGCGCTTGTGGTCTTTATCATCGCTGCAGTCGTCACATACTTCATCCCCATTCGCTACGTGGTCCTAATATGGGGTGAGTTTCAGACAAGATGATGCTTCGTTGCTGCTTTTTAGCTTTATTCTGCGGAACATTTAGAAAGAACCTCATTCATGTTCAACTTCTTCATATTTTGCACCATTACAACCTCAGACTTTTATATATATAACATTGAATAAAGAGAAAGCTTGGATTTAATGCTTTAGACGAAAAGCAACTGCATGTTTTAGAACGGCCTAGTCAAAGTGCAAACCTTTTTGAGCTGAGAATATGTAGCTTTAGCTAAATGATGCTAAGGGAAAGTATTAAATCACACAGCTGAGCATAAATGGATTTTAGATTTTTATTTTTAAATAAAAATGTATGACCATTCATCCTTCAAGCAAACAAGTATGCACTACTTCCCTTCACATTAAAATACCGATAAAATACTTTGAATTAAAATTGGAACCTGAGGAAAAAATGTGAAAAATCCAGAGGATTTTTCTTTTTGTTCTTTTAAAAGGTGCTGAAATTCTTACTAAAAATGGAAAGACAAATTAAATTCCTTCTATTATTTCTGTTTTCATCCAATCTTTTTTAAGTTCAACAGGAGTCTCTGTTTGTTTGTGTGTGCACTAACTGGCATGGCTTCCAACATTCAAATATTTTGACTCAAAGGTAAAAATGTTTGACTTAATCCTCGCGTATCTGCCGTCCAAAAGTGAGAGCGCGCTGCGTACCTTTGCGCTGAGAGCAGCGCTTCTTGGACGGCGTGAGCCTCTCCTCCAAGCATTTGTTTGTGTGGAAACAAAGAGCACAGCCACCAGAGACTAGTCCTAATGATATGCTGGTGTGACTCTTTGTTTTAGGTATCAATAAATTCACCAAGAAGTTACGGAACCCGTACTGCATCGACAACAATGAGGTGCTTGATTTCCTGTCGAGGGTGCCTTCAGATGTGCAGAAGGTAAGCTGGGCAGGATCAGCCAGCCAGGAAGCCTGAAATCCCAGAGGCTGCCGGCTCTGCCTCTTAGCACAACAACTCCCAGGCTTTCTTCCCTCTTGTCTGTATAATTAGCTCTGTTCTGTATAATTATGCAGCCCTGTGTAATTTCACTCGTGTTTTGGTGGTGATACATCCCTGGTGGAGGTCTTGTGTTGCAAACTCCTGCTTTAGTTCCATGCGTGGCCGTGAGCATCTCAAGGTCCCTCACAGCTGCTTAGCCGGATGAACGGGCTCAGAGTTTAAAAGCTGCATCAACAACTTTTTATTCATTTATTGCTCAGAAGAAACATCCAGGCTTCCTTTTCATCTGGTCTGGACCTTCATTTGCTCCCCTGTCTTTATTTTCCTCACTCGCTCCATCCCTCTAAGCTGTTAAACTCCATTTGTCTCCTTCCTCTGTGCCCTTGGGTCACACAGTTGAGTGAAAGACACTTTATGAAGCATAGAGATGCTCCGGTCGTCGTGTGTGCGTACAGCCGAGGTGATGAGCATCCCACTCATTAGCGTTAGCGCTCTTTATAAAGCAGCTTACTCTACAGTAACATCCAAACGCTTTTATATCACCATGTTTTGCTGAGAAAATATATGCTGCGTATAATCAACTCATGTTTTAATTAGGATTCATAGAAACGATGAATACGTTCCCTGCTTTGGTAATATTTCCCCTCAGGTTAAGGCTGAACCCAGGAGGACTTCCTTTCCTTGAATTCATTACAGCTTTGAATCTATTTACTCATGTCTTTGGTCTTTGTTTTGTTCATTTAACACCTACCAAATAAATAATTTTGTTCTGATTTCCTGCAGGTTCAGTACAGCGAGGGCAAAAGTAGCCGGAAGAAGAAGATCCAGTAGAAAAGGTTGCCGATGGAGGATTGTTTCTCACGCTGGTTCCTGACGCGGCTGTTTTAAATGAACCCACCCTGTAGAGGATGGCGTGTCTGTCTGAGGAAGGGGCTGACCTTCGTATCGGCTGCGGGATGTTCAGTATGTACGGCTCTCCAGGCGCGGATCGGCCGGCGCTTCTCAACCAAAAAGGACCTCGCCGAGCGCTCGGCAGAATCATCTCAGTCTCTGAATGTTTCTGTTTGTTTATTGCTGGAGCAGCTTATAGTAGTATTTATCGTGAATTTAGGTGTACTATTGTATGTACAGTAAGGTTTACTTTAGAGAAAAAAAAATGATCAGTTGGAAGCTGCTGTAAGTTTTATTGTTGGAACCTAATGACACTTTTATGGATGGATTATTTTCCCATCTGAAAAAGAAACGATGCAATTTCCGGGATGAATGTGAATGTTTGTGTTTTAGAAAGAAATAAGTCATTTTATAAATCAAAGCTTTTATATAGAAGCTGATATGCATTAAGTTTCTGAACTTCATTTATTATATATGTATTCACTAAGTTTATTTAATTGTGTTAATACGACTCTTTTACACACAAAGATAAGTGCCTGGATTTAGTTTTAAGTTTTGTACCCCTTAGAATCCCTATCTTTTTTATTCTTTTATTCTGTGGGCTTTCCTGTAAGACCTTATTTATTAATGACTACTATATAGAAAATGTGTCCTATGGCCCTTGCAGCAATAAATGCATGCATCAAATCGGTTCATTTCTCCTGAGCTGCATCTCTAACTGTCCTTCCTGCTCGCAGCATTTCTCCTCTCTTTGCTCCCGTGCTGCAGGATTGTGGGCGTATAGCAGCACACTTTCACAAACCCACCCCCAACTCTTCATTAGGCTTTCATGAAGCGAAGCGCGGCTCTGCGCAAGACCTCGCCGGCACCCGGGATCCCTGCTGCGCTGACGGCCCCTGGGCGTCGCCACAAGCGGGAGGACCCCGGCGACCTCTTCTCAGCTACCGTGACGAGGCGCCTGCAGCCAGCATCCTATCAAACGCTGCAGCCAGAGAGCCTCCGGTTCCTTGCTTAAGAAGAAGACCCTAAACCAGCAGCCACACCCAGCGATGGGGGGGTGCACTGGCTCAGACGTTGCTATTCTGAGATTTTTTAATCAGAGCCAGGTGTTTGGTGACTTTTTAACAGAGACAAATAAAATCAGCTGTAAATAGATTAATTATAAATACCTTATTATTTAAAGCAGATATTTGATTCTAATAAATCTTTTTTCAAATCTTTGCCAAAAAAAGTGTTAAATTACCCAACGTCCTAGAAGACAGAGAGTTTGAGGAATGTGACACGCAGTGACCTGCATGTCTCTTCATCTAGTTAAAATGTTCACTTAGGTGTTCAATATTAATAACCTGCTGTCATGGACACCGGAAGGACATCTCAATCTGACACTTATAGGCTGGGCATTAATATGTATAGGCAGCGAGACGCCACGCAATTGGCAAGCGAAATCATGGCTCACACGTCGAGACTAATGCGATGTGGCAGAGGCCTAACAGCGGCACGCAGAAACGGCAGCTTATTGGTCTCAGTAGACTTTCCTTACTGCTCTATAAGGTGGGAGAAGATTCAGGACCAACCTACAGATTAACATCAGCAGCTTCAAAGGCGTGTTTGAGATTTCCACCTAGAGTTAAACTTTCCACTTGCAAAAAGCCTTAACATGATCTGATTTTTTTTTTATATAGAAATGCAACAGTTCAGACACATTCTGATGCAAAAATGTTTTATACTTTTCATATTTTTTAAATTTCAACCCTTAAATTTCTAACCCTTTAATGCTTTACCATTTTGAAAGCAAATGGTAAATGGCACGTACTTATATAGCACCTTTATTCAAGTCAGGAGACTTGACCAAAGCGCTTTACATTACATTCATTCACCAATTCATGCACACACTCACGGTGGCAAGCTACCAGAGATGGGAAGTAACGAAGTACAAATACTTTGTTACTGTACTCAAGAAGATTTTTCTGATATTTTTACTTTACTA
>NW_015150567.1:1019570-1023401 GCF_000732505.1 Cyprinodon variegatus
AGATATTGTGCTAGCATACTCCCGCTACTATTGAGCAATGCCAGACCGAACTTCCCGACCTCAAACCTTGTGGGCGGGACTAAGTTCGGAATGGCACCCAGGCTAGCATCCAACGCCACTGCCGCCCTCATTACTACAGCTTCTACACAGGGAAGGGAAACTCTGGTCCATCTTGTTCTTTATCTTGCATATCGTTAAAATGATGCCAAATTGGAGGTTTGAATATAAGATTTTACAGTTTTGATACTCTAAAACATTAATGCATCATCATACTGTAGAAAGTAGCCACACAATATGTACCGAGTGATTGAGACAAAATGCTTCTAATAGATTAGCATTAGTTTGGAACTCATTTCAACAGCTTTTAAACATTTTGTGGTACTTTGTTGAACTGCGGCAATGTAGTTTTGTATATTTTTTGGGATGAAAAACTATGAACAATACAGTGATCAGCTCAGTTTTCCCTAATATAACTTCCTATTAAAAATGATTTGTAATTATAAAATAGTTCTGTGGATAATAAGAGGTGATAATAGGATCTGTTGCAAGCCACCTCCAAACAATTAGTTCGCTTATCTGCTAAGTTCAGCTTTTAAAAATTGGCTACTGATTTAATCCTGATTAGATTTAATGCAACTTGGCTCCCAAAAATAAAGGCAATTTTTTTTTATTGTTTAGACAATAACCTGAAATTTCAGTCCTTCCAGTCTAAGCATGCACATTTCCTGATGTGATAACGTTACTGAAGATTGCATTTAAATATTAGGAACACCAATGTGCTCATCAATAGAAAAAACAATGACTGCCGTTCTTCCGGCAACATGCCAGAGAGAAAATGCAGTCTGTTAGGTAGCATTTATAAAACCTAATGCATCAACTATACAAGGATTTTCTCTCTGTTTGAAAACTAAGGCTTCACACCATCGTGGGATGTGGTGGAAGCATCATGCTGTGGGATTGTTTTGCTCCACTAGGGACAAAGATCAAAGCCAAACATCCAGACACAGATTTTAGTAGAATGCTTTACACTGCAAAAATTATCTAGAAATAAGTTCAAATGCCCTAAATCAAGTGTATTCACCCTTAATTTTAGTAGTTAATTGGGATGATTTGCCAATGGAATGAGTATTTTTACTCTTAAAATAAGATAATTAGATAATTATGCACTTGAAATAAGACAATGCAATTGTGTTTTCTTATTCTAAGTGTAAATTGCCTTGTTCCATTGGTAAAATGTCTGTTTTACCTCCTCAATTCAAGACAAACACCTATTTTAAGAAAACATTACTTATTTAGATTTTAATTTTTTGCAGTGTAATTCAAAGCACATTGAATTTAGATTATAAAAGCTCAAACAACCAGCTTTGCTTGGCTTCTTTACTCAGTCAGGTTAAATAAAAACCGTTAAACATAGCAAAATACAGGAAGAAGTCAGACGAACTACAAATGTAGTTTGTTTAAATGTCAATAAATATGGAGAAACTTAGGAACAGCTTTAAGTAAGCAAAGCCAGTGTGATCTGAGTTTGTCGTCCAAAGTAAAGTTTCTATTCCTCGTAGTTATGGTAAAACCCCGACTCATTTACTTTAAGTCACTCAGATTTTATGACCTCACCATCAAATCAATTCGGTTTATTTCTATAGCGCCAATTCACAACACACGTTATCATAAGGAACTTTAAAAAGACGTTTCAACCAGATAATGTCAGACTGATTCAAGGTTTTCTAAGGAAAACCTGCTGACCTCACCAACTCATTGACTCTTCAGCAATCCCTGACACCAAGCATGCTTGTAGCGACAGTGGAGAGGAAAAACTCCCTTTTAACAGGAAGTAACCTCCAGCAGAACCAGGCTCAGTGTGAGCGGCCATCTGCTGAGGCCGACCGGGGTTCAAGGAGACAGAAGCAGACATAGAAAAAGAAGCATAGATACAAAAGGCAACTGTAAACCAGCTCCACAGGCGGCCTCGTCCAGGAAACACACAGCCAGGCAGACGAGCTGGATGAAGAGAGTGAAATTAATCTTACAAAAATGCAAAATATGACATTTCCTGATTTTAGCGTAACAGAACAGTAGTTTTACTTCCTTAATAATTACATTTATTAATACATTTATTGGTCCTGAGGAAAATTAAACCAAATGTTTATGATTTCATATTTGGTAATATTCAAGCAAATTGATATAACTAAGTAATTTACAAGTGAGTGCAGTAGAGTAATACAAAAACAACAGACACAACCATCAAGACAAGCTTGTTGCGTATGATGTGTGATAATAGTGGTGAGGAATTTAATCAGTAATGTTATCAGGTGGCTTTGAATAGAAGATGATGCTTTTATTGTTCAAAAATGTTTTTTTTCTATTATGTTTCACTAACTGAATAAACTAAAAGTTTAGTCAACAAGCTGAAAGGTTTAACATATTAGCATAAGTATCTGGATGTATTATTACTAACCAGACCTTACTGGTCAATATATATACATATATATATATATATATATATATATAGAAATAAAATTCCTTCACCTTGTGTCTCCTCATTAGTCATTAATTGGTTGTCAACAATCCTCTAAGGACTCCAGGTCCAAGAAAATTAAAGCCATAGTGTGTGCAGGTTGTGTTTCTGCCCAGAGCCTGTGGGACGGCTGTGCTGTCCTGGAGCCGGCTGACATCAAAGTCTTATATCCAGAAAAGCCTGAGGCGGTCAACCGCCAGCAGCTCTGTGACAGGGGAGATGCAATGATGAGTGTGCCAAATCATCTTACAATAGCCCCATGGCTGTTTCTGCTTTTGTTTTCAATTAGCATTCCCAAGATTTTTGTAAGATCCAGATGTGAACGCAATGAAAAATGCATTAAGTACAGCGGAGTGATTTCCAACACTGACGATTTCATGTTTTGTTTCAAGTTATTTCAAAGTTTTAAGATTAGAAAACGATGTTTGGAGAAATACTTGCAAACCTTCAGCAAAGAATAGATTTTTACCATAATACATTATCCTGCGTTTATGATTAGCTGACAGAGTTTGATGTTTCATCAAACATTTAATCATTTCATCAGCTAGAAAAAAACACCAATCTTGGAGTTTTTTTGATAGTTGTAAATTGCCGTTGTAAGCAAGTTGGTCTGAGGTTTCTAAATAACCCCAAAAATGAAGTTTTGAAAAAGCTAATGAATTTTTTGATATATTTATAAAAGATAACATAGCATCAGTTGCAATAATAGAAGTTATATATACACTATGAAGTTTTTTTTATTTTAATGGTACCAGATGCGCATTTGTTAGCTTGTTCCTTTAAAATAGAGATCGAGGAGTAGCAATAGGCTAGTAGCTAGCCTGTTCGCAAAGTTCTTACGTTTGTAAATCTCCCTCATTTTTTTTCACTTGCAGTTCATGTGGATGTGCAGTCATCCCTGGAACAGATTTCTTTTTAAAAAAAAAAAATGTAAACCTGCCTGGGGTCTTTCTGCATGGAGTTTGCATGTTCTCTCTGAGCATGCGTGGGTTCTCTCGGGTTACTCCAGCAAAAACATGACTGTGTTGCCCTGTGTTGGACTGGCAACCTGTCCATGGCGTACCCCGCCTCTCGCCCATTGACTAATGGAGATAGGCACCAGCACCCCCGAACGACCTCACTTGGGACAAGCGTATCAGATAATGGATGGATGGATGCTAGCTACTTTAATTAGCATCCGTGGAGGATTATCTTTTTCCTGGTGGATCATCAAAATAAGTGGTCCTTGTCAATTGTCAATCATTCTGGTGATGTGTTTACTTAAAGGAATAGTACACCCAAAACATGACTAGCCTTCATTTTCTACTCACCCCCAT
>NW_015150567.1:1025694-1026883 GCF_000732505.1 Cyprinodon variegatus
GCCATTCTCCTCTGACCTCTGGCATCAAGTTGCCGCCATGTGATTGGCTGCTTAGAAATTAAGTGTTAACGAGCAGTTGGACAGGTGTACCTAATAAAGTGGCCAGTGAGTGTATATTCCCCGCTCTATGTACTAATTGAGGGATTTAAGGGTTAGGGCTGACGTTCGGGCACCGTAAGCTTGTATGAGCTATGAGAACAGCAACTTTTAAACGGAGCATACCGAGGAGAAATTGGCTCCTCCATGCTGTCGCCAGCGGGTCCAGAGTTGTGCATGTGCATTTTTTTTAAGTGGAGAGTTTGGGTCTTTTAAAAAATTCGCAAAAATCCTCCATACTAACTTTAAGGTCTTCTCTTATATTCAATAACTTATGTTCCTAAGTTTCTCAATCCCATTTAATCAAATTCTTTCACCCATTTTGGATGAGGTGACACCAACAGAAATGGTTTCCTTCGTATTAAGTTGTTCAGCAAAAACAGTAAGTTAATTTGAGAGAACTAAAATCAAGGTAGTAGATGCTCTTCTTTTGCTTTTTGAACTGTTTTGAGATGTAGAGAGAAGCATAACCATTTTTAGGCTAATTAAGCGATCGAAAGCTATTTCTACTCTATCCTACAGCCTTTAGACATTAAACTGTCTCTTCTGCATCAAAGGTTTGCTCAGCCTGGTAAAAATTAGCAATGTCATTTCCTCCTCATATGTAGTTTCCGCACTTTAATATCAATAAGTTTAGAACTGTGCATCTTTTCCAAAACTTGTGAACATAGGAGGTTTAGTAAGTTATTGACAATCAGAGATTCTGGTCAGCCGTTTTTCTGCTGTGGTAGGAAATGGAATAAAACACAAGCATACATTGCTGCTCTTAGTTTATTAGGATTTCAAATTTTTCATCAATTATTTTTAAAATTCATTATTTCTGGTTCCAATATTTAGTTAACATGAAGTTGAAGTTCTCACTTCTAGGAGAAGGAGAGTTTTTAGCATCTGTAGAGCAGGTTGATCCTTCTGATGTCCCAGGAGGACATGCCCTGCCTCTGGCCGATCTGGACGTTGGGATTGGGGATAGGGGTGATGGTCTCCCTCCCGGAGGCCACAGCAAAGGCGTATCTTCCATAGTGCATAATGGAGGAGTAGTCATAGGGAGTGTTCAGGTTGTTGGTGTCTTGCTTCTGGAAGTTGTAGGCGGACT
>NW_015150567.1:1027074-1030786 GCF_000732505.1 Cyprinodon variegatus
TGGCGAAGGCCCTCATGGCGCCCTCGATGGTCCCCCTTTCATAACTGGTGAACTCCCTCCCAATTACATAAGGAATCACCACATAGCCATTGGAGGCTTTTCCCCATTGGCAGCTGTTGTACCAGCACTTCATTGCGTTCCTGTCTTTGGGAACCAGTATGTCTCCTCCCAGCAGCATTTCTTCGGAGCCGTTGTTGGCGCTCAAAATTCTGGTGGTCAAGTCCACAGTGTCTTCTCCTTCTTGGGTTTCCTCTTCCTGGGGTCCTTCCTCTTCAACAGGAAAAGCCTGAGAGAGGCCGAGCAGGAGCAGCAGGAGGAGGCTGGTGGAGGAAATCATCTTCGGGTTCGACTCAAAGACTCAGGAGCTTCTAGAGAGAACTGCTGTGGAGAGACTCCTTGAAGCTTGATGTCTGGCTCTGTTCAGCTCAGGATATTTATACTCTCCTCTACAGGTGTGTCTGAAAGAGGATTATGGGTTGGGGTCTGCACTGCTCAGCCTAAATAAACCTCTAAAGGGAGGACTCTGCAGACCAGCCTAGTCTGTAAACTTTGTGTCTAATCCCCCAAAGATCTTTTGTCCATTTTGTCTGATATTTGTATTGGACCCTTTTTTACTGCGACAACCTCGGCTAGAGTCATGTTTCTCTAAATAAAACAAATGACTGACTTAGTCTTTCTTTTTTCCAACGTAATGAGTCTGAACTCCTATCTTCTGAAATTCTTCATTCTCCGATGACCTGTGTAATGAAAATCCCCAATGTGCCTCACATGACAAGCTGTTAAAGTTGTATCAAACGGCTTGGGTACCTATGTGAGTTTGAACGACAGCCTTTTGATACTCCTGCATATGCAGAGGATGGTAATAGGTTCCTGAGGGACAGGTCGATGTGGCTGTAGCCTTTTAAAATTAATTTTATATCGGATAAAGAGCTCGAAGCCACCCATTGAGAATTGCAGTATCAGATATGTTTGAGTAGGCTTACTGATGGATATGTGCTAAAATACTCAGTTAGCTTAATACATCTGAGTTTGAACTGTCTGTATATGAAAATAAATTCTTATTAATGGGTTTTCTATGTATTTAGCTTTTCTACAGCTCTAAATATTTCTTTCTTAGCAATAAGATACAGGTAATTAAACATTGCACTGATGATTTAATGTGTTTCTTTCTTCCATGAAAGTATAAACCCTAATTTGTACAATTTAATTAGCACATATAAACCTACTGTGCCCCCCCTTCATATAAAAGTGTTAAGATGAATTGTGAAAAGAATGTGTTTTTTTTCTCAACCGCCCCCCCTCCCCCTCTCAATCTCATCAGCCACCGTGATTAGGGTTTGGCATTGGGGATTGTGCCGTCTTTTTGGAGAGATATTTCAGCTGCATTTCTGACACTCTGAAAGGAAAAGAAGATAAAGGAGGCGTTGGGGAAAAAACTCCTTCCCGTTGTGGGAGTCCTAGAGAGGGCCTTGAACCCTGCCATTCATGCTTTTCTCTCCATCAGCTGAGTCTAATTGCCAGTGAGGACAGGAGACCCCAGGCCCGATCGCTCCTTATCCTCTTTAGTGCTTTCAGGCGAGTGAAAGGAGAGCTTCTGCTTTTGATCTTTTCTCTGATTTGCTTTTTCTTCTCTGTCATCCCTACCATCCTCTCCTCAGGAGTGACACCAATTCCTTTCACAGGGTGCCCCCATCTCCATCTGCCCAAAATAATGACCAAGGCCCGAGCTTTATTAAACTGAGGTGGAGAAGGGAGGTCAACCCTGGATGAGGGAGAGCCCCATTCCAAATCTAGTCCATACCCTCTCCGTGTTCCCCCAAGTTCATCTCTTTACAGTTGTCCAGGCCTTGGCCAGGAGAAAGGCCTTTCTTTAGCAGATCGCGGACGTGAAGGCTCGTCCTTTCACAGAGGCACCTCTACAATAAGACTCCAGGCTTCTTGAGACAATGGGGCCTGTGTGATCTCTAAGCCAGACTCGGGATGAGACGATGCCTTGGTTACTAGTCCCATGGGAGGGTAAACCCACTGGTCATTGTTGACAGCTAATGGACAGCATCTTTCCACATGCATGCCCCCCCCCTGCAGACTTTGTGATTTCAAGTCGCTTTAAACCGCCACTCAAAGAGGAATTCCACAAAGTTTATTGGTGTGTGTAAAAGACAAGCTTTCCCCTCAAATCTCAAAAACTAACAAAGCGGGAAATTAAATATAACATAAACCACAGGAAGATTCACCGCATTCAGACAGAACGAACGCTTGGCATAACGTCGTCCATGTTACGGTCGTTTCACGTCTGAGTATTAAGTTATTTACCAGAGGATTTTCATACCAACAGTGCAACAGTTTGAAACTGCTAGAGGGATATTTTGTACCCACTTTCAAAACTAGTGATTTAAAAGGGTTTTCTAATTCCCACTCATTATCTTTTCAGTGGAAATGTGGTTATAATTCAAAAAGTCTCTCAGCCTTTTCTTGGTTTGATCAGGGGTCATTATTCATATTTCATGTTAGTCAACGCTCTCAACTGACGATCAAATCAAAATGAAAGCACTGGAAAAAATCGAAATCTGGATAAGTAATTTTTTCTTAAAAGTAGTGCATTTTTTCTTGGATTGAGGAGGTAAAAGAGACATTTTGCCAATGGAACAAGACAATTTACATTTAAAATTAGAAAAAAACATAATTGCATTGTCTTATTTCAAGTGCATATTATCTAATTATCTTATTTTAAGTGTAAAATTACTCATTCCATTGGCAAACTATCTCATTTACCTACTTAAAATAAGAATAAATACACTTAATTTCAGAAATGTTTACTTATTTCTTGATCGTTTTTGCAGTGAGAAGACAGGCTGTAAAGTCTTTAAAACAGTGTATAATTAAGCTAAATTAAAGTAATATATCAGTTATTGTTTAATTGCCTCCATAGCTAAATATACTCAATTTTGAAAAATAAAATGATGTTCAGTAAATCCCGCTGGTATGCAATGATTGGTCTACAACTGTGATGGATATGCAATTAAAAAAACTCAGCATACACTCTGATAAAGGGACAAATTGTCTAGCAGCTCCATATAAAAAGTTGCACAGATTGTTTAATCAGGACAAAAAGCTTATGAACTGTATTAATAATGGTAAATTTTATTATTATGAGACACAACATTTGTATGATAAGTATGGTTCTAAATGCAACACCATTGTTTGGCTGAAAGCTGTTTAAGCCAAAGGCAGGACTGCAAACAGAGGTGTGAAAAAAGGTTTATCTTTGGCTTATTCTGCACACTGCTCACAACAAACACTGGAAGCTCACTTAATGAAAAGACCTCCTGACTCCTGAAAGAGCAAATACCTGAGGAACACCTGATATTTGTCACATGTTTGTTCCTTTTTAAATTTCCTTATATTTCATATACATTATGCCAAAACTGTGCTGTTTGTTAGAATACATTTCAACCGTCAATCTAATTCTCAGGTCCATCCACTGGGAAAAATCTAAATTTGTATAAGTTGTTTTTTCTCAAAATAAGTGCATTTGTTCTTGAATTGAGGAGGTAAAAGAGACATTTTGCCAATCGTAAAATAAGAAAAAACAATTGCATTGTCTTATTTCAAGTGCATGTTATCTAATTATCTTGTTTTAAGAGTAAAAATACTCATTCCACTGGCAAACTGTCTTGTTTACCTAGCCTCGTGAGACCATCCTGATCTCGCG